>NC_048303.1:65622841-65638729 GCF_013100865.1 Trachemys scripta elegans | reverse complement strand
GTTTTAAGTACATTTTCACAGCAGATTTCACAAAACACAAAGAAGGTACCAATGTGAGATTTCTAAGGATAGCTACAGCACTCAACCCAAGGTTTAAGAATCTGAAGTGCCTTCCAAAATCTGAGAGGGATGAGTCATGGAACATGCTTTCAGATGTCTTAAAATAGCAACACTCAGATGCAGAAACTACAGAACCCGAACCACCAAAAAAGAAAATCAACCTTCTGTTGGTGGCATCAGACTCAGATGATGAAAATGAACATGTGTTGGTCCTCTCTGCTTTGGTTCATTATCAAGCAGAGCTTGTCATCAGCATGGATGCATGTCCTTTGGAATGGTGGTTTAAGCATTAAGGGACATATGAATCTTTAGCGCATCTGGCATATAAATATCTTGCGACGCTGGTTATAACAGTGCCATGCAAATGTCTGTTCTCACTTTCAGGTGATATTGTAAGCAAGAAACATTATCTCCTGCAAATTGTAACCAAACTTGTTTGTCTGAGCGATTGGTTGCAGTAGGACTGAGTGGACTTGTAGGCTTTAAAGTTTTAGATTGTTTTATTTTTGAATGCTGTTATTTTTTGTACATAATTCTACATTTGTAAGTTCAACTTTCATAATAAATAGATTGCACTACAGTACTTGTATTAGGTGAATTGAAATATACTATTTCTTTTATCATTTTTACAGTGCAAATATTTGTAATCAAAAATATAGTGAACACTGTACACTTTGCATTCTGTGTTGTAATTGAAATCAATATATTTGAAAATGTAGAAAACATCCAAAAATATTTAAATAAATGATATTCTATTATTGTTTAATCGTGCGATTAATCATGATTATTTTTTTTAATCACTTGACAGCCCTACTAGGTATTCTGTTCCTGCATGCTTTGTTTTCTTCTTAGGAGATGCAGACTTTTTTTAAAAAAACATGTTTATCCAAATCATGCAGCATAACTTCCAGTCTGGTACATAAAAATCTTTCCATTAGTAATTCAGCAAGAACACATTTGTAGAACTATATGGTGGTGTTTGATAAGAGACCAGGAAAGAAGCTATTTTCTGATTTATAGATAGTGTATCTTCTTTGACAGTTTTCATGTTCGTTCAAAAATCCTAACTAAATGTTAGCTTCCCCAGTAGAACTCATATTATAGGTTATACGTACATATTAACCTGCAAAAAGTTCTTTAACTTTTACTATGTTCCCTGGGGTCAATAATCAGAAATTAATTATTTTCGGTAACCCATAAGTCACAAAAATGAAGCATAACACCTTAATGGTGCCTTCTTGCATTGCATTGAGGACATATAGATAACTTCTGGCCATGTTGATTATGAATCAGTCGTATGTCAGAAATCTTTCATTAAATAAAGGTCCACTAAAATCTATATGAACTTGTGGTCATGGACATGATTGCTATTTCCAGAAATTTGCTGGTGCATAATAAGACTTCATCTGTGCAAACTGATTCTTCAGTATCCCTGTCCATATCTGGCCACTGAGCATGTAGTCTGGCTAAAGCTTCCATACAAACCACACCTCATGGTTTTCCTAAATTTTTTTTTTAAAGCCCCAGGAGGACACTTTTCAAAAACTAGAGCAGGATGAATAAAAAATTGTCAATTAGTTTTGCCTCTTTTTCTATTCCTAAATTATCTGGGAACAGATCACAATTTTCTTTAATTAATTTGAAATTATTCACTATGCAATAAGTGTCTCAAGATGAATGAATGCCTCCTCAGATGGTCGCTACTGTTCACGTGACCTCACCAGGCTCACTTCACAACAACCCTCTGAAACATCTGGCACACAGGTGATACATTTGCAATTATATGTAGTATAAATCTATCATCTCACAAGGATTAGTTCAGTGCTTGTTAGATAAGTATGTACTTTACTGATTTTCATACATTTACCTAAGTTATACATTAATCGCCAAGCTACTCTGTGTGCTTGTGGCCACAAAGAAGTTTTATGCTGGCATACAGCATCAAAATAGTTCATAACCAATGGGAGACCTGTAAAGTATAGAAATTGGGTAGTATCCATTTAAATAGTTTGCCAGCCTTCTGGTACCATTCACTGTGTTCTGTGTTTTAGAAGCTGCCAAAACCCACCGGAGCAACAGGGTCAGTAGGTAGCTAGGCCTTGCATGTTGTGTTTATTCAGTAAATATAGTTAAAGAAATTTGGAATCTGGTGCCTTCACATTATTGTTGTGTAACAGGCACAACAAAGCTCTGACCTTGAATGGGATCCATTTTCTATTTTGACTTTGTTGAGAATATCAGAGATCATGAATGCATTGCCTAATGCAGGCAACACAGCATTCTTAGGATGAAATCTTGCCTCCCCTTGAGGTTAGTAGGAATTTTTACATTGACTTCTATGGATTTCAACCTTAATGTTTTTTTATTCTATGATAAAATATTTTACTAATTCATCTGTAACAATGAATACTAATTGACCAGCAGGCAACAGACCACAAAAGTCTATGAAGAGAAATGTTCAGATGTACCTTTGCAGTTCTGACATTAGTAATGGCTCAGGTTTGCTTGCTTTTAATGCCATTTGACATTCATGGCATGTTTGTGGTTTATCACAAGCCAATCAATTAATGGGAACTGAGGCTCTGGATTAGGGATGTGGTCAGAGAAAAGAGGACCTGGCCAGGATGTCCCTATGCTGTGTGGTTCCCCAGTGATGGTTTCAGTGCCTTGTGGCATTAGCAGCTAATGCAAGCCAGAACAGGCCTCAGGCAGCTCTAATTTAATACATGGGGACTGTGCCAGTACACAGTAGCCTCAGAATTTGGAGAATGCAAACTGACCTTTACACACACATCCTCAATGGCCAAGTAAATAGAGGACACAAATAACAATGTTTTTAAAAGGGGTCTACATAATTTCTTCCCACTGAGTGATGCTGAATGCATTTCTAACTAAATGTTAATTACAGCATAAAAGCACATTCTTCCCTTGATTTTTGTAGCAACATCCTTTGACCTCTAAACATTTCTAACATGACATATGAGTCTTGCAGTGTCTCACACAGAAGTGTCCTCTGAAAATTGCCCAAACTGGTAACATTCTGCTCTTTTAGCTTTGCTATAAATTGTACCATGGATTCACATTATTCTTTTACCTCTAATGAAATTAAAAACTTTTGGCTGTTGTAAATGGCTTTGATGCTAGATGCTACAGCAAGGAGCATGACATTAATGCCTAGATAGAAAGAAAACTCTGACCAATGCACTCTTATTTCCCATAGTTTTTTGATGTCAGAACATTTGGGGATACTAACATCTTAATCACATTATGTGTTTTTCCTCCACACATACAGGCAAAGAAATACTGTTTTCCCCCTCATAACCTTCTTTTTTTTATCATTTACTTCAAACCATGGTCTAGCCCAGGGGTTCTCAACCTTTTCCTTTCTGAGGCCCACCCCAATATACTATAAAAACTCCACAGCTCACTTGTGCCACAACAACTGGTTTTCTGCATATAAAAGCCAGGGCCAGAGTTATGGGGTAGCAAGCAGGGCAACTGCCTGGGGCCCCACAAAGCTACATTGCTCAGGCTTTGGCTTCAGCCTCTGGTGGCAGGGATCAGGACCCTGGGCTTTAGACCCACGCAGTGGGGTTTTGGCTTTCTGCCCTGGGCCCCAGTCAGTCTAATGCTGGCCCTGCTTGGCAGACCCTCTGAATAGGGTTGTCAGGTGTCCAGGTTTCAACCGGAATGCCCGGTTGAAAAGGGACCCTGGTGAGTCCAGTTGGCACTGCCAACTGGGCCATCAAAAGTCTGGTCGGCTGCACAGCGGGGGTCCAGGGCTAAGGCAGGAACCTAAGGATGAAGAAACACCTTGAAAAGGCAAGACTACAAAAGGCATGCGGACAAACAGACAGTAGGGCCACACCTAATCAGCAGGATGAAAGATATGGTTTTCAACAGAACACCTCCGCAGGGCCAGACCTTCCTGAAAACTAGACTATCAGGCCCTTGGCCCATACCACATTCAGTGACAAATCAACCCAGTCACCTTCAAGCTTCAGCTCCTTCGATCCCTTAGAGTCCACCCCATGTTTCACATCTCACTTCTAAAACCATACACCAAGAACATATTTCCCCATTGCGCCTAATCACCATCCCCACTGGTGCAAATATATGGTCAGGAAAAATACATTGTTCACAAAGTCCTCGACTAAGATCAAGTGGGGCATGTTATGGAATCTGATTTAGTGGGAAGTTTACGGCCCATAGGAACGTACTTGGGGCGCCAGCTGAAAATGTTCACATGCCTGCCCTGAATGGGGCCTTCTGTAGGAGTCACCCTGAAAAACCTCAACTCTCATCCCTAGAGGGCACCCCTATGGGAGGGGACGATGTCACAATCCACAGCTCTCAAACCCCATCCCACAGGGTTCCTGGGAGCATCCACACTTCAACCTTTCACCCGGTAGCCTGCTGGCATTGGCTTACCAGAGACCAATGAAGCTCTGCCCCGAGGTCTATAGGAAGAGGCCCAGAGCAGCTACTTGGCCCACTGGCCCTACTTAAGCCAGCATCAGAAACAGAAAACTGCTTGAACAACTGGGCTTCACTCTGTTCCTGGATCTCCTGGCATCCTGAACCAGTTTGACTTCTGGCATCTCAACTGTGGTTCCTAACCTCTAGGTTGGCTCCTGCCTCTGTCCTTCTGGTATCCTGACCCAGCCTGACTCCGGTTCCCAACTCCTGATTCTGATCTCCTAGTATCCTGATCCAAATTACTCTTGACTCCTGTCCCATGACTGCAGACTTTGGATCTGACTCCTAGGTCTGGCTGCTCACAACCCAGCCATGACAGCAGGATGGGTTCACTCTCCAACCACCGGACCCATTTTTATGACTTTTTCATTTTTTTCCTGCACCTCTGCCATGAAATTTACTAAAAGTTGTCATGCCAAAATCATGTCCTGAGGATTAATGATAATTTAGAGGCGCATGGGCCTGTAAATTAATCTTTCCTTTAGAATGATAGGAGAATTTGTTTTTAACTGTTCTGTTTAAGAAATACATGGTCACAATAGTGAGATATGCAAATATTGCCGATGGAAACATTTATAATATATGTAAAAATTCATCCCAGACCCTAGTGCAGCACACAATACATTCTGCACCATTTAACCCCAATGATGGACTGTGCAGGGATCACTAATATGTAAATTAATATTTACACTCTTATGTAAATTAAGCTGCCATAGGATAAAAGGGAAGGTCCTTTCATGGATTGAGAACTGGTTAAAAGACAGGGAACAAAGGGTAGGAATTAATGGTAAATTCTCAGAAGGGAGAGAAGTAACTAGTGGTGTTCCCCAAGGGTCAGTCCTCGGACCAATTCTATTCAACTTATTTATAAATGATCTGAAGAAAGGGGTAAACAGTGAGGTGGCAAAGTTTGCAGATGATACTAAACTGCTAAAGATAGTTAAGACCAAAGCAGACTGTGAAGAACTTCAAAAAGATCTCACAAAACTAAGTGATTGGGCAACAAAATGGCAAATGAAATTTAATGTCGATAAATGTAAAGTAATGCACATTGGAAAAAATAACCCCAACTATACATACAATATGATGGGGGCTAATTTAGCTACAACAAATCAGGAAAAAGATCTTGGAGTCATCGTGGATAGTTCTCTGAAAATGTCCACGCAGTGTGCAGAGGCGGTCAAAAAAGCAAACAAGATGTTAGGAATCATTAAAAAGGGGATAGAGAATAAGACTGAGAATATATTATTGCCCTTATATAAATGGATGGTACGCCCTCATCTTGAATACTGCGTACAGATGTGGTCTCCTCATCTCAAAAAAGATATACTGGCACTAGAAAAGGTTCAGAAAAGGGCAACTAAAATTATTAAGGGTTTGGAACGGGTCCCATATGAAGAGAGATTAAAGAGGCTAGGACTCTTTAGCTTGGAAAAGAGGAGACTAAGGGGGGATATGACAGAGGTACATAAAATCATGAGTGATGTGGAGAAAGTGGATAAGGAAAAGTTATTTACTTATTCCCATAATACAAGAACTAGGGCCATCAAATGAAATTAATAGGCAGCAGGTTTAAAACAAATAAAAGGAAGTTCTTCTTCACGCAGCACACAGTCAACTTGTGGAACTCCTTACCTGAGGAGGTTGTGAAGGCTAGGACTATAACAGAGTTTAAAAGAGAACTGGATAAATTCATGGTGGTCAAGTCCATTAATGGCTATTAGCCAGGACAGGTAAGGAATGGTGTCCCTAGCCTCTGTCTGTCAGAGGGTGGAGATGGATGGCAGGAGAGCGATCACTTGATCATTGCCTGTTAGGTTCATTCCCTCTGGGGCACCTGGCATTGGCCACTGTTGGTAGACAGGATACTGGGCTAGATGGACCTTTGGTCTGACCTAGTACGGCCATTCTTAAGTTCTTATGTTCTAATAGAATGGCCAGAAAGGGACTTCTGCATGCTGCAGAGGGGATCTCATAGGCTGCAGTTGGGAGCATGCTGATAGAGAAACTGTAGAATCAGCAATAAACAGATCCTATGATCCTAATGCACTATGCCAATAATGCTTTGGGGCCAGTATTCCTGCCAGTTTGCCTGAGGAGCAGCAGCAGCCATGTAAAAACTTCCCTGAAGCTACTACTCTTAGAGTGGGAGAGGGAGTGGCTTTTGCCCCTTGCATTTCCCTCACTCTTCACCGTGATGATCACTCAGGCTTCATGAGGGTGAAGTGATGCTGGGTGGGGGAGAAAGGATGAAGAATGGAGATAGGGCATGGAGAGGGAAGGAGAAGAGGAGAAAGGGTTGAATGTGTGTGGTTGTTAAAATTAAATTTTCAGCTGTTTTAAAACCTTCTTTCTTTTCTTTTGTGTTTGGGTAGTTTAATTCTCCCCCCCACACACATACACACTTCACTTAAAATTATAGAATAATTAATTTAAAATTATCAGTATAACAATAACAGGCAGGTGTTTCCTGTAAACCTGATAGCCACCATAAAATTCCTCTCTTATCCATCTAGGAATTTATAGCATATAGAGCTTAGAGTTTATTCACCCCAGTACACTGTTACTTTTGTAAAGGAAGAAGCATCCTGCAATTATCCTTAGGACAACATTTACCAGTCAAATGCAGTAGATTTTATCATGATAGGCAAAGGTTAAGGTATTTCTTCATTTTTTTCTGACAGTTGAAATTTAATTAAAATGAAAAAATATATATTTTTTTTGTCTCTGATGCAATTAATTAAAGAGCCAACATATTTCTTTTGACATCTTTAAATCCAGATTCAAAAATGACAAACCCGGAAATATGAAACCCAGAATGTCCCCGTGGCTCACTGCCTCATTCTAAATGCAGGCCTGATCATATGTATTCAGAATTTCTAAGCACCAAGCTCTAGAGAGGCCTGCCTTTTGCTGCATACATATGTATAGCATTATCAATATTGAGACAATAACTCCATCCAGTAATAAAGGTGAGTCAAAGGTGTAGCAAAAAACATCATGAGAATTGGTTTCTTGAGAGTGCTGAGGTGCCTTTTCTGACCTAAACTATTGTAGTAAGAAGGGTCACTCTCCTCAGTAACTGCGTTAGTAGCTTACAAGAAACAATGTTTAGCATTCTGCTCTATCCATCTATGTATGTGACTGCTAATATGAAACCATGGGGAAATCCTGCAGATGTAAACTAGCAGTGGACTATGACCTGTAGTTAATATTGTCATGCTGAGAGACAGACAATAGAATGAAGGCTAATGAAGATCTCCCTTCAATTAAAAGGCAAACCTAGAACCAAAGAAAAGGGGGGAAGAAATCAATTTGCTGCATTTCACTGCTTCTGGGTCATTGCCATAAAAAACATCTGCAGGATTTGTTTTGTCCCTATCAACCAGATCCCATCCTTTTCCATGCCATCCTGTTCACACACAGTCGTCACAATTTTCCATGAGTATATGTACTTGTCCAATATAGCCTAAGTCCTTTTCTGATGAAACCATGGGAAGGGGGAAAAATGCATTGCTTGAAGGGGCACTTGATAACAAGTTGAAAGAATGTATTTCTGCATTTCCAAAGGCTGTACAAAAAGGTTTGTACTTTTTAACGTTATTTTTATACAAATAGGAAAGATGCTTGCAAGGAAAGGCTCCTCCACAAAGCAGGTTGAGTGAAGAGGTTTCATCTTTTTTCCTCCAGTAATTCAGTTGCTGTTTTGCCTCAGCATGCACATGCATCAGAAAGAGCTACAATTCGTTTCTATTGGGAAAAAGGCACACCATTATAAGAAGCACTTCAGAAGGTGAGTGACTTTATTTCCCAAGATCTAGATTAAGGAAAGTTTACAAGAAATAAGTTTCCCAAACATCATCATTTACAGCTGGAACAACTTAGATTGATATTCAGAAGAGCATAAGTAGGATTCTTTCCTCTTTTCAGTCTGGGGGGAAATAGCAAACCAATGAGGCTCTTATTCAGGGGATTTTATCCTGTAGCTTTTTGTTTCAGTGCATTTCTCTTTCCTTGGTCCCATTTTGTTAACCTCTATAAAGGACAAGATCTTCCAGTTTTGGCGGGGGGGGAAACAAAACCTGGAGAGGTGGGCAAACCGGAGCATAAAAATTAGAACTGTTGCAAAGCTAAAGCCCAAACAAAGAATCTGACCCTTTTTGAAGGTTTGGATAATTCCCCTAGCCCTTTATCCAATATCCAAAGTATTTTCTGCTTCAGTGGGTCACCCCTTACCTTTTCTGATATCTCAAAAAAAGTCCATGGCGTTCCCAGCTGGTATGGCAGCATAGGGATTAACGCACAAGCTATGTTCATTTTTAATGCACTCCCAGGTTCCCCTGCACCCAATGAAACCTGGGGCAAACTCTGCAAGGGGGGGAAGTCAGTAGCCCATCCAGCAGAGAATGCCAGATTTAATGAAACATCAACAGTGTTACAGATAGTCAAAGAATGAGAACATTGGTGGGGCGGGGTGGGAGGGGAACAAACAAAAAAACAAAAATATGCCTACATTCAATTAGAGTGGTAGCTGAAGGTGCAGTGGTCCCTCAGCCCACAGAGACTTCCCAGACCACTGGAACGCACTCCAAAGAAGAGGAGCTAAAAGCTCCTATACAACTGCCAAATTTCTCCAGTTCTGATTTATGTAACTAGAGAGGGCATTGCAGCAGATCCTGGCTCCTCTTCCCCTAGGTGAAGATGGTGTGTATGGGGGGGTCATTCTCTCATCTTTGCCTCTTTCAGTCATATTGACCTTCATATTATAAAATGGTGGAAGAACAGGAGGGAAAATGGAAAACAGGGAGACTCTGAATAGGGATAGTAAAGAATGGATATGGGGGAAAGGGGAAAGAGGATTTTAAGTGGGACTGATTGAGGAGGGAGAGAGAAAGAGAAAGAAAGCTTTGTTCTCCTTATTCCCCACTCCAAAACTTTTCCCCACTCCAAAATAATAAATACTTCCTTGCAACCCCCCTGCAGTTAATTTTAGCCCCGGTTAATTTGCCCGTCCCTAGGCAGACACCTCAATATATTGCTCTGTACCCCATGACAACCTGCACACAATGAATTTCTACCTGACACACACAACCCCTACCCAATGACTTCATCTCCTATACCCATTATAGACCTCAATACCAATTTCCGTTACAAACCTTTAGAGAGCTTATAATTTACCGACACTAAAACTTATTTTTAAAAAAATGGTATCCAAAGCCTCAGCCCAAGAGAACATTCTCTAAAACAATTTTAAAAGAAAATGGGTTTGAATGTTCCTTTGGTATCGAAATACATGCTATGTAATTTTCCTTTATGACAGGCTATAATGGATCATGTGTAATGTGTTTCCTTGTTAATTCCACACACTTTTGTGACATGAATTTTTAAACTTGGAAACTAAACTGTTCATGTGCAGATAAGAGTATACTGAAATAAAGAGAGCCTGCTACATCACCACGTTGCCTGTAAGCAGTGCCCCAACGACAAGGAGGCAGGTAGCCCAGGCTCTATCCATTCGGCTCTGAGCGGAGACCCAGCAGCTGCTGCCTCCTTTCCCATCCATGCCTAAGACAGCAGTGTGGGCAGCCCCATGGCTGCAGAGCATGGCCCTCACAGAAGGTAATAGGCTGGGGTGCCTGCATCCCCACCCTATGGTGGAGCTGCTAGCGGAGTCCTGGTGCGGCAGGATGGGAGGGAATTCGAGGCCCTAGCACTTCTCCAATTATTCATTGCCCCCACACAGGTACCTTACTAGAGAGGTCATCTTCCTGGGGCCTCTCCATAGGAAAATTCTGGTTGGGCTCCTGCCTGTAAGTATATAAAGGCCTGACATTCAAAGGTATTTAGGCACCTAAAGATGTAGACAGGTAACTAGTGGGATTCTCAAAAGTGCTTAAGCAGCTTAAGTACCTCACTACCATTGAAGTAAATAAGAGTTAAGGGCCTAACCTAACCTAACCTGCTTAGGCACTTCTTGAAAAATCCCACTAGGTACCTATCTGGCTCTTAAGCTCCTAAATACCTTTGAATATCTAGTCCTAAATCTGTAACCTGGCAATGACTTCATACGGTAGGCCAAACCTGCAACTCTTACTAGCTGCACTTACGCTAACAGTCCTTAGGCTAGGTCTACACTACCCGCCTGAATCGACGGGTAGAAATCGATCTCTCGGGGATCGAATTATCGCGTCTCGTTGGGACGCGACAATCGATCCCTGAATTGATGCGCTTACTCCACCAGCAGAGGTAGGAGTAAGCGCCGTCTACGGGGAGCCGTGGAGGTCGATTTTGCCACTGTCCTCACAACGGGGTAAATCAGCTCCGATACGTCGAATTCAGCTACGCTATTAACGTAGCTGAATTTGCGTATCTTAAATCGACCCCTCCCCCCCCCATAGTGAAGACCTGCCCTTATTCACAGAAGTATTCCTATTGAAGTCAAAGGGACTGTGTGTGACAGTCAGGATTACTCATATGAGTAAGAATTACAAGATTAAGCCCTAGTTTAGTAGCATTGTTCCTTGGCACAGAAAAATAGAAATAGAAATCAGCACTTTTTCTGAAGTATCAACATAATTATAGTCAGAATGCAGCCTACCTGAAGAGAAATGATGGATACATAACTCATGCCTGTTGTGAAGATCATTCATTGTCCAAAATACCTTTTCTCCCTTCTATTTTCTCTAAAGCTTAAGCATTGCTGCAGGTTGATATGACTTTCCTTATTACCAAAACATGCTTCAAAGCAGTGTCAGATTGTTGTGGAGAAACTGATTTACAAGCTACCAGCAGAGCACTGGTGTAAACAAGATAATAGGCATTTGTACTCAACAGGTCAATTAGTATTCAGTTATTCTGAATAATGACTGACTCTGTACTTGGAAATTTTAAAAAGAACATGCTGCTTAAAGTAAATGTCCTCCCCATTTCTGCTCTGTTCAGTATTCAAGAGGCTCAAACTATTTTAGAAGCACTACACTGTGAAATGTATTTGAAAATTTCAGGTATATCAGAGTTTCCAGGAAAACTGTTGGCACTAAATACTAATACAAATTTTAATCTTGTTAAAAAAGAATGTTTGTAATATGTCAGAGTCTAATGCAAAGCAGCATCTAATATTAATAATCAAAATATTTTAATATTCAAATATTGGGTATTTAAATTAAATGTTTAATTTTTCAGGATTAAAGATTATATATTATGAGCAGAGCTGGTAGTTAAGGGTACCCAACAATTTTTAATTTTAAGACCCTGTTTCCAGCTGCTTATAACTGCCAAGCCTAATCCATATGGGTTGAAATTTTCCAATCCCAAGTGTCTGCCTCAGGCTGAAATTTTGAAAAATATCATCTAGAACCGTTTGGTCAGTGTGATTATTGAAAAATACATTGTTTTGCCCATGATAAAATGATGCCAAAAATGTTTCATCAAAAAGCTTTGGAGCAGGGATTTGAAATTTGGCAGGGAGGTGGCTTTTGTATTAAGAATGTGTCTTTTGCTGTTCCTGTGGAAAACATCCACATTCGGCCAAGTTGCAAGCCTTTGAAGGATCTCAGCTGGCACATATTCAGTAGAGACTTGTTAAAGTTTGGCAACTAAATTCTCTGAAGATTCCATCTGTATTGGGCATGTTCCAGCCCAGAGATGCAGTGGCTGAGCAGGAGGACTTCTCCTGCCATTTCCACCCCTGCCTATCAGGGACTGCTATGGTGCCGAGCACCAAAACTGAGACTAGGGAGACAGTCTCCTCTGTGCTTTCAATGCTTTGCCTACTGGCTCCCAGGCAGCACAGAGGAGAAGGAAGCAAACTGATTCAAATGCAGAGAGGATAAAAGTTGGATCTTGGGCCAGAGTGAGTAGATTGGGACAAAGAGCTTGTGGGAGAGAGACTGGGAAATGATGCAGGGAGACAGAACTGTCTGAGCGCTGAGATTGGAACTAGGATCCTACAAGATTTGGGATTGGGAAGTCATAGGAGGAGACAGTGGGAGGCTGAGATTGGGCAAAGAACAGGGGGAGCAGGAGTGGGAAGACTGGGACCAGCTGGGCAAGGAAACTAGGACAAGGATTTGGGGGATGAGGGAAAGACTAAGATTGGATCTGGGACCCCAGAGGATGAGACTGGGACTGGCTGGACAAGGAAACTGGGAACAAAGAGCCTGGGAGGGGGAACTGGGATGAGGAACCTGGGTAGGAGAAAGACTGGGACCCTAACCCAGAGCCTAGAAGCGAAGACTGGGAGAGGAAAAAAACAGGCTGTCAGGACAGCCAGGCAACCAGTTGTGAATTGAGCAGCAGCAGGCACAGGATGAAGCAGCCTAGAAGCAGGAGTAGTGTGTCAAAACTACAGATAGCAGGGAGTATCTCCAACAAAATAGTGACTCTGAGCAGACTTGAGTGGCTGCTTTCATTAGAAGGTTATAGACCTGCCTTGGGGTCACCTGGTTAGACTCTTGCTTGTGGCTTGGGTTGGCCCTTAGGACTCACAGGTAATGATTTCAAATGACTCATCAGGCTCAGAAACTTATCACACAGGGATAAGGAACTCGGGGTGGAGAGACAGGAGTGGGACAGGCAGAAGCTGGAGAAGGCACCTGCTCACCCTGTTCCTTGTCGAATCTCAGTTTTTCTCTCCACCACCTCTGGCTCCTATGCTTTCCCTGCCTCTATTCCCAACTCCTGTCAGGTTCCAGTTCCAGACTTCTTGCTCAGACAGGAGCCAGGGTGGGGGAAAGACTGGAACTCTGACCCAAAGCCTGGAGGCAAATGTGGGGGCTGGATGGATAAAGAGACAGGTATGGGGAACAGGAGATGGAGAGAAAGCACAGGGTCAGAGATTGGCTGGAGATGTCAAGGAATAAAAGAGTTCAGCCTTGGGGGAAATAGTGGCAGAATAACCAGATTAATATCCAAGATTCCTAAAACTCACCATTCTTCTGCTATCAGAAATATCTGTGCAACCCAATGACAAAAAAGTAACTCAGCCCTCTAGTGGCTGTCACTCATAGAGGATGGCACCCACTACTGCCACCAGTTACTCTCTCAGTTCAAGTGGCAGAGATCTCTGTGGTGGATCTAAAGGTTCTAACCTTGCAGACGATCCATGTGAGTATCAGTATGTTTCCACAGGATGAACTTGTGTTTTTTCAGTTTGCTTTCTTAAAAATAGAACATTAAAAAAAAACTATGTTAAAAGAATGTTAAGGTTGCTAAATGAAGCACTCAAAAGTGAGGAAATGCCAAAAGTAAGATGCTCAAGTGCAATTGACTCCTTTTGTGTTTACGCATTATATCATCTTTGATCACATGATCACACAGAATACTATTTTTTTTTCCATAGGACACCTGCTCTGGGACAAATCAGGGCTGTGTAGTGAAGAAGGCATCTTCTGTACACCCTGCTTCATTTGTTGCAGAAGTTGGAAGGTGTGTAGCGAATGATTCGCTCATGAAGGGAGCAATTAGAAATAAAAAGGTGACAATGGGAAAAGGAGATCTAAATAGCAATCAATATAAATTAGAAGTGCTGACGTGTAGAAAAAATCAATAAAGGGAGCAAAAGATATCGGGGAAAAATCTATTGCTAGCAGTGGAAAGGACAATAAGGAGGAGTTTTTAAAAAAAGCATAAAAGGCAGATGTGTTTCTGTTCTGTATTTCGAAAGAAACAGGATGATGTACGTGTATCACATAAGAATGATGTAGTACTAAGGGGGATTTTAAAGAACATTTATTAGGGATAAACATTTTTAAATCAGCACACCAGGATAACACTGCTCTACAGCCAAAATGCTTCTGAAATAAATGTAGTCAAACTTTACTAATTCTGGGTCACTGAGAACGAAAATGATGCTTAAAATTGTTGATTGGCTCTAGTTTTCAAGATATGCTATTGGGTCAGTATATACGACCCTTGACTTGGGAATGGCAGAGGATAAGTGAGTTATAAAGGGAAGGGATCTCAATTTAAACCAGAAATGACTAAAATACATCTTTGACTGGATCTAGGAATAAATCTATGACTGGGTTTGGACAGTACTTGCTTTTTAGGCAAAACAATGAATGATGCAATCTGAAGTTGGTATTGCGTCATACATTATATGAATTGCATCATGTTATTCCTAGAAGTCATGGGTGATGCAATCATAACGAAGCTTACATCACTCTGCTGAACAAATTGCCCCATATCAGCTGTAGAAATCATACAGTGTGGTGCTCTCTTATTTGTCAGTGTTTGATTTTGCAAAGGGACACATTTCTGTTTAGCCAAAGTGAGCAGAGATGCCTCGTACTTGTGTGAACAGTGCAGATAATTTCTGCTATGTTTGTGGTGAAGTGACTTTTGCATCACAAAAGCGCAGTTATAACCACTATGGTTAAGAAAGCCTATCACCTTCATTTTGGCTGCAAAATTGGAGATCAGGACAAGAGGTGGGCCCCACACATATGCTGCAACACTTGTGCAACAAATCTTTACCAGTGGTTGAACAGGAAAAGGAAATCTATGTCTTTTGCAGTGCCAATGATTTGGAGAGAGCCAACAGATCATACCAGCAATTGTTACTTCTGCATGGTGCCTCCAGTTGGGAAAGGTGTGTCAAAGAAGAAAAAGTGGACTATGCACTATCCAAACATTCCATCAGCTATACACCCAGTACCCCACGGAGAAGGACTGCCGGTTCCCGATGCACCAGAATCATTCTCACTTGACTCAGACGAGGAAGAGGAAGAGGATGAAACTTCTGGTCCTGAACCATCAATGTCACAGGACCCACATTTTCTCCCATCCTCCTCCTCTGAACCACACCTCATAACACAAGGTGAACTGAATGACCTTGTCAGGGATTTGGAACTACCCAAGAGTAAGACAGAGCTGTTGGGCTCCAGACTACAGTAGTGGAATCTCCTGGCAGGTAATGTTAGGGTTTCCGTGTTCCGTGACCGTCAAAAGCATCTTGTCCCATTCTTCTTCATGGAAGGTGATCTTGTATCCTGCAACAACATCGATGGTATGATGGTAGCCCTCAACATCATTCACGATCCAGATGAGTGGAGACTGTTCATTGATTCATCGAAGACGAGTCTTAAAGCTGTTTTACTGCATAATGGCAATGTTTTGCCATCAATTCCAGTTAGTCATGCAGTCCATATGAAGGAAACCTATGACATCATGAAACAACTTTTGAGGTGCATAAACTATGACCATCATCAGTGGCAGCTTTGTGGCGATTTGAAGGTTGTTGCTCTCTTGCTTGGTCTGCAGACTGGATACACAAAGTACTGCTGTTTTCTCTGCGAATGGGATAGTCGTGCAAGAGATTCCCACTACATCAAGAAAGATTGGCCACTC
>NC_048303.1:65593485-65617980 GCF_013100865.1 Trachemys scripta elegans | reverse complement strand
AGCGCTACCGGCTTCGGGCAGCCCTGTGCCTCCAGACCCTGCGCCCCCAGCTGGGCACTTCCCCTCCCGGGCTCCGGCGGCGCAGGGTCTCCAGGCACGGGGCTGCCCGAAGCCGGGAGCGTTCAGGCAGCCGGGCTCTTAAACAGAGCCGCCATTTTCCTGGACATGTTCCGCTTTTTGGCAATTCCCCCCGGACGGGGGTTTGACTGCCGAAAAGCCGGACATGTCCGGGAAAAAGAGGACGTATGGTAACCCTACTATCTGCAGAGCACTTTGGCTTGCAGTGTTCATGTGAAGTGGGTATGATTGGCAATAAATATAGCTTTACAACCTATCTGTAAACAGCATAGCATCTCTTCCCACATCATGGCATGCTCTAAAAGGAGACCATGTGTGCACAGCAGAGCTGAGTTCACTCAGTGTTTCCTTCCTTTGTTGATTTACATCTCTTCTATAAAAGTATTTTAACCTCATTTGTTGTGGTTAATTATGTGTGTATGTTAATAACAAACACCCCAGGATTCTTTCCAAGCACCACAGAAAATGCAATGTCTGTGGAGAGGCTATTTAAGATTTCAGAAGAACAATTTTCTCCCACCCCTTCAATCCCCAGGAATACAAAATCTTGAGAAGATGACATGCATGTCCTAGTTACACAGTTCTACAGCACACAGCTTTGAACACATAAAAACAATGTCTAGACAATGATGTATCTGAAAAGTGCAAAAGAAAATGAGATTTACCAACCATCTGGGTACCGCAGAAATTTCCCTACTCTCCTCCTCACACTTCTCCTATGCCAAAGCAATGCATATTCTGGTTTATCAATTAAAACAGCCCATAATCAGTGACTCACTCTCCTTTGGTCTCTGTTAAAGTACAACAAACTAAGGCAATACCGCACCAGCTGATCCCAATCAAATTGCAGCCTGCTCTCTTCTGCTGTGGCTTTTGTCATTATTCCTTCCACCCTTCCTTTCCTTTTTTTTCTCACATCAGGTGTCTTGTGCTTTATCAGCTCTTACAGGCGTAAACTGCAAGATGACAGGAATGCAAGGTTTCAAAATCAAATATTAAAGACATTATGTAAGAGACTCTGTAATGCATGACCATTTTTCCAAGCAACAGCAAACATGCCCTTTTTACATATCTACCATTACTCAGCCCTCCAAAAGATTTTTGCTGGATACTGTAATGTTTCTTCCTTTTTCCCCCCTTTTTTTTTTTTTTTAAGCTTAAAATAGCTTGCAACTGCCCTTTCAATCACTTTTCTTCTTTACCCAGCTACAAAATGGCATCAGGCTACAGAGAGAGAGATAGGAAACAAAATGAAAGATCTAGTAATAAGTGCCCACCGTTTCCTGACAATCATAATTTTCACTTTCATGGTGGATTCAATTCAACAGCTGAAAGTGAAATCTGAGAGGACTAAGTAAGTTCTTTATTAAAGGCTCTAGTGAGACTTGACCACATTAGGCAGCATCCTAGTACAGTCACAGTGGACTTATTTAATATATGTAACAGGCAATACAAAAACATGGGGAAATAATGAATCTCTAGTGTCCCTTCTTGCCTCTTAGGTTGTTATAGCCTTGATGTGATAAAAAAACTTGTCTGTGAATTAAATACATAATCTTATTATAAGAAATAAAATCTGGTTTGCCTTATTCACAGGCCCCAGAGGGTTAATTTGTTTGCTTTTGTTCAGAAATGGAAGACAGACCTGCCTTTGAAGAGGCAGCTGGAAAATTATCTTAGATAGCTACAGAACTAACAGCACTGAGTAATCACAGAAAAATCCATGTTTCGGAGACCTCAGTGTGCATGGATATCTCTATCTGCCAACAAACAGTGACAGGCTGTAAATGGACTTGGCTTGAGACCTACCTCTCAAGAAAACAAGTCTTAGTATAGTTCCTTCACATATATCACGTTTTACTCTCAAGTCCTTGTCATGTTACATTGTGTACATAACCCCAGGATAGTAAAGACATGCCCTGGGGAACCAGCCAATTCAATGGAGGATCTTTAAAAAAAATATTTCCGAAGGTGCAAATTTTTGTCTATTTCTAAAGCAAAGAGATCCACTACAAACAAAAATTTGAATTCCAAAGACATGGCTGCAAGGTCTGTGATACCAATACTGATGTTATAGACTTAGATACAGGAAGCAAAGAAGAATCTAACTGTCATACCGTCTGGAGTAGCTCATAGCTATCTCAGGGCAGACTGTCAGAAAACAAGGACAGACATCCCAAACTGGTGGTATATTCTATAATTAGATTTCACCAAGCCACTAGCAAATGTGAACTCTTGGATCACTATACCCTTACCATGGAGTCACAGCCAGTCCCCTTAGACTCTCCAGCCTATCTTGCCACCTGAACAAATCGAACTTTCTGATAAAGGTCACTTAAAATCACACCACAACAGGTTTCTATAGTCACTTCCCCCAGATGAGTTGGTGCTCCAGATCTTACACCAAAAACAACACTGGCAGCCAATTCTATAATAAACTAACTATAGTTTTATTAGCTAAGAAAGAGAATGAGTGTTATTGAGAGGTTAAAGCAGGTAAAATATAATAAGAAGTGAGTCACAGTATGTAATTCCAAATGGTGGCCATGATGTAATAAACTGCCAGTTTCCCAAAAGTCTTTCAGGGTACCCAAATTGTCTCTGGGGATCTCCACTTTGCATCTGGTACATTTCCCTGTAAGCATCCCAACAGTTCAGTGATAAAAGAGCTTTCTTTGAATTCATATTTATAGTATCTTCACACAGAAAGCAAGCTGACAGTGTCTCTACTCACAAGAGCTTTTCCTTTTATGATGATGGGTGAGGAATGCACATTGAGTTTCTGACCTCAGGCCATCACACACAATGGATATTTGCTTTGGAATTAGCACCTTTGCTGATAAAGTCCTTCATTAGAATTCCCAAAGGCTTCTTTGATGTCTGATGCGTTATTTAGTTACAGGGGTATTTACAATGCAAATGTTTGCTAGTATATTATAACAGGAACAGATAAGTGAAAACAATGCATGCAACCTCCCTTTAGTTTTATGAAGTTTAAACACCAAAAATATAAACTTTGTTTGGAATGTTGGCAGGGAGCAGAGCCCTTTTGCTTTGGCATCACATGGCTGCTTGTAGACTGGAGGTATCTTAGAACACAATCAGCTTCTCAGGTCCCCGAGGCTCAGAGAATTGCCATGGGCTAACAGTCAGAAGTGAAAATGTGAGCTGCGTAGAACCTCTAGATAGTAAGTATTCCACTTCATCTGCTTCCATACCCCACAAATTTTAAGAATTACACATAAATGGACATTTTAAAGTAATTTATGTACACAGTTTAACCTATTTTAAAATTGTTTTCTCATATGCAATAGCCTTTAATTTTTTTTTAATTAAATGAAAGTGTACCACTCTAATCAAATGAAAATAAAAATAATGCAGAGATTTAGGGTGAATGTAATTATAGGAATATGGTAGTATGCCTTTAAATAGTTTGTGAGCCTTCTAGTGCCAACCATGGTGTTCTGTGTATTAGAAGCTGCCAGAAACCAGTACATGAGCAGTACATCTGTACCTACATCTTTTACGTTTGTGTACACTTAGTAAACATAATTATTTGGGACTCCGCTGTGCCTGGGTGGTTTCTTTATATTATTTTTGTTGTTTAAAGAGCAAAATACACAAGAGTAGCCCTAAACAAACTGGCTGGCTTTGCAGCAGTAGCAGAGTGGATTTAAACACTATTCCTGCAGTTGTATTGATGTCTTGTCATAGGTGCTGCTTTGGTACTAATAAGCAAGTAAAGACATACAATCATGTTAATTTTAAGCTTTACTATAAACAGAGAGATGGTGTGTGCTCTGCGATTGTGGGTGGGGGGCACACTAGAGTAGCAATGTTAGCCAAATGGAAAATTGATAAAACTGACAAACTATAGTCTCATTTTGTTCTGAGACTATTACAAAAACAGTGTTTTAAACATTTTGACAAGTCTGTTTTTTTTTAAATTAAAGCTAAAAAAATCTGTCTCTGACGCATTGAGTCATCAAAAAATCATTTCCAAAAATGCCTTCCAAGTTGGATGTGTGCCCCAGCTTGCTTTGGCCCTTTGAACCCCTTTCACGTGTTGGGAAAGCAGCAGACATAGGGTCTGACTTTTAGTGAAAAAACAAAAGCTATCCCCAAGACTATTCAAGAAAGTGGGCCAGAGTTTTAGATCAATGCAATGAAATTTCAGGGCTTACAGCAATTCTTCAGCAGGAAATACAGGCTAGAGAACAAACAGGAAGAATAGTTAACATATCCCTAAGGCACTCTCGAAAGGGGAAGAAGAAAAAGAGGTGTTCCAACAACCGCTCTCTGGTGACTCATTTTCATTATGCCATCATTTCTGTTTTATGTTGACAGTGGTCTTGATACAGTGTCATGTTACCCAACACAATAATAACCAGCCTAATTTCAAGATGCGGGATTTTTTTCTTCATATAGGGCATCAAACAATGCAATTATGGCTGTAATATCTGCTGCAACAAGCTAATTAAAATGTAACTCTCCCATTGTCACATACAAAAAACAAAGACAAAGCCTATTTTTCTACTGTGGAAATGTAACTAAACAGGCACATTTCTGAGCAGGAACCCAGCCCACATGTTTTACTCAGCTGCAATGAATCCAGAGCTCAGACTCTTAACAGGCTTTGAAGAGTTTGGATCTGATAGTGGGTTCTCAGCACTGAATACTCCCATTGAATGGATGTCCAGGGTATACATTTGAGAGAGTCAGTTATGGTATCTATTGTAGATGTGTTGAACTACCCCCACTAAATACAGTAAATTGCTAAACTGGGTAAGTGCCATTCCACAGGTCAGCATGCTGCCCCTGGTTACACTTTCTACTAGATCCTGCTTTCTTTAAATTTTTTATATAACCTGCTCCTCCTAATACAGGTTTGTGTCATAATGGACATTTAAGTGGATAGCTCTGTTTCCAGCAAGCAGCAAAAAACCCCCAAACAAATAAAAACCAGTGGACCACAGAAAAGGAGAAAAATCATGACTAGAAAGGTACAAAGAACTATCTACCCCATTCCCTTGCTACATGGCAGCTTTACAAAGCTTTTCAGTAGGTATAAGTTGCTATTCTATTTCAGGACTCTGTAAATCCTTAACAAAATAGTGCTCCCCGCCCCAAATAGGTCTTGTAGCCGTTTTCTGAGACCTAAATAAACACTCACAAATACCTGAATCCTTCCCATGCTGTCAAATGTCATTTAGGGCACGAACAAGACTTTGCTGTTCCAATGCATCCTGGGTTATTCTGTTCTTGTCCTCTATGTTAAGTCCCATAAATGTTTGCCTCTAAAGATATAGTTTGATGGAGGGATACTTTCTGTTGGCCCCTTCTATGCATTTCTCCAGCTGCCCAATGGCAAACTCACAGATGCTCTGGCTTCATTCTTAATACATGTCCCAAATATTTCCATCTTCTTTTCTGGATAACTTTGATGAAAAGGAGTTGTAGAACTCTGATGAATCTTGGCATTTGTTATAAATTCATTCAATTTAATTCCTAGTCATTTTCTTTAGATCTCCATTATTTCCTTCTCAAGATCTCAACTGGCTTGCATTTTACTGCCAAGGTATGTGAAGTGACTCACCTCTTGTATTCCTTTGCCTTCCAATGAAATGCTTGAGTACGAAGTTGAATAACACAGAAATACATGTATATAAAAACACATCCTGTAGTTCAAGGCTGATAGTGTGGTGTATGTAACTGTTACAACTTTACTTTCTCTGTACTATATTGACAAGTTACTAAGGAGTTCTGACATTTCCCAGGGTACAATCTAGACTGTTGAACTGCTGTCCCCCCCTCAATTCTCCAACCTGGAGTGCCTTTTCCACTGCTCCACTGTGAGAGCAGCCACTCCTGGCCTGTTCACATACCGCCTCTAGCATGCAAAATCATGCTCTATTCTATGAGCTGAGTGCTCTAACCAGTCATCCCTGAATTATATTGCAGAATGACACCAGCAAATTCCCAGTCCCAGACTTGTTCCCAGAAATGCACATCTTGTACTGCCCAGCACCCTCCTGGGCAATACAATACAAACTCATAGAAAGTCTGTCATTTCATTAACAGAAAATGATATGCATATCCTTGATGAGTGCCTGCTGACTTACTCTGATTACCTGGCTGATGACTATGCTATCAAATGGCTGGGCACACTGCATACTCAGAGATATGCACAAACTCTGTTATCTCTAATGGAGGTTTCCAAACACTTCAGTCCAAACACGCACTGGTTTAAATAAAATCATAAAATAAGTTTATTAACTACAGGGAGTTTTTAAATGATAAGTAATAAGGCATACAAATCAGAATTGGTTACAACTGGTTTACAAAGGTAAAACGCAAACTAATACCTAACTTAACAAGGTAACTGAATTTAAAGCAAAAGCTCTCTCTCATCATATGTTTACAGCAGTCTGGCTAGATTTCTCAACTGGGACCTCTCCCCCAGTTCAGTGGTGCTTCTTTTGTCTTTTAAGCATTGTTGATGCTATGAGTAGAGATGAGGGGAGAGAGGTGATTTTTGTCATCTGTTCATCATTTTTGTATCTTTTCCGCCTCTTTGAGAATCATCTCCTGCTGGGGTTCAGGCAACAAGTCTGTCTGCCAAGGTGTAAATTTCTAGCTCTTCCTGCTAAAGAATGGCCACTTAACCACGTGATAGTCCATTTGATTACGCTGACCCCTTATTCCAAATTAGTTTAATCCACTGGATGAAAGTTGGGATAAGATAAATTGAGAATGTAAAGAGTAAATCATACATGGGCAATATGCTGGACAGAGCATGTTGTACAGGGGTCAGTTCATGCAAAGTAATCAAGCCAATCCCAAAACATGTGATTCAATGTATAGTAAATGGAGGGTGATGTGGAAATGTATATAAAGGAAGAGAGTTTTTGTGTAATTTAGGATGTGTGGCATATCCTGCACCCACTTTGATCCTGATCAATTCAAGTTTAGTTTGATCATATGCCAAAAAAAGAAACTTCAGTGATGAGTCTGGAGTTGAACTGATTTCTTGCATTCTGAAAAACTAGATAAAGTATTCTTCCAGAACTTGACATGATGTTCTGGGTATACCAAGTGGCAAAAGTCTCAGTTAATAAGGAATAACTCTCCATGTAACCAGCCCTAATATAACTAAGGGTATAGACATGGTTCATAATAATCAACAGCAGTATGGATAACATGGATCATACAGAGGAGAACATGAAAAGAAATACTGCAACCAAAAGAAATAAAAATAAAAAAATAATGTGGCTGACATCTATGCCTCATAGTCTTAAGAAAATTATTTTATGCCCATCTAAATTCACTGTGTAATTTCAACTGGATACAGTGTTTTTCGCTTCTTGTCCTAAACTACTGTGTAGCCCTGAGGTGCACTGTTACGTATCTGCTATATACCACCCCAGAGATGGCTACACAGTAGTGGTGGTGAAGTGATTCTAGACACTGTATATTTGCTTTGTAAAATACTTTGAGATTCTTCAGGATGAAAGACACAATATAAATGTATTTATATAGTGCCACATATATGCATGGCACACTATGGGTAAAAATAAAATGACGAGGCCCCTACTTGAGGAGTTCAGATAGGACAGGACACTACAAGAGAAGGTAAATGCCAATTCAGGGTGCACAGTGAGCTGGAGGTAGAAGCTGCCTGCAACTTGATCTTCCATTATCTATGTGATATTATCATCATTTATCTGTGGCTGGCAACACCTCTCCTGCAAGGCCTCTCTCCAACCATGAACAGAGGAGGTGGAGAACTTAACATGTTTTGTAAGCACTCTCCATCTACAATATCTCCAACATCAGATTCTCAAGTGGAAAATAATGCAAACTAGTGTGTTATATAGGAGTGATGTGTGCAAAGCTTTTAGTCTAAAATAAAGGAGGTTTTGGTTCATAAATAATGGCATTAGCAAATCCAACATTGTTCAACAGCTTCCTCTTTCCAGAATGCTGTGCTAACTGTAAGTCTACTGCTGTCACTGTAATCAGAGAACTGACCTGTCAGTTAAATGCTTTAGCTTTGAATGTGACACTTTGCTGTTCAAAAGCCATTTGGATCTGGAGGGGGCGGGGTAGAGAGTGAATCGCGGGGGATGTTTGGAGGCTGACTGGTATGTTTGGCTTTTTTTCAGAAAGGGAAGCACATTCCAGGCTTGATCATGAATCCAGAGAATTGGCTTATTTGTTGATCAAATGCCATTTTATTCCATATGTTCCAATTCCTCATACTCATTAGATCAGTAATCGTTATTTGTCATATAGCATTACAGGTAACGATTGCTAAACAAGAAAATGTAAGTGAAATAGAATTAAGTGTTTAATCATAGACAGTTTGACTCATTAATATATTTGTATTGTATTCACATTAGGCTCAGAAAAAGAAAAATAAGAGTTAAGGAGATCTGAGCAAATTAAAGGCAAGGCTGTTTTAAACCACAAACTTGGTGAATGTGAAGGAGGGAAATGGATTTAATCCTTGTTTAAATTCTAATTTCCATTTTCAAGTACTCAGGATCATTTTGGTGATGGTTGATAATAATCACCACTTATAGAGTGACGTTACCTTTTTAAGCCTCCCAAATAAGAGAAACTCTGAGCCAGAAACAAACCTGTAGTGCAGTGGTTCCCAAACTTGTTCCACTGCTTGTGCAGGGAAAGCCCCTGGTAGGCCCGGCCGGTTTGTGTACCTGCCGCGTCCACAGGTTCAGCCGATCGCGGCTCCCAGTAGCCGCAGTTCGCTGCTCCAGGCCAATGGGAGCTGCTGGAAGCGGCGCGGGCCGAGGGACGTACTGGCTGCCGCTTCCAGAAGCTCCCATTGGCCTGGAGCAGTGAACCACAGTCACTGGGAGCCGCAATCGGCCAAACCTGCGGATGCGGCAGGTACACAAACTGGCTGGGCCCGCCAGGGGCTTTCCCTGCAAAAGCGGCAGAACAAGTTTGGGAACCACTGCTGTAGTGGATCATCTATGGATGTATTTGGTGTTAAGAGAGATTTAGAAGAGATTATTTGAGTTCTACTTTGACTTTTGGTTATTTGGAAAAATTTGAGTCAGAAGAAATCAGTTGCTTGGACCTATAATCCTTTCTCAGCAAAACTCCCAATGAAATCAATGGGCATTTTGCTTGAACATGAACTACAAAGTGAGGTAATTTATTAGAGGTGCAATAGCATCTTGATAGATGGGTTTAGGCTCAGGTTTTCACTCAAAGCAGGAGTTCAATCTCTTTGTAGTGTATGAAGAATAGCTAATCTTTCCCAAATTTACAGGATATAATATGAAGGTTAAAAACTGAATTTCCTGATGATTTTCAAGTATTTCTGTTAATGAACTTGAGATAAAAGAAATTGAAAATAGGTCCTTTAAGATGGATTTTTCTGAGTAGCTCCTTTTTTCAAATCCCTCTGACTAACAAATGGCTGGTTTGTTAACAGTCACACTTTCACAGGACTTAAATTTTCATAGATTATTTCCTGCAGCTCCCTCCCCATGCTTCCATTTGGCGCTCCAGGTGTAGGGGGGGGTCTCAGGGCATTAGCCGCTCGAGGCGTCTGCCCCACAGGTTTAAAAATATTTACTGGAGCTTTGAATTTAAGTCCTGCATTTTCATATACTTAAAACTCACTGAAAACCATGAGCCAAATGTACACCTGAAGAAAACAGGCTGTAATTAGGCTAATTTCCAATTATTTTATTTAAGTGTCGTCTACAATTTCCCCTTTTCAAAATGGCTACCATTTCCTGTAATTTACAATGGAATTGACGCCATAGACAAGCCTGCTGCTAGAAAAGATGGGGTCCATAGTGAAGTGTGATCAGGTTTGTCAGTCTCTGCTTGGCTAAAGCTGGGTGCTGTCTTTAAATTTTGCATATTCACAAGAATTTCCAAGTATGTAAGATCTGAAGATAGCAGCCAGCTTGATCAAAGCAGATCTATGGGAATTTGGTGGGATATAGGCAAAGGTGGGAGAGTCTGGTGGGTGCAGAATCAATTCTAGATCAGGTTGTACCAGGAGAGTACTGCTAATCTGAACCAAGAAAAATGGCTGGCTTCTGTTTTGTGCATGGGCCTAGTTTCATGTGATTGGGGGAATATATCATTATTTCCAAACCCATTTTTCCATCTGTTGTGAAGCTATTAATTTGGCAGGACATGAACCAGAAGAACAGTAGAAGGACTTGAAGTAATGAAAGTGCTTGACTATCTTCAGGAAGAATACTCAAGTGGATTAGAGCATCTTCTGCACCACTTATCCTGTATTTATGTTCTTTACTAAATGGCAGTAGCTCATTATCAGAGGTATTACAGAAACTCAGGAGCTAGAACACAGCTGCTTCTTTCCATCCCAAAAGCTCAATAAAATTTATAGTTGCAAATATGAGGGATCCCATATGTTTCCATAATAAAAGCTCAGGAAAAGCCAGGACAGCTCCAAAGTAGCATTCAGTTTGCCGCACACTATCAGACAGCTATTTGGTGCCGCTTCTGAACAAAATATTTAAGAAATCCACACCCTAGAACCAGGCAATTCAAATGATCCTAGCACTCCTGTGCTTAGCAATGTGCTAGAGCCACAAAGTTTTATTTCTTTCTGTTTAAAAAGATGAATAATAGCACCACAATGGTAAAAATACTGTCAAAAATTATATGAGAGATTGTATGGGATTAGTCACTGTCCATAAAATACTGACAAGCTTCAGCTATTGAACTTTACCCCAGCAAATATCAGGAACCTCTGCACTGCTATGCAGTTCAGAATGAGAGGTGAGAAAGTGCTCGTAGTCCAGGACTCCAGTCTGAGCTAGGCAAACTTTTTTTAAAATTGAAAAAGGCAGATTCAGGTTGACCAAAACATTTTGCAAATTCATGTTGATTTCAGCAAATTGGTTTGGTTGAAACACCACCTCCATTGTCCCCTCCGTGTGAATATTGCCCATTATTTTGTTTGCTTGGTCATAAACCAGGGAAACACATTCTAATTGTTTGTTCTTTTGTTGATTAAGAAGTGCCCTGATCAAATGCTTGGTCAGAGCTTTTCAGTTGCAAACTCTTGCATTAGTGAGAATGTTCACAGCACTTAAGCTAATGATTACTGAGATCTGTGATAGCAGAAAGGAGAGAAGCTTTCAGGATAAAGATATGGAGTCCTGCTTGATGTTGTAGCCCAAATATATTCTTGTTCCATTTATTAGAGATAATAGTGCTAGTCCTCTTTCAAAGACGTGTGCTGTCTTGCCAGTAATCAAATATCACATCTTCCAAATTCTCTCTTGCCTTTAGTCAATGCACAGAGTGGTTTAGTCAAAGGCTCTGGTTTCCTCAAAGCACCAGCAAGTTCTGCTAGAAGATTGTAGAGACACCACCTCCCACCCCAGCTCAAAAAACAGGTGCAACATTGAAAAAAAGTCAATCAAATCATTAGTTCTTAGAAAACAAGTTAATTTTCATTTTTATCATCCATATCATCCTACAGGATTGAAGGAGGTTTGGGTTTATTTGATTGATGATCAGAATGTCCTTCTGGATTTTTGACTGACTTTTCGTTATCTCAGCTGTTGAAACATGTTACTGATGGATTCCTCACAGGCAGCTTTCTAAGTCAACAGAAGAGACAGTATTGCTTAATTAACATGTCATATATAGCAACACTACACATGCTGTTGAATCAGACAATCATGTAATTGTTATGGGTTCTGTATTTGGGATTCAATGCACAGAACCTTGCCTGGGCATGGACTGGAAGCAGACAGGACAAAGCAACACCAACTAAAATTGATGCTGCCTACATGACCTCATCAGTGATAAAGCAACTGATATAGCCTGCATCTCAGAGACCTGCTGGAGAACACTATGAGCACTGTGCTTCCCTCCTAGTTTCCCCCTGCTCCCCAGGATTCTTGGCCCATCACAGATCCAGACAGAACAGGAAAGCAGGTGGCACTGCATTCATGTTCTCTGGAAACATCAGTTCCAAAAGAGATGCTTCAGGTAAGACAATTTAATTCAAACTCATTCATCTGACAATAGAAACCAAACCCAAAGATAGCAGCTCACTGATACCTTGTTGGTATTAGGGTGAAATACCCCAAGACTTGTCATCCAGGGATAATTCAGCATGTGCCAAAAATTATCTCCTCACTGGCATCCCTAGGACTTGCACTGGTAATCTCTGATCCAGTGCACACAGCCAGTCATACCCTAGACCTGATCTTTGGCCTAGATGTTGAGACCGAGGAACCTCACAACACTGACTTTGACAGACCATCATCTCATTAAGGCAGTGGTCAGAGCTCTTCCAGCTCCCAGACAACAAGACCAACTCATGACCCTGATTTAACCATGAAGGTGTCTGGACCCCACCAAATTACCTTAAAGGACAGCAGCATTCCACATACAAGACAAGGAGTTGAGGACCTGTTGAATCATTATCATGGTACACTAACCTCAATAACTGATACAGTGGGCCCAAAAAAGCCCTTCCTCACCTTATCATACATGCAGATCTCCTTTGTTTTTTGACACCCTGAACCAGATGAAGAGAGGGAAGTGGAAATTCAAGTCCTGATGGCAGAAAATGAAGACTGCTACAGACAAAACATACATTCCTTCAAGCCTAGGCTGAGGTTGTATTACAGACCAAGAGAACCTTCCCTTCCACCTTCAAAAACACAGAATAGTGTGACCAACAATGAAGAAACCCACCTTGGACACATCAGTTCTAGCCAACTACTATGCAGTGTCAAACTTTCCATGCCTGAGCAAGCTCACGGAGAAGCTAACAAAAGGCCAACTACAAACTCATCTAACAAACTAATATTCTAGATGCAGGACAATCCAGATTCAGGCCAGGCCATAGAACTACCTTAGTGGCACTGATGGATGATTTCCTCCTGTCAGTGGATAGATGGCAGACATCCATTCTCATCCTCCTGGACTTCTTTGCAGCATTCAAGACTGCTGACCATCAGACACTGTCTCACCTGAGAGAGGCGGCAGAGGTCCAAGGTAACGTGCTACACTGATCTGAGTCCTTCTTGAAGGGATGCATCAAATAAGTAGTGATGGGAAACTGCAACTCCACCACTAGATCCCTCACTTGTGGAGTCTAACAAGGATCAATGCTCTCGTTGGTCCTATTCAACATCTATATGCAGCCACTATGTAAACAGGTCAGACAACAGGAACTCAAGTGCCAGTGATACACCGTTAGCACACAGCTCTACTTGTTCTTCACCTCAAATGACCTTATCACTACCAACGAGATGGACTAGTGTTTGGAAAAGATCAGCTCATGGATGATCAACAGCTGGTTGAATCTGTACCTGAGCAACACAAAAGTTATACTGGTGGACAGAGGAAAGCATTCTGAAGAATTGCTTCCTTTGGTTGAAGGCACGTGCCCACAATTGGTCAATTCAGTCCATAGTTTATGGTACACCTACACTACCCACCGGATCGGCAGGTAGTGATCGATCTATAGGGGATCGATTTATCACGTCTAGTGTAGACACGATAAATCGATCCCCGATCGCTCTGCCGTTGACTCTGGAACTCCACCATGGCAAGAGGCGGAAGCGGAGTCAACAGGAGAGCAGTGGCCGTCAATCCCGCGCAGCGAGGACGTGAAGTAAATGATTCTAAGTCAATCTATGATACGTCGACTTCAGCTACACTATTCTCATAGCTGAAGTTGCGTATCTTAGATCAATCCTACCCCCCTTAAGTGTAGACCAGGCCTTAGGAGTACTCTTGGAGGATGTCTACACTATGAAATTAGGTTGAATTTATAGAAGTCAGTTGTTTAGAAATCATTTTTATAAGGTCGATTGTGTCCCCTCCCCCCCCCGCCAAAATGCTCTAAGTGCATTAAGTCGGCGGACTGAGTCCACAGTACTGAGGTTAGTGTCTACTTCCGGAGCATTGCACTGTGGTAGCTATCCCACAGTTCCCGCAGTCTCCACCGCCCATTGGAATTCTGGGTTGAGATCCCAATGCCTGATGGGGCAAAAACAGCGTCGCGGGTGATTCTGGGTACATGTCGTCATGCCCCATCCTCCCTCCCTCCATCCCGTGAAAGCAATGGCAGACAATCATTTCGTGCCTTTTTTCAGCCCAGATGCCATAGCACTGGGATCATGGAGCCCGCTGAGATCACCACGGCAATTATGAGCACTTTAAACACCACACGCATTATCCTGGAGTATATGCAGGACCAGAACCTGCCAAGGCAAAACCAGGCGAGGAGGCGATGGCAGCGCGGCAACAAGAATGATGAGGAAATAGTCATGGCCATAGACCTCTCACAAAGTATGGGCCCCAACAATGTGCAAAGCATGGTGTTAATGGGGCAGGTTCATGCCGTGGAATGCCGATTCTGGGCCAGGGAAACAAGCACAGACTGGTGGGACCGCATAGTGTTGCAGGTGTGGGACGATTCCCTGTGGCTGCGAAACTTTTGCATGCGTAAGGGCACTTTCATGGAACTTTGTGACTTGCTTTCCCCTGCCCTGAAGTGCCAGAATACCAAGATGAGAGCAGCCCTCACAGTTGAGAAGCGAGTGGCAATAGCCCTGTGAAAGCTTGCAACGCCAGATGGCTACCGGTCAGTCGGGAATCAATTCTGAGTGAGTAAATCTACTGTGGGGGCTGCTGTGATCCAAGTAGCCAACACCATCAAAGAGCTGCTGGTATCAAGGGTAGTGACTCTGGGAAATGTGCAGGTCATAGTGGATGGCTTTGCTGCAATGGGATTCCCTAACTGTGGTGGGGCGATAGACAGAACCCATATCCCTATCTTGGCACCGGAGCACCAAGCCAGCGAGTACATAAACCGCAAGGGGTACTTTTCAATGCTGCTGCAAGCACTGGTGGATCACAAGGGGCGTTTCACTAACATCAACGTGGGATGGCTGGGAAAGGTACATGATGCTCACGTCTTCAGGAACTCTGGTCTGTTTCAAAAGCTGGAGGAAGGGACTTTCTTCCCGGACCAGAAAATAACCGTTGGGGATGTTGAAATGCCTATAGTTATCCTTGGGGACCCAGCCTACCCCTTAATGCCATGGCTCATGAAGCTATACACAGGCAGCCTGGACAGTAGTCAGGACCTGTTCAACTATAGGCTGAGCAAGTGCAGAATGGTGGTGGAATGTGCATTTGGACATTTAAAAGCACACTGGCGCAGTTTACTGACTCGGATAGACCTCAGCAAAACCAATATTCCCATTGTTATTACTGTTTGCTGTGCGCTCCACAATATCTGTGAGAGTAAGGGGGAGACATTTATGGCGGGGTGGGAGGTTGAGGCAAATAGCCTGGGCGCTGATTACGCGCAGCCAGACACCAGGGCGGTTAGAAGAGCACAGCAGGGCGCGGTGTGCATCAGAGAAGCTTTGAAAACCAGTTTCATGACTGGCCAGGCTACGGTGTGAAAGTTCTGTTTGTTTCTCCTTGATGAACCCCCGCCCCTCTGGTTCACTCTGCTTCCCTGTAAGCTAACCACTCTCCCCTCTCCACTTCGATCACTGCTTGCAGAGGCAATAAAGTCATTGTTACTTCACATTCATGCATTCTTTATTAATTCATCACACAAATGGGGATAACTGCCAAGGTAGCCCGGGAGGGGTGGAGGAGGATGGAAGCGCCGGGTGGGGGAGAAGATAAGGACAAGGACACACTGCACTTTAAAACTTTAAAACTTATTGAAGGCCAGCCTTCTGTTGCTTGGACAATCCTCTGGGGTGGAGTGGCTGGGTGGCCGGAGGCCCTCCCACCCCCACGTTCTTGGGCGTCTGGGTGAGGAGGCTATGGAACTTGGGGAGGAGGGCTGTTGGTTACACAGGGGCTGTAGTGGTGGTCTGTGCTCCTGCTGCCTTTCCTGCAGCTCAACCATACGCTGGAGCATATCAGTTTGATGCTCCAGGAGTCGGAGCATCGACTCTTGCCTTCTATCTGCAAGCTGATGCCACCTATCCTCTTCAGCCCGCCACTTGCTCTCTTCAGCCCACCACCTCTCCTCGCATTCATATTGTGCTTTTCTGCACTCTGACATTGTCTGCCTCCACGCATTCTGCTGTGCTCTATCAGCGTGGGAGGACATCTGGAGCTCCAAGAACATGTCACTTCGAGTGTGCCTTTTTCGCCTTCTAATTTTCACTAGCCTCTGCGAAGGAGAAACATTTGCAGCTGGTGGAGGAGAAGGGAGAGGTGGTAGTTAAAAAGACACATTTTAGAGAATAATGGGTACACTCTTCCACGTTAAATCTTGCTGTTCACATTACACAGCACATGTGCTTTCATTACAAGGTCACATTTTTCCTCTTATATTGAGGGCCTACCGGTTTGGTGTGAGAGATCGCTCACGCAGTGCCAGGCAACAGAATTCGGCTTGCAGGCAGCCATGGTAAGCCACAGTATTTTGGCTTTTTTAACCTTCATAACATGTGGGAATGGTTTCAAACAGCAGAGCCCTCATTTCCCATACCAAATGGCAGTTGGGTTGGCCATTTAAAATGGGTTTGCAATTTAAAAGGAGGGGCTGCGGTTTCCGGGTTAATGTGCAGCACAAACCCAACTAACCTCTCTCCCCTCTCCCCACACCCAATTCTCTGGGATGATCACTAACAGCAGGGAACATTTCTGTTCAGCAGAGCAAGAACGGGCACCTCTGAACGTCCCCTTAATAAAATCACCCTATATCAACCAGGTGACCGTGAATGATATCACTCTCCTGAGGATAACAAAGAGAGATAAGGAATGGATGTTGTCTGCATGGCAGCAAACACCGGGACCATACGCTGCCATGCTTTGTTATGCAATGATTCCAGACTACATGCTACTGGCCTGGCATGGTAAAGTGTCCTACAATGGAGGACGGAATAAGGCAGTCCTCCCCAGAAACCTTTTGCAAAGGCTTTGGGAGTACATCAAGGAGAGCTTTCTGGAGATGTCCCTGGAAGATTTAACACATTAGCTGTACTGGCTGCGAATGCCAGGGCAAATTAATCATTAAAAATGCTTGCTTTTAAACCATGTGTAATATTTACAAAGGTATACTCACCAGAGGTGCTTTGTGTGCCCTCAGGGTCTGGGAGCACGCCTCGGGTGGGTTCGGGGGTTACTGGTTCCAGGTCCAGGGTGAAAAACGTATCCTGGCTGTTGGGGAAACCGGTTTCTCCGCTTCCTTGCTGTGAGCTATCTTCCTCGTCCCCAAAACCTGCTTCCGTGTTTCGTGATTCTCCATTGACGGAGTCAAAGCACAGGGTTGGGGTAGTGGTGGATGTACCCGCTAGCATGGCATGCATCTCAGCGTAGAAGTGGCATGTCTGCGGCTCTGCCCTGGACCTTATGTTTGCCTCTCTGGTTTTGTGGTAGGCTTGCCTTAGCTCCTTAATTTTCATGTGGAACTGCTTTGCGTCCCTGTTATGACCTATGTCCTTCATGCCCTTTGAGACTTTTTCTAATGTTTTGGCATTTCGTTTACTGCTACGGAGTTCAGCTAGCACTGATTCGTTTCCCCATATGGCGAGCAGATCCCGTACCTCCCGTTCGGTCCATGCTGGAGCTCTTTTGTGATCCTGGGACTCCATCATGGTTACCTGTACTGATGAGCTCTGCGTGTTCACCTGGGCTCTCTATCACGCTGGGCAAACAGGAAATTCAAAATTTCGCGGGCCTTTTCCTGTCTACCTGGCCAGTGTATCTGAGTTGAGAGTGCTGTCCGGAGCAGTCACAATGGAGCACTCTGGGATAGCTCCCGGAGGCCAATACCGTCGAATTGCATCCCCACTACCCCAAATCCAACCCAGATAAGCTGATTTCAGCGCTAATCACCTCGTCGGAGGTGGATTCAAGAAATCGATTTAAAGAGCCCTTTAAGTCGAAAAAAGGGCTTCGTCATGTGGACGGGGCCAGGCTTAAATCAAGGTAATGCTGCTAAATTCAACCTAAAATCGTAGTGTAGAGATTCCTCCTTGACACTAAACTTCACATAGCGGCATCCATGAGTAACACTTGCTACCATCTCTGGTGGGCTAGGAGACTCCATCCCATCCTGACGGGCGATGACCTTGCCTCAGTTATTTATGCCTTTGTCACCTCTCAGCTAGACTACAACAATGCAATATACCTGGATATGAAATCTTCAGCATTTGGGAAACTCCAACTAGTAAAGAAGACTGCAATGCATCTCTTTTGTACCATTGACTACCACAAGCATAACAGACCTAGCCTCTGCTCCCTATGCTGACTTCCCATAAAAAACATTTAATCAAGTTCAAGGTCTTGGTTCTTATCTTCAAGGTGCTCAGTGGTCCATGCTCAGTAAAGCTCTTGGATGCAGACTACGGTTGACAACTATGCTCACCAGGTACAATGAAACTCTCTACCACATGGGTGAAGCTTTTCTGTGCAAGAGACAGCTTTCTTGGGAAGACTGTGGAATGAACTCCCTCAAAAACTAAGAACCATCACAAACCTCAGCTCCTTCCACTCCTAGTGCAAGATGTATTCCTTTGAGCTGCTTTCTCCTACATAAACCCAAAGCAACAGATATATTATATTAAAAAACAAACTAACAAAAGACACCCTACCAAAACACTCCACACACTTCTCCCCCAATGGACAGGATGAGAGAGCTGACAACATGTGAGAGTTGTTAGTCGTGACTAATCCACAACTGGAAGGTGCTCAGATAGTACTGTGATAGCATTGTATAAGAACCAATATAGAATAAAATAAATGTGAAAACTCATATCTTCTGTTCAGCAAGGTCAAATCTAAATAAAGCATCAACCTGCTCTCACTAGCATAGCTAATTAGCCTCCCCAACAAACATTGACACATTAAAGAGCAGGATTCATATTTGACAAAGGGAAGGTTAGTACTTTATAAAATTGTTTCTCATATGTTTTCTGAACCTTTCAAAACAGGGAACAATGCTGAATTATCTCTGTGCTGAGCTGCAAGCTAGTGAAAGGGACAAATAGACATTTGTACTCCAACATGATAAGAGAGGAAGAGCAATGGGAAAGAAAGATAAAAGGATGGCAATACAGCGGAGACAAAACAAACAGTGTTCCAGCTGCATAGAGAGGGAGAGTGGGGAACTGAAAACATCATTCATTTTATTCCTAAATGTCAGTCATGCACACTGGTTCACAATGTGCTGCCCGTTTACAACACATACTCTACAGTGCATATCCATTAACTATACAATACCAACGTGAACATAATTTATTAATTATTTTTGTATGAGGAGTAATAGGCCCAAGGTGCCAGGTTTGGATCCACATCTAGGCTCTCTCACTGCTTTGGCATGTTCAAATGATTTTAAAAACATGAATCAGCCCTAACATTTACCTCCAAACTGTCCCACACTTCAGGGGAATTTGATTCAAATTCAGTTTTTCAGCCCTAAGCGCCATAGCGTTGTCGCGGAGTTGGGGGAGACAAAGCCCTGCACCCTGGCTTCCTGCGATTCACTCTGACTCTCAGCCAGCCAGTAAAACAGAAGGTTTATTCAGATAACAAGAACACAGTCCAAGACAGGTCTTGCAGGTACAGACAACAGGACACCCTCAGTCAGGTCCATCTTGGGGGGGCCAGGAGGTCTGTCTGCCCTCCCCTCCATTTTCCCAGCCAGCTCCAAACTGAAACTCTCCAGCCCCTCCTCTGCCTTTGTCCCTTTCCCAGGCCAGGAGGTCACATGATCTCTTTGTTCTCCAACACCTTCAGTTGGCACCTTTGTAAAGGAGGGGCCCAGGCCATTATTTGCCAGGAGACAGAGTGTCAGCCATTCTCTGTGCAGACAGTATCACAGGGGCCCTCTTGGGCTCTGCAACATCACACACCCTGTTTCCCCCACCTAGATACCTAAGAAATTCATAGGGGAAACTGAGGCACCCAGGGGGGAGGGATAGCTCAGTGGTTTGAGCATTGGCCTGCTAAATCCAGGGTTGTGAGTTCAATCCTTGAGGGGTCCATTTAGGAAACTGGGGCAAAAATCTGTCTGGGAATTGGTCCTGCTTTGAGCGGGGGGTTGGACTAGATGACCTCCTGAGGTCCCTTCCAACTCTGATATTCTATGATTCACACAGTATTCAGAGAAAACATTAAGAACCTTCCCACTTCGCCACAAGCCTATAGCACAATGCATTTATACATGTGAAAGGACAGTGCCCCTATTCCAGTCAAGAACAAACAAAGGTCAGTCACAAGACTGAGGTCAAATTGCACTGGAGAGAACATGTCTATTGGAAGGCTCCTAGCACAGAGTTGGCACTATAAAAATAACAAGGACTAAGGAAGCAAGCATTAAGGAAGGATCTGAAGGTAAATAGAATGGTAAGGAGAAACATAGGCAGAGGAAGGCTGAAAATGCAACAATTTTGTTTTATTCAGTGTTTCATTCTCACAATAAGCAAGAGCTCACAGAGTGAAGCTCTGGGTAAGACTCTTTACTGCAATTAACTCATGTCATTAGTAGAACGGATTGGGAATTTTTTGACAAAATTGATTCCTCAGAAAATACTGATTCATCAAACATGGAACTTCTCTCAGGAAAACGTTGGTTTTGACTAAACTTTTGTTGGGAATGTTTCTCGGGTCCAGGCTGGAATTACTGGTTAAAATGAGGGGGAGAGAGAGACCTGCCCTAGAATAGCCAATAGCTCAGTGGTCAAGCTCTCCTGGGAATGGAGATCCAGGTTCAAGTCCCAGCTCTGTCTAATTCAAAACAGGGACTTGAATCTGGGTCTTCACACACCAGGTGAGCGCCCTAACCATTGGGCTAATTGACTATTCTGGGGTGGGTCTCCCTTTGTCTATCCTCTTGCAGCTATGGTAGGTGCAAATTATTTTGTGCCCTAACCTTTCTGATTTTGTGGCCAGATGTTTGTGCTATTCTTTGATTCATCCCTAGCAATTTGTCCATGTTTCCACTTTTTGTAGGACTCCTTTTTGATTTTCAGGTCATTAAAGAGCTGCTCATGAAGCCATATTGGCATCTTACTATTCTTACTATCTTTCCTTTACAATGTGACCGTCTGTTGTTGTGCCTTAAATCTTGTCTTTTTGAGAAATTGCCAGCTTTCCTGAACTCCTTTTTCCCATAGATTTTCTTCCCATGGGACCTCATCTACCAGTTCTCTGAGTTTATTAAAGTCTGCTTATTTTAAGTCTATTGTCCTTATTCTGCTGCTCTCACTCCTTCCTTTCCTTAGAATCATATATAATAAGATCTTCAGAGGTGCTCAGCACCCACAGTTCTCATTGACAGAGGCCTAGTGCCTCTGAAATGACTCCTCATCAGGAACCAAAGATTCACACAAGCCAATCCATCAAAAGGAGGTTTAAAAAAGAAACAAAGAGGAGGAGAATGCCTGTCTAAAACCAACAGGCCAACATTATCCAGACAAGACAAATTAAAACCAAAGTGTACTATGGGAGATGACATTGTTCTGCTTACCAGATATGCAATGCAATAATAATGCTACTTTCATTTCTGTAGGACATCCTGCACAGTTCAACGGAATAAAAACAATTTTAAGCATATGCTAAAATATAATTTTAAAAAATCATTATAATTAAAATGTGGGAAAAAAATGTGAGAGGAAAAAAAACAATAGAAAGGAAATATAATGGAGGGCCACCCATAGTTATTCTAACACACACACACATCCCAAAGGCTTTTATCTGCTTTTCAGAGCAAGATGGACTATAGATTTCAAGAGGGAATGAGCTCTTCATCCTAAAACCAAGCCAGCAAAAGCCCAATCATCTGCTGACAAAAGGTATGTGTGAGAGAGTACAGATTGCCATCAGGAATCAAGGAGGGGGCCTTAAATACAGATACAGCCTACTCTATCAAAGGCTTTTAAAACCCACGGTGCCAGTTTAAAGTTAATCTATCACTTTAAAAGCAGTGAAAATAAAGCAGGGCATGCATAATATGCTCACAATTGCTCAAGCCAGGAAGCAAACATACTACTCTATTGTGAACAAGCTCTAAGTGATGTAGACACCATACTTAGAGCTCTTCTAAGACAGAATTACAAAAAGTGAGCCTCATTGTCAAGAGATCAGGTCTTGCTTTGCAAGGTTTTTATGGAATCAATAAGGATATAGCTTGCATACAATGCACAAATGAAAAAACCACATCACAAGTTTTTACTTGAAAAGAGCATGGTCAAAAGTGTCACCAAGATTCTTAAATGGACTCACTACCTCCAACTTATGAAGTTGAGGATAAAAAGATAAGTGAGCCTCTCAGTTCAGAAAACATACAGTAAGACATGTACTTTCCCAGGGTTGATACTGAGGTAGAGTGACTGCACCTAAAATACAGTTCTGTTTCTGTGAGCTGCGTTTCCTGCCCATTTATCTCCCCACCAACCAGCACATCTGTGCACAGTGGTATAAGAATAAACCAAGAAAGATTGATGCCATCTTTCTTTTAATTCTCTGCTAGCACCAAGCTTCTCACCAAGTAGTAGCATGAATTCCACCCCGATTAGCTGTTTATGCTGCCTGAACTCTTTCAGAAAAGAGCCTCTATCATGTACACCTTGTAGATGATAGGTTTCAGGGCTGCTACTAGCCAGTCCAGCTCTTGTACCAGATATGGAGTGGCTACAGAACTTCCTTCCCCAGAGAAATACACCTCAGATGTGTTCACTTTAAGATACTGCCCAGAATGGCTGTTGTGCGCTTTAGTTAAGGTGTGTTACACATGATACCACCTCATGGCAGAATACAATTTAGCATTCCATTCCAGCCTCCTGGAGCCCACTGCCTGGGGCTGTATCTGGGTAAGCACAGAAACTCTACAGAGAATATTAGGAGATTCACACCTACATAGGGGTAAATTGGAGGGGTAGAGGTCTGGCTGAATATGTGTGGAAGTATCATTCAAGCATCCCTATAAGGTAGAGAGCAACACTTAGAATCCCTGGGGCGAAAGAGAAACACCATTGCACATTATCATCATACTATGATACTGTACCCCAAGTTTAAAAGTGGCCTTGCCATGAAGCCTCCAAGCAGCTTGGAAGGATGAGACACATTGTGTTTCATTTCCAAGAGATTTGGGATAGGGCATCCTGTGTGTGTGTGTGGGGGGGTGTAAATATATTTGTACATGCAAACAGAGACACGAAGATACATGAGGCAGCCACAAGCACCACTCTTTAGAAGTGTTGTTGCTTGCTAGTAGGCACAAACAGCTTCAGTCCATCCTTGTGATTGTGTCTTTCTGCCAGGCTCCACATACAGCATAAAAAGGGGTGGAGCCTCCCTGGGTCTGGGGAAGGAAGGCTGATATGTAGGGGCAAATAGCCCACTGTGCAGTGGCCTGAGCTGCTCAGATGAATCTTCTCCTCCTGAGAAGAGAAGGGGGAATAGAAGGAAGAAACTTGCCTTGGCCAGAAAGGATAAATAAAGAGCCCTAAAGAAAATAAAAGTCAACATTAGATCGGGGGGGAGGGCCAAGCTCTTGACTTTTGGGGAGAGGGAGAAAAGACTATGTCCAAGAGACACTGTTCCTGTTGTTTCCTGAGTGTATGTGTGGAAAGAGAAATCTGTTGAATGGGGGAAGGAAGTGTGTGATGAGGGTATGGAAGAGTGAACTGGCTGTGCTGAGGAGGGGGACAGGAAAGAAGGAAAGAGCTTTATAGAGAACATAAGGAAAAAAGAGAAACATGATATGAACAGGAAGAGAGAAAAAAGGAAAGCGACAAACTTTAGCCTGAGAGGAAACACAATGGAAGAGGGAGGAAAACGCACTTGTGTTAGGAAAGGAAACATAGATCAAAGGGAACGAAAAAAGAAAAACAAAGGAGACAAGTAAAACTGATACTTTTAAGGGAAATTTTGAAGCTAAATAAAAATAGATGTTTCCATTAGCTCAAATGGCAGAGGTCTGTGCTTTTAGTAGTGAAATGGTCCAGCTTTATCTCTGTGGACAATTGCTGCCTATTTTTGTGGTACCACATATATTGCATTTAACATGGATGTGAAACATGGCTCTCTGCAGAAAACCAACAAAAAAACTAGTTAGACCAATAGGGGAAAACACAGCTTGATAGGAACCTGATTTAAAAGACATGAATCAGCCCTAACATTTACCTCCAAACTGTCCCACACTTCAGGGGAATTTGATTCAAATTCAGTTTTTCAGCCCTAAGCGCCATAGCGTTGTCGCGGAGTTGGGGGAGACAAAGCCCTGCACCCTGGCTTCCTGCGATTCACTCTGACTCTCAGCCAGCCAGTAAAACAGAAGGTTTATTCAGATAACAAGAACACAGTCCAAGACAGGTCTTGCAGGTACAGACAACAGGACACCCTCAGTCAGGTCCATCTTGGGGGGGCCAGGAGGTCTGTCTGCCC
>NC_048303.1:65402980-65593328 GCF_013100865.1 Trachemys scripta elegans | reverse complement strand
GGCTTTGGGCAGCCCCCATACCTCCGGACCCTGCGCCGCCGGAGCCCAGGAGAGGAAGTGCCCGGCCAGGGGCGCAGGGTCCGGAGGCATAGGGGCTGCCCGAAGCCCAAGCGCTACCACCTTCACGGTTTGCTGGGCAGCCTCCAGGCCCTGCGCCCCCAGCTGGGCGCTTCCCCTCCCGGGCTCCAACTGCGCTGGGGAAGCGCCAGCCGGGGGCGCAGGGTCTGGGGGCTGCCCGGCAAACCATGGTAGCGCTCGGGCAGCCCTTTTTGCATGGCTGGGAGTGGGAGGGAGCGGAGTTAGGGCAGGGTTGGGGCTGGGCTGGGATGGGAAATGGGCGGGGGCCTGGGCCCGTGCAGGGTCCTCTTTTTTAATTTGTTAAATATGGTAACCCTAGTAAATCAGCCACATTCCAGACAATAAAAAGCAACAGAGTCCTGTGCACCTTAAAGACTAACAGATGTATTGAAGCATAAGCTTTTGCCACTTCGTCAGACGTGTATAGGACTCTCTGTTGCTTTTTACAGATCCAGACTAACACAGCTACCCCTCTGATACCATTCCAGACAGTGTTTATTTTCCAAGTAGGACCCAGGGCAGGCCCAAGGAGTATTCCTCTGCCAAACAAAAAGAAAACTTCGCAACACAAAACAAAGGGGAATACCTTTGTCTACCATGGGGTGAGACCTTGTTATTGGCCCAAGGGTGCCAGTCCTTCCTCTAAACAGTCAGTCAGTTAGGTAGCTTCCCCTTTAGGGAGAAGAGCAGCCTTCCACCCTAGAGAAGCCTTTCTCCCTGCTGCCTCAAGCCCTGCAGCAACTTGTCTCTCCTCCTCTCTCATTGGAGGAAGGGTTTTTAAAGGTCTCAGGCAGCCCTTAATTGGACTCAGGAGTCCCTGATTAACCTGAGGTAGCCCTTTCTCAGCTTCTAGGGGAAAAAAGCCTTTATCATTCTAGGGCTAATATACCTGCCTTCCACAACTCTCTTGCAGATGTGCAGTCTGACTAGGTCGCAGTGCTAATTCCACTCCCTTCATACCCTTGATTATGGGTTAACGTCCAAAAACCCAACACAACAGTAGACAGATGAGGTGTGGAACTGGATGCACAGTCTGGATGGTTCAAAGGCCAATACTGTGGTAACCACAAATCATTAACAGCAGATGGCTGTTCAGTGGCCTATTTGAAATGGGTTGATTGTTTCAGTCCATTTCCAAGCAACCAAGTCTCCACATCATACAAAAATGTACTATGACAAATGATACCCTCCCTCCTTAATACTCTCAGCATAGAGCCCAAAAACGTAATGAGCATACACACTGCTCCACTCTTTGACATCTAGAGATTGTAATTCTAAGGTTATGTCTACACTACCATTTATGCCGGTATAACTTATGCCGCCCAGGGGTGTGAAAAAAGCCATTCTTCTGAGTCACATAAGTTACACCGAACTAAGTGCTGGTGTGGACAGCGCTTTGTCAGCGAGAGAGCTTCTCCTGCCAGCATAGCTACCACTGCTTGTGAGGGCTGGAGTAATTAAACTGACAGGATAGCTCTTTAATGCAGCCATAGCCTTAATCATTGCTTAGACATATGTAGAGGCCATAGGGTCGTACAAGGAAGTTTGAACTCTCACTACCCCATGCTGTGTACTGTGAATAAACAGAAAGCTCCAGTCTCTGGAGATCTCAGTCTTTTCACAAGCACTAAATTTGTTTTTAAAAAAGAATGTATTAGAGCCTTTTCACTGGGGATGTCTATGCAAGGCTGTGGTTATCAAAGAACACTAAATTTGGAAAATGAAGTTGCATCTTGATGCATACATGATGAGTTACCAACCTGAATCCCCATTCATTCAGCAAGATGAGAATGAAGTCTACAATGCACAAACCTTCTATAGCAAAACTTTTTATGGAAAAAATAACCATATTGAAATAAATATCTGAAATGAAGCTTCCCACAGAAGGATTAAACATAAGGACCATTGCAGGAGACCTTCATCATGTCTGATTTTACTAAGGTTAATAACTCAGAGTTAGATGATCTTCTCAGTTACACAAGAACAAGTTTAGAGTAACTCCACTGAAGGATTTATCCTGATGTAACCGAGGCCAGAATCTGCCCCCCTCCCCAGTTATAGCTAGCTTTTTATAAGCAGTCCAGCTTGATACCTGCTCTTCAAACTTTGCCAAAAATGGACCAATAGCCTGAAATTTTAAATGCAGGATCCTAGATCACAGTATAATATTTTTGAAACATTTGTGGCATGTGAAACAGGTCAATTAGAATTTATTATGAAAGAAATATTGTGATAATGTATTACCAGGATTATTATTGTTAATAATATTTGGATTGTTATATCTCAAACACAACTCAGCTTGGAAACTTCAAATTTGTTTTTATCTGTCGGTTTTGGAGAAACCAGGTGCCTTTGACTAGTCATTTTGAGGGACTAGCAATAACACAGACTAATTTGTTAACTTCAAAATTTTAAATTACATTTTACATTGATATTACAGTATAGTTCCACTCTGAAGAATGACTGCATAAATGGCACCTTTTTACTTAACATATTTGGTCTCTGTGCCTGGTGGGTCTGTCCACCAGTGCAGGGACAAAGCGCACAGTCATGCCCAACTCTGTTTTTGCCTCCTCTTTTATTCTTCTGCCACATAAATGCAAACAATACAAAAGTAACAAAAGGGATAATCCTGACCTGAATTGATACCACAGAGTCCTCTCCCCCACAGTAGCTCTCCCTTAGCCTCAGGGACACCACAGGGCCTACCTGCCTGGTTGCAGCCTCCACCTCCTTCTCCAGAAAGTGTTTGTTTGTCCTTCTCTCCTTCTCTAACAGAGCTGGATAAGTATCTTCCTGCAGGGAATCAGAGCCAATCTTTAGCTGCTGCTTAGGTAGTTCTGCTGGCTCCCACTGAAGTTAATGGGTTTGCACAGGTATCACTAAAGACAGTACCCAAAGACAATGGGGTTGCCCAGAAGTAACTGAGAGCTTAATTTTTTTTGGAAAATCTTTTATTACAGGTAATGTTAAGCAAGTTAGAAAAAATCCTAACCTGCCGTTCAGTCTGGTTTATGAATTTCATGGTTGGCAGTTAAGAATAATTATTATTTCATTTATAAACTGAGCACATTTGCTGCAGAAATAACTGAGACAGATATGGAACCACATGTTGCCATTGTTACAGTCACTTGTCAGAGAAGAACTGTACGTTAATGTATGATTTTAGTAACTTTACTAATAAAGCTCTTATATCACACACGTAAGGTTTACACATGCCCTGGATGCAGTCCATATAAAACATGAGACTGGCCCTATTAGATATTACATTGTACACCCTCTACAGTACTAAGAATTGGACACATTTATCAAGTCAGACATTTCATGCAAAGGTCATACTTAAAAAGTTTATTCCAGTTTTGGAGCTTTTATCAATTCCAGTGGTATACCCCACTTTTAATTATAGAAAATCACTGTCAAACCAGCAGAAGTTTCCAAGGAGAATGAACTTTTAGTGTAACCACTGTATGTCAAATCAGCCACCTTTTAGTGAATTACTATAAATGCACCAACTATTGAATCAGAGTTATCACCTCGTAAATCATATCAGTATCAAGTAAATGTCAGACACAGTGCATGGTTGAATAGATGTATCCCCCCGTAAATTAAAAACCTGATATCTACATCAGCTAACATTTACAAAAGCAATTATACTCAAAACTAAACTGGGGGTTTAACTTCTTGGGAAACTCTGGATATATTAACTTTCTGGGAGGACTTCAGTACAACCAGAGAGAAGTTACAAAGAGTAGTAGATTTTTTTCATGGCCCCAGATGTAATATAGACTTTCAGAGATTTATAATGCTATATTAGAGCAAATTACTTGATAACACTGTGTCCAATACATTCTTACTTTATCTGTGCAATTATTTGAATGTAAGAGATTGTTGTTTGTTAAATAGACTGATTAGCCACATGTTTACTGAGGCTTAATAATTATACCTGATATTACAAATACTAATTTTCATATAATGTTTAATAATATCTGTTCATATCCATATATATTAGGATGAACAATGGTTGCCATTAAAATCTTTGTAACTGCTGTTCACAAATAATAGTAATGTTTACTAGCTAAAATGTGTAATTTAAACAGTTATTTAATGTTTTATAATTTTATCTACACACATTAAAATTAAGATAATAGAGCTGGTGGAAATTTTCTGATGGAACCTTTTTCCACTGAAAAAAATGCCAATTTGTTGAAATCAAAATGTTCCATGGAAAATTTTCTTTTAAAAAAATTTGAAATAAAGTATTTTGATAAGGTCAAAACGGTGACCTTAGCAGAATGGAATGTTTGATTTTTTGCTTCAAAATGACTTTTTGTTTAAAAATTTATTTTATTTATAGTCTGTTATAATATAAAATAGAACACTGAAATGGATTTTATTGAAAAGAAACATTTCAATTAACCGTAAACAATTTTTCCCCCAAAAATGTCATTTTGTAGAAAATTTCAAAATTTGATGTTTTGTTCTGATTTGGAATGAAAACAAATTTCAAAATTGTGGAATTGGGACTGAGTGTAATCTCAAATGAAAGAAGAGTAGCAGAGTGTGTGTGTGCATGCGCGCACGTGAGAGAGAGAGAGAGAGAATGAACAGGATAATGTTCAAGTTCTTCTATTACTGTTAAGCTCTTAATTATATGGATGAGGTATTGAGAGAAAAGTGACGCATGAACAAAGTTGTAAAATTCTTATATGGACTAAGCATATTTTCTGCAGGAGGAAATTTTTCTTTCAGAAGGGAATCTGTGAGCTACCAAAATTTACTAGGAAAACATCCAAAAAGTTTTACAATGGTGTTAGACACGTAAAAGAAAAAGAAACCAATTTTCAGATACATTAAAACTCTACTTTTAGGCACATCACAGGACTCCAGGTTTTGGTAAAGCTTTTATTTTTCCTGGCTCACTTTGAAGATTACTACTTCAGAATGATATTTCAACATAAAACAGGATGAACTCAAAGAGTCTTCCATGCAGGCCTTGAAAAGTTTGAGGATATGGCAGTTCCTCTGTTAAATGTTTTATAATGTCAAGAATTAGAGGGGATATCTGGCATCCTAGAAAATGCTAGTAATTTAATTATTTGCTACAACAACTAGATACTCATTTCTAGTTAGCAGGGCCATGAGAACACCAGTTCAAATGGCTCCACTGGGTTCAAACGGCTCCAGTAGAACCATGTGTGACGTTATTGACATAAACTGGGACCGTATAGATCATTGTTGCAACCAAGGTCCTGTAGTGGCACCCAAATCTTGTATAAAGGGGGTCAAATGGGGTGTCTAGGACAAGGTTATGGTTTACTGGTTATGATTATGCTGTCTATATGTGTGTATCAGTTTTATGGTCGAAGTTATGAATATTGGCTCTATACTGTCTGTATGGCAAACTTATGCTATGCTTCTGGGTGACATCCCAGACAAGCTGAGATTAGCTCTGCCTAGCCTGCTTGATGGCCCATTAAGGACCATCAGCTATACAATGGACCCATTGAGAGAAGGCAGATACGCCTTGTAACTCAGCAAAGTATGCAGGGACTGGCCCATGTGACTCCAGACTCCATTTTGCTGTAATTTTCCACAGTAAGAACAAAGAGGTGTTCTTACACCTGGAAAAGACTATATAAGGCTGATGCCTCATCTCCATCTGGTCTTCAATCCTGCTTCATACCTCTGGAGAAACTTTGCCACAAGCTGAAGCTTTGAACAGAGGACTGAGGACCCATCCCAGCGGGGGATGTTCCAGAGACTTGATTTGAACCTGCAGTTTATTCCATTGCTGCTGCAAGCCTGAACCAAGAACTTTGCCATTACTGTATGTAATTGATTCCATTTAACCAATTCTAACTCTCATCTCTATCTTTTTCCTTTTATAAATAAACCTTTAGATTTTAGATTCTAAAGGATTGGCAACAGCGTGATTTGTGGGAAAGATCTGATTTGTATATTGACCTGGGTCTGGGGCTTGGTCCTTTGGGATCAGGAGAACCTTTTTCTGTTACTTGGGTACTGGTTTTCATAACCATTTGTCCCCGTACGAGTGGCACTGGTGGTTATACTGGGAAACTGGAGTGTCTAAGGAGATTGCTTGAGAGACTTGCGGTTAGCCAGTGGGGTGAGACCGAAGTTCCCTTAGTCTGGCTGGTTTGGTTTGCCTTAGAGGTGGAAAACACCCCAGCCTTGGGCTGCAACTGCCCTGTTTAAGCAATTTGTCCTGAGTTGGCACTCTCAGTTGGGTTCCGCCAGAACCGCATTGTCACACCATGCCCAGACCCTCTTCCGCCCGCACCTTTATTATTATTATTAACTTCTCCCTCCTTTCTTCCATTGTGGGGCCTTAGCCTTCTCTGTAACTTTTCCCTTCACCTCAATTAACCTTATCTGCATTCTTGAGCTCTTTCTCATTAGTTTCACCTGATATAGCACTGAGTTTTTCAGAGATATTATGACTTTTCACCTGATTTCTCTGAGATATTAGTTAGATCTTTCACCCGCTAGTGCAGTAATTCCAAACCTAACAATTCCTTAGTGAAGAACTCAGTGGGCGAATTCTTATGGTCAACTGTGATTTCTACCCTGAATACCTATAAACACAAGAGTGGTACTCAAAAATGCAAGCTGTAGCAGGCCCATGAAAAAGATGATCAGAAAAGTGCAAGCGGTCTACAAAATATCTTGAAATGTGCAAAGTTTGACCATGTTGCTGGTGAACAATCTGCAGATGGTTCTGCTACTTGCATTTCTGGCCCTTCCTTAGCTAGTGAGGACATCAATTTGGGTTTGTCAGGCCTGTTCAGTTCTGGATTCTCTGATTCTGGCACAAAACTTGGTATTGTCTTGTTGGATCCCAGTCTCTGATTTTCAGAAGAAATATGCCCATTGGTTGCTAGTGCAACTGTTATGGATGTGGACTCAAAGTGGTTTGGTTATTGGAAGCAGGGGGCAGAATTTTGACTTTGACAAGGGAGATCTGGCTACTCAGCCACAAGTGACAGATTATGTTAATTTAAAACAAGACTTTTTGCCTTGCGAATGCAAATGAAGGGAAGTATTAAAATTGTGGTTCTTTGTCAAAACTCCTAATGGGGAGTAGCACCAGTGATCTGGGTTGCTATGCAATTTGACTCTTGCCTTCTTGTTCTGTTTCATTTGTTTGATTTTCCAGACAAATTCCTCATATTCCTTTGCAAACTGTAAAACTGAGTCCACAAACTTTTTCCACTTTAGCAAGCGATTATGTCTACATGAACGTTCAAAAGAACACCTAGTGGCCATCGCTCTCTGGATGAATTTAGAGAACAGTTGGAAAAGGGTTGCACAACTGAAAAAGGTGTACAAATCTGCTATCAGATACAGGAGGACATATGATGCAATATTTTGCATTACTCCCATGGGAGATGTTTAACTCTGCAAGATTTAGAGGAGAAATTAGACAGTCATCACGGTAGTTTTTTGCATTTACTTTCGTTGTTTGCATGGTATGATAGTGTGTTGTGAGATCATGTGGAAATTATTGTGGCCAGACCAGTACCTCAAAGATGATGTACTTATCAAACCAAATTCAAGATTAATTTAATCAGTAGAATAGCAAGAAAAATATGTAGACTATTGTTGACAAGTTTAGGAAAGTAAAATACTTAATTATGTTTGACTGCACTCCAGACCTCTTCCAAATGGAACAAATGTTTCAGGTGTTAAGGTATGTTGAGGTTTTGAAAGACTGAACAAAGGTTGATGACAGCTTTGTAGATTGCATTGATATTCATACCAAAACAGGGGACAGTATGACAGAGGTTATTTTAGAGACACTGGAAAAAGATCATTTATATACGGTTAACTGGAGGGGGCAAAGCTATGACAACACAGCTAACATGGCTGCAGCATATAAAGGTGTTCAAAATAAAATTCAGCAGATAAATCAGAATGCATCTTTTGTCCCATGCTGCCCACTCACTGAATTTTTTTGGAGAAGCTGCTGCAATGGTTTTTCCCAAAGTTGTTCTGTATTTTATAATTGTTCAAAGATTGTATTTCGCTTCTACTAGTTGTTGGAATGTGTTGAAAATGCATATATTAGAATTACATTAAAATACCAAAGTTCAACAAAATTGTCAACAAGGTTAGAGGCAATCTATCCACTATGAAATTAGATTGAGGGGATTCATAAGAATGGCCATATTGGGCCCATCTAGCCCAGTACCCTGTCTTCTGACAGTGGCCGGTGCCAGATACGTCAGAGGGAATGAACAGAACAGGACAATTTTCAGTGATCCGTCCCGTTGTCCAATTCCAGTTTCTGCCAATCAGTGGCCTAGGGACACCCAGAGCATGGGATTGTCTCTCTGACCATCTTGGCTAATGGCCTTTGATGGATCTATTCTCCAGGAACTTAATCTAATTCTTTTTTGAATCCAGCTATACTTTTGGCCTTCACAACATCCCATAGCACTGAGTTCCACAGGTTGTCTGTGCATTGAGTAAAGAAGTACTTCCTTATTTTTGTTTTAAACCTGCTGCTTATTAATTTCATTGTGTGATCCCTGGTTCTTTTGTTATGTGAAGGTTGAATAACACTTCCTTATTCATTTCTCCACACCATTCATGATTTTATAGACCTCTATCATATTCCCCTTAATCATTTCTTTCCTAAAGCTGAAAAAGCCCAGTCTTATTAATCTCTCCTCATATGGAAACTGTTCCAAATACTTAAAATCATTTTTGTTGCCCCTTGTCTGTACTTTTTCCTATTCTAATACATCTTTTTTTGAGATAAGGCAACCAAAACTGCATGCAGTATTCAAGGTGTGGGGATACCAGCCATTTATATAGTGGCATTATATTTTGTGCCTTATTATCTATCCCTTTCCTTTCCTCTTTACTAGGATATAGAGAATCCCCTTTAATAAATTTTCCCCCCGCAGAATGTCTCTGTCCTTTGTGGTTGTTCTTGATGCTTTAGATGAGATCAAGACTTCACCCAATCATATTCCAGAACTTAAGTCAGAAGCTAACAGCTTGCAAATAAAAGTTTCAGAGTTTTCATTTCTTGTTTTGGCCAAGATGTGGTGTACTATTTTATTAGAAATTAACATTGTGAGCAAAATCTTGCAGAGTCCAGATCTTGACATTCAAATGGTTCATGGTTTGCTTGGTGGCCTTCAAGCCACTTTATTAGAATTACGGCTAGTATCAGAATTACAGGCTGAAACATTAGGAATACCCATGCAGTTCAAAGAGAAACAATCCTGAAGGAGGAAAGTAATGCCAGATAAACTTGCAAAGGATGAAAGGTCATTAGATCCTCAAAAAGTTTTTGAATGAGAGGTTTTCAACCCCATCTTAAACCAATATTAACACATTGGGCAATAAGATGAGTAAGTACGATGGAATCAGAGAAAAGTTTGCTTTTTGACAGGTGAGAAACTGAAAAGTCTTAGCTGCAAACACCTAAAGAGGCACACTCAAACCTTAGCACGTAGCTACCCTGAGGATTTAAACTCAGTTCTGGAGACAAGATTGAGCCCTTCACCTTTTCTGCAAGCAAATCTTTAAGGAAATGGAAGTGCCAACTGATTTCCTTAGCTATGTTCCCAAAAGATCTTTAGATGCCAGTTTTCCTAACACAGAAATAACACTGAGTGGTTTTTTTTCTTTTTTGTTGTTGTTGTTTTTTTTTTTGGCTGTTGTCTTGTAACAGTGGCTGCTAATGAAAGGAGTTTCAGCATGCTAAAATTAATCAAGACCTATCTAAGTACATCCATAGGCCAGGAAAGGTTAAGCGATCAGGCAGTTATTTCTGTAGAGGACTCGGAAGCAAGGCAGATAGACTGGGATGAGTTAGTTAATGAGATTGCTTAAAAGAAGGCTAGGAAGGTCCCTTTGTAAAAGTACTTAGTGGTGATTGAATTTTATTTATTTATTGGGAGGGGGCATAGAATAATCTTGGTACAGCACTGCTGGTTAGTAGGTGATGCATTTAACTAAAATTAGAATTGAGGAGATGCTAACCCTATAGTATATGAAATAATACTTGAAAAAAAAGCCTTAAAGAATTCATGGATTTTTGAAGGGCAGATTTATTAAATCTAGCTCTACATACATGTAGAGCAGAACAATTCATAACACACAATTTGACAAATTTCCTCTCTTTTGCTTGCAAATTGTTCATTAACAAACTGTTCCATTTTCAGATTTATTTATTATTCACAATTATTTTTTAATTCAGTCAGTTAATAATTCTTGAGCTGCAGATTGGTCAGGACATTTCATTGTAAAGTCAAAAAAAAAAATGAAATCCACGCTGTGTTGGGTAGGTAGATGCCTGACATTGTATTGTCTCTGTGCCCTGGCAGGATGACTGATGTAACTAAATACATTGCTCTACAGCCAAAATACTACTGAAATAAATGTAGTCAAACTTTACTAATTCACTGAGAACGAAAATGATGCTTAAAATTGTTGATTGGCTCTAGTTTTCAAGATATGCTATTAGGTCAGTATATATGACCCTTGACTTGGGAATGGCGGAGGATAAGTGAGTTATAAAGGGAAGGGATCTCAATTTAAACCAGAAATGACTAAAATACATCTTTGACTGGATCTAGGAATAAATCTATGACTGGGTTTGGACAGTACTTGCTTTTCAGGCAAAACAATGAATGATGCAATCTGAAGCTGGTATTGCGTCATACATGATATGAATTGCATCATGTTATTCCTAGAAGTCATGGATGATGCAATCATAACGAAGCTTACATCACTCTGCTGAACAAATTGCCCTATATCAGCTCTAGAAATCATACAGTGTGGTGCTCTCTTATTTGTCAGTGTTTGATTTTGCAAAGGGACACATTTCTGTTTAGCCAAAGTGAGCAGAGATGCCTCGTACTTGTGTGAACAGTGCAGATCATTTCTGCTATGTTTGTGGTGAAGTGACTTTTGCATCACAAAAGCACAGTATAACCACTATGGTTAAGAAAGCCTATCAGCTTTCTTTTGGCTGCAAAATTGGAGATCAGGACAAGAGGTGGGCCCCACACATATGCTGCAACACTTGTGCAACAAATCTTTGCCAGTGGTTGAACAGGAAAAGGAAATCTATGCCTTTTGCAGTGCCAATGATTTGGAGAGAGCCAACAGATCATACCAGCAATTGTTACTTCTGCATGGTGCCTCCAGTTGGAAAAGGTGTGTCAAAGAAGAAAAAGTGGACTGTGCATTATCCAAACATTCCATCAGCTATACGCCCAGTACCCCACCGAGAAGGACTGCCAGTTCCTGATGCACCAGAATCACTCTCACTTGAGTCAGACGAGGAAGAGGATGAAACTTCTGGTCCTGAACCATCAATGTCACAGGACCCACATTTTCTCCCATCCTCCTCCTCTGAACCACACCTCATAACACAAGGTGAACTGAATGACCTTGTCAGGGATTTGGAACTACCCAAGAGTAAGGCAGAGCTGTTGGGCTCCAGACTACAACAGTGGAATCTCCTGGCAGGTGATGTTACGGTTTCCATGTTCCGTGACCGTCAAAAGGATCTTGTCCCATTCTTCTTCATAGAAGATGATCTTGTAGCCTGCAACAACATCGATGGTGTGATGGCAGCCCTCAACATCGTTCACGATCCAGATGAGTGGAGACTGTTCATTGATTCATCGAAGATGAGTCTTTAAGCTGTTTTACTGCATAATGGCAATGTTTTGCCATCAATTCCAGTTGGTCATGCAGTCCATATGAAGGAAACCTATGACAACATGAAACAACTTTTGAGGTGCATAAACTATGACCAACATCAGTGGCAGCTTTGTGGCGATTTGAAGGTTGTTGCTCTCTTGCTTGGTCTGCAGACTGGATACACAATGTACTGCTGTTTTCTCTGTGAATGGGATAGTCGTGCAAGAGATTCCCACTACATCAAGAAAGACTGGCCACTCCGACAGTCATTGGAGCCTGGGAGGAAAAGTGTTCAGCATCCACCACTTGTTGAATCAAGGAAGATTTTGTTACCACCCTTACACATCAAGCTGGGTCTGATGAAGAACTTTGTCAAGGCCATCTGTCAAGCAGCTTTCAAGTACCTCCGTGGAAAATTTCCAAGGTTAAGTGAAGCTAAGATAAAGGAAGGTGTCTTTGTTGGTCCTCAGATTCGTGAACTTCTTCGAGATGATGCATTTGACCATGCACTGCGTGGCAAGGAAAAGACGGCATGGAAAGCCTTCCAGTTAGTGGCAATAAATTTTCTCGGAAACAACAAGGCAGACAACTACGGGTTGTTGGTGGAAAACCTCCTCAAGGCATACAAAAGCCTTGGTTGCAACATGTCACTAAAGATACATTTTTGCACTCTCATCTAGATTTTTTTCCACCGAACTGCGGAGCAGTGAGCGACGAGCATGGCGAGCGATTTCACCAGGACATTGCAACAATGGAGAAAGGCAATCAGGGCAAATGGAGCCCATCAATGCTTGCAGACTATTGCTGGACAGTGACAAGAGATGCTCCATTTAATGAATACAAGAGACAAGCCAAGAAGCGCCGAGTAGACACTGAATAGGACTAAACTATGGACATAATAGTTTTTTGCCTTTTGTTTCATAATACATTTTATTTATATAACCCTTTTGCTGATTTTTAAAGTGTTACATAAACAGGACAGGTGAAATATTATCATGTTAAGCAACCATAAACACATGAAAAGACCTAGGTTTACAATTTATGATTAAAACTACTATCTACACAATATACATAGACATAAAATGTAAAAACTTAAATATCTTAGAAACAGTAGCCAATCAGTTGTTTTAATTGTCATATTTGAATTCAGCACATCAAAATACATAATAAATAGCACACTTTATCTCTGAAGCAGACGACTTCTCAAAAATTGTAGAGCAGTGATATTAGCAGTGTGAATTTTGAATTGCATATCTGTGTGTTATATGCACAATAGTTTTCTATCATTTATGAAATTTTAATTTCACTTTTGAAGAATATTCAAGTTTAAAATGCAGATTTCGCAAGTATTTGTGCTGGTAAAGCTACTTCACTAGAACTGCAGAAAGCAAAACATAAAAGGGGCTCAAACATGTCCAAGATTAATTCATTTAAAAATTCAAATTCATCTTTTTTGTTCGTGTTTTTGATATTCAGCTAAGTCTATCTATAAGGAGGGACGTGGAAAGCCATTCTTCCTAGTTAGGATCATTAGTTCTGCAACTGACCTCTGAGAATGTAAGGCAGCACAGCCTGTGTTGTGAAATATACTTACAAAGAGACATTTTCCCTCTACACAAGGGAGGAACATTAGTACAAATTAAACTAGAGATATGTTCATAAATTGAAAAATTAAAGCTTAATGAACTCGGAAAAACAATGGTTATATTTCTCTCCTGAGCATGGAAGCAGTGAAAACTAAAACATTTTAATGATCCTTTAATAAAAAGAAACAAAAGATTAGAATGAATATTTACTGTACAAAGTTAATTTATCTCTTGCTTTTTAATAAATCAGTTTAGAAAAGACTATTGGTGTAATAATCTGGGAGATAAATTATCTTTCAATTTTCTGGAGCCTAGTTTCTCAATACAGTATCTTTTGTGAAATTTTCTTCTGCAGAGCCCACCCCACTGACCACAACACTGCAATGGGAAATCTTGACCTGTAACATTATTATAAATTAAATACAAAGTGCATAGTTGGGTTGATATCACTCAGTTTCTCTTATTTGACTATATTAAGAATAGGAATTTTCCACTGAAATGTTTTTTCAACAGAAAATGTAGCTTCTGACAAATCAAAATTTTCCATGGGAAAATGTCAATTTTGTAAAAATGTGCTATCAGGAAAATGTAAATGAAATGTTTTGTTTTGGGTTGAATTGAATCAAATCCATATTGATTTGTTGAACTAAATTGAACCATTTTGTTTTGGGTCAGGCTGACATTAATTTGCATCTTCTGCTGTGCAGCTGACCAATGCCATTCAATATCAAACCAAGCTAAAACTAACTATTTCAACATTTCAGAATAAAATTATTTTGGAACTATTCACTCTGTGAGAAGTTTTGATATTTCAACTTTTCCTCCTGTTTCCAGATGAATATAAATATCAAAATATCAGGATTTCCTATTGGATGGAAAAGCCAATTTTCAATAAGCTCTACTTAAAAACATTAATAAGTATAAGGCTAGCTATTGTGTTACCAATATAGATGAGCATGATAATAGCTATATTAACCCTGATCCAAGCTAGCATGTTCCAGCTAGCACGTCTAGAAGACATGAAATAAATGGATTTAAGCTGGAACACTAAGTAATTCTGGAACAGAATAGAACTGAAAAGGGAATATAATGAAAAGCATGAAAGTGGGCTTGAGATCAATCAAAAAGGCAGGTTTGCTGGCCAATTTTTTTGATCATATATTTTTTATGTCCATATAATATTATAAACACACAAGGATTGGAGCCTCTGTGTCCCACATAGTAAACAATTCAAACGAACACTGTTAGAATTCTGTATACTTTTTGGACAATGTCATTTAAGAGTGGGTTTGTGTGCATAATTCAGAGCCCCTGAGCTTGAGATGTAATTAATTATTTATCAAGTGCTAATGAATTACTATATTTTTACCTGTATCCTTTCCAGGTTGTACACATTTAGATAAATGAAACCAGGACTTTGACTAATCTACCTTCAACCTGAGAGCAACATTCCAATTCTTGTCATAGACGAGGCTGGCAGTGCCACCTATTAGGACATGTCTACACAGGAGCTACTGCACAGAAAGCCATGGTGTGAATTTACAGAGCACCAGATACTTGCACAGTAACATCCCATGTGTACCATGCTACAATGCAGTGAAAGTCCCAGAGTACAGCTTAGCGACTATGCTTTCAAACAGTAGTACACTAACTGTACTCTGGGGCTTTCACTGTGCTATAGCAGCATCTATATGGTGAATTAATACATAGCAAGCTGGTGCACTGTAGATTCACATGCTGGCTGGCTGCCAATGGCATACCATCTATGCACGCATTGAATGCCTGGCTGGCTAGCTGTGCGCTCAACTGGCGGCCTGCAGGCTGGATCCGGTCCAGCGATGACTCCATCTGGCCCCTATGCAGGGTGCCATTTTGTGCACAGCTTGACCTTGCACAAACCATACAGATGAAGTCACACCACAGAGAGGACACCATTTTGGCCCACCGAAGGTATGCAAGTGGGCTATTGCATGCCTTACTAGAACTATCACAGCACACCTTCACAATGTGATCATCACTGTGGATGTTTAATAGTTACATTGTCATGGTTTCAGCATTTCAGATCCCCATAGATATCTCTACTACAATATTCTGCCTGCCTACATATGCAAAACGTCGAGTCAAGATCTGCTGCGCTGATCTGAAGCAGAATATTGGCCTTTTAATTGTTTTGTTATTTCCTGGAGCTGCTGATACTGCATTCATGTTTGTGTTGGATTAAATACCTAGTGTATTGTCAGAGCCAGTTCCATTCCAAGAATCAGCCACCTAGAGGCATGTGTGAATTGAGAATCTGTCACTCCTCCCTTCTAAGCATCAAATAAGTCATCTTTCTAATGCACTTGAGAGCCATGGTCCAGGAGATGAAAAAAACCTCTCTGAGCACTCTTGGAAATTCTGGATATTCAGCCCCATCACTGGCACTTTGCTCGGTCATTTATTAATTAAATGTAAATACTGATACAGTTTTAATGAATAGTGAAGTGGTTCCAGTGCAGGAGAATTTGCAGCTGCTATGGGAAGATCAAATGGTTTAATAATGGTAATAAACAGGACCAGCTCTGGCTTTTTGGCCGCCCCAAGCAAAAAAAAAAAAAAAAAAAAAAACCTGGGGAAACCAGAACGGCAAAGCAAAAAAGGGTGCAGACGTGCCCCGGCTAGTGGGAGGGGAGGGGGAGGGAGCGTGGGGGAGAGAGAGAGAAGGGGGGCGGCCAGGGCTTCAGCGGGGCACTACCACGCGGCCCCGACTGGTGCACCGCCTGCTGGGAGGCTCTGTGCCACTACAGTCATCTGGGAGGGAAGGACACGGACTGCCCTGCTGGGCTTGCTGCAGGGCGCTCCTGTCCTCCACACTGCCGCCCCTGGCGGCCAGAGCAGCACAACAAACAAACAAACAAACAAAGCGGATGTGCCGCCCTAGGATTGGGCAGAATGCCGCCTCGAACAATCTGCCACCCCAAGCACCAGCTTGCTCGGCTGGTGCCTGGAGCCGGCCCTGTTAATAAATTATTAGAATTGCCAACCAATGTAATGAAAGAGCATTTTCTTGATTAACTCTTTAGAATACTGACAGTTTTTCCAGACTAGCATGACATGAATGCTTATTTGCGTGTTTGTGTAATACACACACGCAGCATCCAAAGGGCTATTAAAAGAGTTCTGTTTCCTCATTCAGAATGAAGCAGACCAGCAGCTGTTTGCACATAAAGTTCTTTGCATAGTATTCCCTTGCTAGAATGGGATGCCTATAGGGAACAGAAAATTTGTCTTCCTCTGAAAAATTGAGATAAGCTCATTTGGTGATTAATTCAGTTCATTTCCTGGAATATTTGTTTCTGTAAGTGTTATATTAACAATGACGTGTGCATTTGATCTATCAGGTGATAAAGCTATTCTAACGTGTATTACACTGATATTGAATATTGCTATGATTTAGTACGCAATATTTTGTATTGGGTAGATTACAAAGTATTCTCTGTAGATACAAAATGAGTGTAATTTATTGCTTTTATATATTATTGCACCAATGTGAATTTTTACTTTCCTTTCATACAGCTGGCAACTCTTTTAGCTTTATAAATTCACTCTTCAGCAGAGTCAGTTGATGTACTGTTCATTACCAAACCGGGAAGAAATTGCATTATCATTCCAGGGTCTAAATCTTAATCAATGTGACAGGCCCTGTCCCTGTTTCAAGATGGTGGACTCCGGGTACATTGGCTGGAGCAGAACTGCAAGTCTACAATCAGCTAGTGACTAAAGAGAGCTCAGATTTGGGTGACAGGGAACAGCTCAAGATGATCCCTTTGCCTTCCTCTTTTCTCCCAGCATAAGAGAAACACACCCCTTCACCCCAAGCTTCTGAGACATGCAATGCACAGGCAGCAGCACCTTCTTTCCCCTACACATACATGCTACCTTTTCACCCTTGTGGAAGGATGATGCTAGGCACCCATCTGAGCCTCTCACTTAATCCCTCTGGGATGTAAACAACATGATAACTGACTGTCGTTCCCTCGCCCCATCTCTGTGGGTTAAGTAACAGCAATAGCCTTTGTCTGGGGGCAAGAAGTGCTACAGAGGGTCTTCCCCACCCTCCCTCCACCTCACTGTTTCAGGTAGCAAAAGCTGGGTAATAAGCGGAGCAGATTGCATGCATCTAACGGTCAGCAGCACTGCGCGGTCGCACCTACCCCAGCCTACCCCTTGCTCCCATGGCTCATGAAGCCTGGACAGTAGTAAGGAGCAGTTCAACTATAGGCTGAGCAAATGCAGAATGGTGGTAGAATGTGCCTTTGGACGTTTAAAAGCTCACTGGCACAGTTTACTGACTCGGTTAGACCTCAGCAAAACCAATATTCCCATCTTATTACTGCTTGCTGTGTGCTCCACAATATCTGTGAGAGTAAGGGGGAGACGTTTATGGCGGGATGGGAGGTTGAGGCAAATCGCCTGGCCGCTGATTACGCGCAGCCAGACACCAGGGCAGTTAGAAGAGCACAGCAGGGCGCACTATGCACCAGAGCAGCTTTGAAAACCAGTTTCATGACTGGCCAGGCTATGGTGTGAAAGTTCTGTTTGTTTCTCCTTGACGAAAACGCGCTCCCTTGGTTCACTCTACTTCCCTGTAAGCCAACCGCCCTCCCCTTCCCTTTGATCACCACTTGCAGAGGCAATAAAGTCATTGTTGTTTCAATGCATTCTTTATGAATTCATCACACAAATGGGGGGATAACTGCCAAGGTAGCCCGGGAGGGGCGGGGGACGAGGGAAGCACAGGGGTGGGGTAGTTATAGGGGCACCCCCTAGAATGGCATGCAGCTCATCATAGAAGCGGCATGTCTGGGGCTCTGAACCGGAGCGGCCGTTTGCCTCTCTGGTTCTTTGGTCGGCTTGCCTGAGTTCCTTAAGTTTCACATGGCACTGCTGCGCGTCCCTGTTATAACCTCTGTCCTTCATGCCCTTGGAGATTTTTTCAAATATTCCGGCATTTCGTCTTTTGGAACAGAGTTTGGATAGCACAGATTCGTCTCCCCATACAGCAATCAGATCCAGTACCTCCGGGTTGGTCCATGCTGGAGCTCTTTTGCGATTCTGGGACTCCATGGTCACCTGTGCTGATGAGCTCTGCATGGTCACCTGTGCTGATCAGCTTGCCACGCTGGCCAAACAGGAAATGAAATTCAAAAGTTCGCAGGGCTTTTCCTGTCTACCTGGCCAGTGCATCTGAGTTGAGAGTGCTGTCCAGAGCAGTCACAATGGAGCACTCTGGGATAGCTCCTGGAGGCCAATACCGTCGAATTGCATCCACAGCACCTCAAATTTGACCCAGCAGGGTCGATTTCAGCACTAATTTCCTCCTCGGGCAGGAGTACAGAAATCGATTTTAAGAGCCCTTTAAGTCGACAAAAATGGTTTTGTCGTGTGGACGGGTGCAGGGTTAAATTGATCTAACGCTGCTAAATTCGACCTAAACTCGTAGTGTAGACCAGGGCTAAGCATTAACAGGCTGTTATTTAGCCTGCAGCAAGATTTCTGGAAACCTTCTGATACTGAGGTAGCTGGCTGCTGCAACTTCCAGCACATCATGTCTCAGCAGCCTTCTTTTGCAGGAACACCTCACATACAGTAGAGGAGCTGGAAGAAAAGGGTGCAAAATGCCTGCCAGGCTAACCAGACCCTGCTTATGCTGTGGGTCAGCCATGCCACTCCTGACAGGCTAACCGGACCCTGCTCACCATGGGTCACCCATGCTTTCCTCAATCCCTTCCAAACAGCCAGCCCTGGAGGGATGAGAGTGAGAGCAACCCAGTAATGGAGGAGCAAGCAGGCAGCGATAGGCCTCTTGGCCTACCATTTATCTCTGACCATTTTCCCACCCCCTTTAAGAAGGAATGAGTGAGCACTTGTATAACATTGTGGGACTCAGTGAGATAACATGGCTGATCCCTGTGGCTATGTAACATTGCCCATCCCTAAGAATCAGATTATTGTTTTTGTTTTTTGAGGAGGAGTAATCTGAAACTATTCTCAGGAGTATTAAGCAGACTCTGTATTCCACCAGAAGAGCCCCAGAAAAAGGAAACGTGAGGAAGTGAGAGAGAAAGGAAGCGAGTCCCAACTGCAAGTAAATCGGTCATGATTTATCCTGCCAAAAAAGTTGATGCATGTGTGAAATGTGATTTTTCAAAGACTTATAACTTGGCCACATTTGGGCAGATTTTCATAGACTGAAAAAGGACATCCCTGACACTAAGGCTACCCCTCGGCCAAATTTCAAGTCCCTGCTTCAAAGCATGAGATTGCTAGAGCCTCTCAAAGAAAAGGTTGCCAGATTTTTTATTTTATTTTATTTTTAACATGGATGAACCATTTTGGCTGCAATTAAAAAAAAAAATCAGCCTGAGGCAGACATCTGACATGGTTATAAGCAACTTAAAACAAGGTCTTATAATGGGAAGTGTTGGGCAACAATAATAATAGGCAGTGCTACCAGACCCATATATAATGTATTATCTTTTTTTAAAAGACATCCATCACCTCAAGCATCTTTTGGTTCTCTCCATTGCAACACACTGCTATTGGACAGCAAATTTTAATGCATCTTTTCATTGTGAAGAAGAAGAAGAAGAAGAAGATGATCTATCTTAACATATCAAAAAAAAATCCTTTCTTCTAGCAGGAACGTTCACAGAACCAACCCACCCAGCACAAGGATTCTGATTCCGAGGGGGACTTTTAGGCTGCACTAACTGTCTGTGGGGCCCTGAGAAGAATAGGAGTTATGGGCACCTTTCATGACCACAACACCCTTCCAAGTGGACTTTCAGCTGCTAGAGTTCTGTACTCTGGGTTACACTAGTAGAAGCCATCAAAAACACAGTGTTGAATCCAACCTATCAAATGAGTTAGTAAATTACAGTTTCTTCATACATAAGCAGCACTCGGTGAAATCCCAGGTATTTACAGGGAAATTCAATACATAACTCACTAAAATCCACTCAAATGACTAATTTAAAATGTACTTTACACATGATCTTTAAACATCTGAAAGGATAAAATAGTCACTGAAATAGCATAGCAGCAGATTGTCAAGTAGTCATTTCTCTCTCCTCCTTACATATCACACACTCAGCACTACCTGTAGCCTAATAATCTCTCAGTTCACAGAAAAATTGACTTAAAATTCAACTAAACAAATTCACTTCAAACGTTGGTCACAAAAAACACTTTTTTATTGAACTTTCCTCATAGCAAAAGATACCTTGACTTCTGCAACAAATTTTGTTGTATTTTTCCAGCATTAATCTCCGTTACAAGTTCTCACAACCAGCAGATCAGCACACCCATAATCATTCAACTCCAGCAAGTTTCTGATCAAGCAGGAAATCCCATCTTTCTGTCAACATAGAGAGAGAGGACTTGAAAATGTCCTACAAAATCACCATGAAGGTTATTGCTCACTTTGTAGCATTATTTGGGTGGAATCATAAGCAGTATAATAACCCGTACAATATGATGTATGTATCACCTTACCAACAGCAGAGTGGAGACTAGGCTTCAAAGAAACAGAGGTCAAGGATCCAAGACATCTGTCTAAAGAATAGTTAGTGTATTGGTGATGTGGTAGCCAATACAGCATAGGGAATAGGGAGCAGTGTTGGAGCCACTCCAGTGGACAGGAGCATTTGAAGAAAGACAGCTATGAAGGGCACAGTAATAGTCAAGATTGTTTATGGTCAATGCATGGCTGAGGGTCAATAGCATTTGACTGGAATATTTATCTTGGCAATAAATCTAAAGTGGTAACATAAAACGTGCTACAGAGGATTACAACTGTCAGTCAAACCTGCAGTACAGAGCAGTGGATAGAACACTGGGATTCAAAAGACGTGGGTTCTATTTCTGGCTCTGCTAATGGCTTTGTGTGCGACTGTGGGCAAGTCACTTCACCTCTCAGCACTTCTGCATACCCTCCCTCCCACCTTTGGTCTGTCTTATCTATTTAACATGAAAACTCTTCAGGGGAGGAGCAGGCCCTTAACTATGTATTTGCAGTGCCTGGAACAACAGGACCATGATTTTAGTTGAAGCCTCTAGATTCTACTGCAATATAAACAACAATAAAGGTCACTTATAACATTTGTCAAACTGGGGCACTTATCGAAAAAGAAAGAACAATACACCAACCCTTTAAAACAGCTGTAGCTAACGTGCCAAAATGATAGGGGGGAGGAGGCAGGAACCCTAATTCATGTTTCTGTCCCTTCCCTATGAATGATTGAATTAAGTCAATTAAAATGTCTCTGAGATGCATAAAAAGCTATATTCTGAAATAGTTGTCAATTTTCTTTTCCAAAACAAGATGATGAAAGGGCTGTCTAATGGGTTTTCTGTCTAGAAAATCTAATTTATACAAACAGTACCTATATTTTATTCCATAAAATACTCCTAATGAGAATTGTCTGAGCCAAGAAGTCTATTTTTATTGGGAAATCCATGAAGGGAACTGGATAATAAGTGGGGGTGGGGAGGAAGAGTTTCTGATTTGGGTGTTTTGTACTTTTTGTCTGAAGCAAATTAATTCATCTGAAAATTCCTAGATTCAAGTACCCCAAAGCTTCTAGGAATTATTCATTTACTCTTTTGAATACTTATTTTCTAGTCACTCTCTGAACACCAAAGCACAATTCCAGAAAAGCTAGTTATCTGTTAGTAATAAAAATAATAGTACTATATAGCTGAATACATTTACGTGGTGATTTACTACAATAACAGAGAAAGATGTTGTCCCTACCACAAACAGATTGTAATTAAACAGAAAAGATATGGAACAATAGGTCAGATAAAGGAAAATGTGGAGAAATTGGCAAGTAAAATAAGATATCCCTGGAACAAGTAGGTCAAAGGAGCGGTTTTTTTGTCCTAGGAAATCAAAGATTCTGAATACGCACCCACCGTGATCCAACACGTAAAGACTTTCATTCCAAACATCAAGAGCACAGGAAGAGACACTATTGACTAGTGCTTTAAGTATTGTATGTGAAAGCTTCTTTATTTCATTTATTCTACTCCAGGATATTGTATTGGTGTTTCATATGTTTTCATTTGTCAGTAGTTTTTTCATCCCTTTGCATAGTGCATCTATTTGTTTATAAAGCACCTAGCACACATTGAGCACTATATAAATAATAATATGTATGTAAATAAGGGGAATGGTGTTATTTGATTTTCAGTTTGAACTTTTCACACTACCAGTTGCAATCTTGGAAATTAATTTGTTCCTTGACTCTTGGAATACCCCATTCACTGTATTAAAACATTATTATGAGGGAAAAAAAATTCTGCCAAGGCACAACTAATTTCCAACCATCCAGGATTCTATTTCCGGCTACCACATTCCAGCACAAAGACAGTTCTCTTTCAGAGTCAGAGGGAAGAAACGTGTAAATCTAGATATTATCTGTGGCACAGTGACAACATAGATAAAACTGCTTAATAGCAGCTCAGAAGGGTGACATGTGGATGCTAAATATGGTGAGTTACAAAACAGAGTCCTGAAGGATTACAAATACATTTTGAGCATTAAAAGATTTGTAACCCTTAGAAAAAGAAAATGAGCACCCCTGAAAGCAAATTTCACCCCAAACAGCTAACACCATAACAGCAGATCAACAAAATATATTCAAGAATGTTGCAGACAGCTCATGGTAGAGCTCTTAAAAAAAAATGTTTTGGCTCTGTTATTGGAAGTGTCTTAATCAGGCAAAACCCAACTGCCCGGTGTTACACCCTTTGAAGGAGAACGATTTTTTTTCTGTAATAGGATTAGTTTTAGGGAGAATTGTGTCTAGTAGTCAGAGGCCTTGGCTACACTGGCGCTGTACAGCGCTGCAACTTGCTGCACTCAGGGGTGTGAAAACGCCCCCCCCCCCCGAGCACAGCGCTGTAAATCGCCAGTGTAATCAGAGCCTGCAGCGCTGCACACTCGCTCGCAGTGCTGCAAGCTATTCCCCTCGGAGAGGTGGAGTACTTGGAGCGCTGCGAGAGAGCTCTCGCAGTGCTGGCGGCACAACTACACTTGTGCTTAACAGCCGCAGCAGCACTGTGAATCCCCAAGTGTAGCCAAGGCCAGAGGACAGGAGTGGAAGCCAAAACTCCTGGGTTCTATTGCTGGTGCTGCTGCTGCCTCACTTTGAAAAGTCATTTAATCTTCAGATACCCCACTTTGCTATCTGTGAAATGGGTATAATATTTCACAGAGGTGTTGTGAGGTGTAATTATAAGGAAAGGGCTTTGATATCCTCAGATGAAAGATGTTCTAACTGAAAATTATTCAATTTTATTATAGAACTGTATACAGAACTCGAAGTCTGGGACACCGGCTGACCTCGCCAAGAATCTGTGTAGATCCATTCTCCCGGAACTGGAGGATGGGAAATGTTTAGGGGGCATTGTACAAGAGTTTCTTGTGGGTTTTTTTTTAATAGACATCTAAGCATACATTTTGTGTTTCATTACAACTGAGGCCTCATTACAAGTCAAAAGGCTAACTTTTTTCATTTCCCCACACCTTCATTCTGGAGTTAATATTAGCCCTTTAGAAAATGCAAACCTGCTAAAAATATTAAGCAATTGAAATCTCTTCCCATTCTCACACATCCCCCACTGAGGGCGCTTACATACCTCAGGTTGGAATGACAGAATGGTCATTGAGACCACTCTGCAAATGCCTAGGGGAATCATAGAATATCAAGGTTGGAAGGGACCTCAGGAGGTCATCTAGTCCAACCCCCCGCTCAAAGCAGGACCAATCCCCAATCATGTAAAGCTGTGGGTGATACTCTTTCCTCCTACACCTATCACTTCTTCAAATGTATTGGTTTAGGGCTCAATGTAAAAATCACCCTATATCTGAGTTTCCACCTAGTGGAAAGGTATTTTCAGGTGCCCAATAGTGGGTAAGCATAGCACTATTGTAGGAGAAACATGAAGTTTCATAATACCTTTTTCTTCCCAAATGCTATCTTGTCAGAATGCTACTAAAATCATACACTAACAATAGTTGTTTGTTGGGGTAAAAAGGTGCATGTGAGTACAGATGTACCTGATATGGTCATGCCCTACACCAGTTTCATTTGAGAGTAAAGCATTAGTACACAGGACGCAGTTGGCATACAGTTGCCTGCAGTGCCATGGGGTTTGCCTGCTGCACTTCGGTTTTAAAAGAAAAAAAAAGTGTGGGGTTTGGTGCCCTCTCTGCAAAGTTGACTCATGACAGCTGGGATGCATGTAGAGCTGATATTTTTGAGACATTAACCTGACAGTGTTACACCTAGGGTGCAGGTAGATCAGAGCAAAGATGGACTCATGATGTTATGCTCATACAAAGCACACGGGATCTTTATAGAGGAAGGTAAATACACAGCATTTATTGAGAAATTACCACAATAGTTAGCATATGCTTTAGACACACACACACACACACACACACACAATCCTGCAGTGATGTTTATAGTTACCAGTCCAGAGTCTGGATCAATCTAGTGGCCAGCCAGATTGGTCGCAGAGAGGAGCGGGGTTCTATCGGTCGTGATCCGATGCTCCTGGAGTGGGGCAAGATGAACCCAAAGTCCCATGGCCAAGCACCCTGTTCTTATAGATTTTTTTCTCTGTTGAAGCCTATGGATTTTGCTGTATCAGTTTGTGACCGGTTACTTCTTAATTGGTGTAAACATTCCAATACACCTCCGAGAAGGTCATCCTGTCCTTTGTTCCGATTTAATCAATTGTCCTTAGGGGTGCCAGCCTTCATCTCAGGGTCGTCAATCTGCCCTTCATTATGGATGCGCATTGATGATTCTTTGATGTCCTTTAAGTCTCTTCACTCCTTCTTTCTTGACTCTGGCTATAACAATGGCATTCACACCTTATTTTTTCCTGATGCATATATTCCTCATTCACACAAACAGATTGAGAATACAAACCGTAGTATTTTATATCAAGCAAAAAGGCATTGCAAATTAAACCTTGCTAAGTTTAACAATCAATAACCAAGACAATTCACATTGAGACCCAGGCCTTCAATGTTCCTCTAATCTACTTAACATAGACACAATAGAGAATCCTGTCTCTTACTAACTAAACCTTAAAACAAAGAAATGTATATTTAACTAAAGTGCCTAATTTGTAATACATATAGGAAACCATAGTAGACATAACTTATCCTAAAACAAAAGGGTGACCATAATCAGTCATAAGGATTGTTCTGGTCTGTCATTTCTTTCTGCTATTCAAAAAGGGTGGCTGACAGGATGAAGTCAAATTATACATTAATTCTCATAGTACATTATAAAATCCAGCTCCTACAATGAGAGATGAACAAACTGTAAATTTAAGTTGCTCCAGTGGCTACAAGATGTGGAATTTGCTAACACTCATACATGTGCATGAGTAATTCTGCACTTGCAGCAAGGTTCTTGCCAGAAGATTTATTGTTGCTTATTTCAGTTTAAGAAATACATCAATGAAAACTCATGATACATGGGAAAGCACATTAATTACAGGACACGTTTTATCAGTTAACAACTTGGCCAAACTTACCTGGGAGGGCAATGGAGAAGGCATTTAATAACTATTGAATAGATAATAGAAGACAAAAGATTATAATGTTCCACCAGGCTATCAGTACAGATTTTCCCTTTCAGTGCTTTGAAGATCCACTGGAACCATTAATCATAAATTTAACAGTTTGAACCAAATTTTCCTTTCAGTTATAACAGAGAGGAGAGTTTGATCCTGTGTGCATAGCACCTTTCCACTGTCTTCTTTATACTAGGAGTTGGTCCTCATCTCTTTCTTTTTCCTCTGTTTGGGTTTCTTTTCTCAGTTTTTTTTCCTCACCATTTCTGCTTCCCACATCTTGTATTCCCAGATCTTCTTTAATTAGAATTTCAGTTTTGTTCCTGTTTATGCAGAAATATCCGTGCTCTGTAGACAATTGCTCTTAGAATTGTGACAAGGAGTTTAGTGCTTTATGCCCTTATTCATGCACTTCTATTTCTTGCTCTGTCAGCCTTTCACATTTCCCCCTTTGTTATGTTATTTTAACTATGGACGTGTCAGTGTTTCCTAATATGTAATTTGTATTTATGACCCAAATCAATAAAAACTCCTGCCAAACTAGCATGCAGCCCATTCCATCTGGATATTTGATATGCTGATTATAATAACCTCTGCCATAATAGGTTTGATTGAATAATATAGTGCAATGAACATTAAAGACAGGAAGAAATAAACATGAAATGGTTTTAATTTCATATTTTCAGGCTTCCTAGACCACTGAAATATCACAGTTAATGAGCATACTCATTAATATGCTTAAACATTATTAAGAGGATTGTCACTGCTTATCCACATTCTGGTGTGCACATCAATATGGTGAAGAGGAAAAGATCTTCCAGAATCTCTGAGCACACCTGAAAGATGCATCCTGGGAGTGAACACTGGGTATAAAGTAGAAAGCGAGTGATAGGGTCATTCCCATTCCTCTTCCTTTGTTTTTGGTCACAGCAAACATCCTGTATTTGATCTGCATTTTGTAAAGCTTCTTTGACATCTTGGATGTGAATACTTGCTGTGACTGTCACAGCTGCACTAAAGACAGAAATGGACACCCTCAAGGTCATGCAGCTGTGAGGAAGGATCACATTTTTCTGTCACCACTTACCTGCCCCATAGCCCAGCAAAAACTCTATTCTCCACATACTGTATGTAGGCAAGTCATTTTAATTTTCCTTCCTAGCTAGCATTTTGAATGCTCTTTCCTATACAAGATTGCAGCTTAAAAACTGCCTTGAACAGTGAAGGATTTTCAGTCACTCTGGCCATGCTCTGAACCAAGTCCCCAGGCTGAACAGCTGCAGAACTTAATCTAGCTTCCCAATAATGAATTCATTCAGCTCATTCATATGCAAGTCATGTATAAGATCACAACTTTAAAGTAAGACCAATCTTTTAAATGGAGTGAATGTACTGTAGACCTAGACTGCAGAGGCTTGTCTAGAATTCATAAAGTATTTGCTGTGTTAATCAGGGAAGCAGCACACTTTGCTGCTGGATACCTTTCTCTCTGTGGTACCATTTAATTTTTTCTCTTACCTACAAATGATGCCAGCCATTGCTACATCTTAACTCCATCTGAGAGACAGGAACATGAGACCATCTTGCACCCAAGAGGATGGACAAGCAAGGCTACAGACCAAGTACACCTTATCTCTGATGTGCCGGGTGCACACTAGTCTGGGTGTGGAAGCAAACAGGCCAGCTCCTCAGCAGGATTCTCCCAAATGCCAGCTTAGATCATCATTGTCTCATATTTGTTCTAGTTAGTATAAATTCCCCCTGCTTCAGCCCAGCCCCCATTTCCGATACAGCATCTGATACAGGTTTCTACTGGAAATCAGGACTGGATTAAGGCAGTGGCTTTAGAGCTGCAGTCCAGGGTACCGGCTCAAGGAGGGACCCCCAAAATAAATCACAGGCAGTGATCTCCAACTCCAGGCCGCTAAAAGTCCCATGGCGCAGCAGGGTGCTCAGGCAGGCTGCCTGCATGCCATGGCCCCACGCTGCTCCCAGAAGTGGTCGCCTGCTAACACATCTCTTTGGCCTCTGGCAGAGGGTGGGGGGGAAGTGGCTCCGCACACTGCCCCCACCCCCAGGACTGTCCCCACAGCTCCCATTGGCCAGGAACCGGCCAATGGGAGCTATGGTGGTGTCGCTTGCGGACATGGGCAGCGCACAGAGACATGTTGTCCGCCTCCCCTGAGGGGCGCAGAGACATGCTAGCAGCCAGCCACTTCTGGGAGAAGCCTGGGGCTATGGCAGGCAGGCAGGCAGCCTGTCTGAGCCCTGCTGCATGGCTGGCCGGCTGGGAGTTGCCTGTTGTAAGCACCTCCCAGCTGGAGCATACACCTCACACCCCCTCCTGCACTCCAACGCCCTCCCCCAGATCAGAATCCCCCTCCTGCACCCAAACTCCCTCCCAACCCCTTCCCCCCCAACCCCTGCTCCAGCCCCCTCCTGCACCAAACTCCCTCCCAGGAAAAGACTTGTATACAGGGGCCCCACAAAATCTAATATCCCCGGGCCCACAGGAGTTAATCTGGCCCAGCTGGAAATGAAACAATATGACAATAATATGGTAGTAATACCAGGCCCCAGTCATAACTCCTCAATGTCGCCTATCTATGGCTGTTGCCTCACAAAGCACTTACATATGTGCTTAATTTTAAACACATGAGTAGTCCCATGGACTTTAAAGGGACGACTCATATGCTTAATGGAAAATGCATACTTAAGTACTTTGCTGGATCAGGGCATTTATGTCAAGTTGTAATCTGGTCATTTCAGAGCAACTTCCACAGCATGCGATAATTTAAAACTCCCAATGTTTGTGAGGGAAAGCATGTTATTTGGCACAAGTGAAAACAGAAGTCTTCATGGGAGAGGAGAAAGAAGAGCAGGGAATGGAATATGAAGGAGAAATTTTTGTTAGAATTGAAGAGCGTTATCTGAAGTAGGCATGGAAGGAGGAGTCAAGAACCCACATTCTCATCCCAGTTCTGATAGTGACACAGTCTGTGGCCTTGGGCTATTTTCTTATCCTCCGTGACTCAATTTCCCCATACACTAAATGCAGATAGTATCATAGTACTTGCCTAACTCACAGGGGTTTTGTGTGGATTAATATTTGTATTGTGCTTTCACGATGTTAAGCAGTATTATATAAAATTATGTGCACTAAATTTTCCTTTGCTAGGGATTCCATTTGAATCCTTTCTACGTGGTTATATCTATTTTAGGCTTATCTATACTACAGAGACTACATTGGCACAGCTAGGTGCTGCTGCAGCTGTAGTTCCATAGTGTAGACACTAGCTACAGTGATGGAAGGGTTTTTTTTCCCCATCACTCTATTAATCCACCCCCTCATATAGCAGTTGCTAGGTCGATGGAAGAATTCTTCTGTCAATCTAGCAGTGCCTTTACTGGAGCATCCCCAATGGTGTGAATCTTTCGCACCCAAGCAACATAGCTAGGTTGACCTAAGTTTTAGGTCTAGACTAGGCTGTAGTACCAGGGTGCAGCCTGAGACTGAAACCACTGTGCCCCCTTAACTGTCCAGCCTGGGCTGTCTCTCACAATGCATTGCTAGCAACAAGCAACAAACCCCTCCAGGTGCTGTTATCACCCAGTACAACACATGTGGAGCCCCACACCCAGCTAGATTGCATGAATGCTCCCAGAGCCACTCATGAATCACACAGAGAAAGGCCAAGCATGGGTCCAGTGTGTTCTGTTTTATATCCTTAGTCCATGTGCTTGGAGAACACAAGTCCAGGCATGTCTGAAGGACATTGCTGAGTCACTAGGCAGAGGTGAGCAATTATCCTGGTGTGGCCTTATGCAAGTGAGTTATTGCATTGTAGCTCCCTTGCTGGACAATGGCTGTTGATGGTTGTTCAACACGCACCCGGGCATTGGTTAGCTCCCTTGTCCCTGGGAATCTAATATCTGGGTCATTTCCCAACTCACAGCATTTTCTCGTGACAACCATACAACATATTCTCATAACTTCATATGCATTAATGATATACATATTTAGATGGAACAGTGGGTTTCAGTAGATCATAACCTTTCCCGCGATACCTCACATAGCATGCTTTATATGAAATATCACAATTATATCCAAATGAGGAATATGGGGTACAGGGTGCTCCTCTGAGATACAGCATGTCACAAACACATTAGGTCCAAGTATATCTCCAAATGTCCAAGATGAAGAGGTGCTTGTTTCCTAAAAATGCATCTCAGAGGCCCAGCTTTAGCTGTGGTGCTAGATCCTTCTCCCAGGGCAGTCAAACCAGGTTGCTGATAGTAAGAAGGAGAAAAGGAGTCCACTGCTAAGGTTTTGGCTACACTAGGAATTGTTTTCTGTCTGCTACTGTGCTATTAGTGCCGCTCCTCTGTGGTAGGAGTGCTAGTGTTGAACCAGCATTGGTGGCCACCAGTACTTTAAGCACCATGTTGTGCTGGAACCCTGTCTACACTAGTGGTCTCACCATTGTGAACTTTGGTGAAGTTGACCCAGTGATAAAGCCTGTGGGAAATTTCAGTGAAAGTAGTGCTGTCCTTTGTTTCTGCTGCTGGGGTGGTAGCTATTATTGCAACATCTTATACTATGAGCATGTGCTAAGCAACCTGTAGATCAATCAAAGATACATTGGTTAGGCTTATTTTAAACATTCCTTTCAAATGCCACTCTTCTTAGTCCCAGGGTTACTTCTGTTCCTCACAAACTTGTGCCCTTTCCCTTTTTTTGTTGCAAATTATTTACATCAGAAATAACTGACACTGAAGATATTGCTGTAGCTGTGTTAGTCCAAGGATATTAGAGAGACAAGGTGCGTTAGATAATGTATTTTATTGGATCAACTTCTGCTGGTGAAAGAGACAAACTTTTGAGCCATAGAGCTCTTCTTCAGGTGCAAGCTGGGAAGCTTGTCTTTTTCACTACCAGAAGTTGGTCCAATAAAAGGTATTAGATATTAAAAGATATGACCTCATTCACCTTCTCTCTGAAACTGAAGAGTTAGTAACTTGCATCCCAGACCATTTTACATTTCCTGCGTGAATAATTTTTGTCTCCCTCAGTTTCAGCCTGTGTTACACTTAGCACCTCACAGTGGGCCAGGCTGAGAGGTATGAGGTTTCAATCTCATTTGCCTGGCCTGTGTAGTAGACTAGGTATAACCATTCTATAACAACATTTAAAACCCATGTTCAAGTCTGAAAAGTGGATTCTTTTTCTTTAAATGTCTCTTTTCTGAAAGCTGTACCCTCTTGACCTCATAAGAATCTCATTCTGCAATTAGGATTCTGTGCTTGGCTGAAGCACTTTTTTATCCAATTCTTAACACATGGCCAAAGCTACCCAGTTCAGAGATCCCTGAACTACAGTCACTAACCTGAAATAAGGAAAAACACATTCATCTAGTCCATTAGTCATTTGTAAGTACTGAGCTCTTGTACGTTGCCAATTGCTCAAAATTGACATGGCTAAGCACCATCCTTTCATTAGGGTTTGCCCTATTTTCAGCCAAACCTTTAGTATTTCGCTTTTTTAAAACAACACTTTACGCAAATTCTTCGATAGAACTGTCATAATTCTGATGGGATTCAGCAGGCAGTGTGCCTGTAGGGATTTGTTTGTCTGAAATACTACTGTTGCCAGGATACTGTGGTGGCAGATGTCAAAAGACGACAAACTGAAAGGACAGACGCTAGAGACTAGCCTGAAATCTGCCCCTCGCATACTGATAAACATAGGTCCTGATCCTGTCCCCATTGACATCAGTGAGAACAAGATCAGGCTGTTAGTTTCACTCAGGGATGTGCTACAGTGGGTCTTGGAAGCTCTCCTGAGCCTTTGTTAAATTTCTAATACCAAATTGAAGAGGGGAGAGTGAGGTGATTTCCCTGCTGCTAATGAAGTTCACCTTCTCTCTGGATACTAAATCATTCCTGCCAGAAAGGACTTATCCCTGGAGCTCCTAAAACTGCTTCTGGAGAGCAAACTATATGCCTTTGGAGAGAACCACATAGCACAAAGCAAAACAAGACCCTGGGGAAAGTATCTCTTAATAGTTCTTGTAGGTGATCAGATACCATGGTTATGAGCTCAATATAAAAACCATACACTTTGATCATGTAATCTAACCTGCCTGGGCAGATCCATTAAAGTCAGTGGGGCTCCATACATGTGCAGGAGTCTGCCCAATATCCAGGGGCTGGAAGATGAAGTTAGACAAATTCAGACTGGAAACATGGCTCACTTTTCTAATAGTGAGGGCAATTCACCATTGGAACAACTTACCAAGGAATGTGAAGGATTCTCCATCACTTGAAGTCTTCAGATCAATATTGGAGGCCTCTCTAGATGATGTGCCCCAGCTCAGCCAGAAGTTACAAGCCTGATGCAGGACTCACTTTCTGAAATTCCATGGCCTGTGTTATGCAGGAGGTCAGATTAGATTATCATATTGTTCCCTTCTATTCTTAAAATCTATGCATCTATGTGGAACAGATAGCAAAATGAGGGAGTCTAAGTTCTTTTCACTGCACTCATCCCTAACCTTACTGAACCACTTACATGGTCTCCCTCTCTAGACTCGCTTTAATTTATAGGCATGAACACTGTGCTATACTAACAAGGTATTCAGAATAGTTTTCAAATATTTATACAAAATACAAAACATTACCAAGTGCATTTAAGATGTGTTTGTTTAGCTGCAAGAGAAAACAGATACATTACCCAGTCCTTCATCCATCTTCATCTTTTATGCAGCAAATGCACCCTGGGACACAGAGTTTATCACAGACTGCATGCAAACATTTTTGGGGAGCCCATTGTTAAAATATTGCCAGCACAACTATACTTTCACTTTGTGTTGTTTATAGCCAGTATAATAAACATACTTCATTTAAACTCTCTTCAGGGAGCCACAATCAATCATTAAGGAAGGCAATAAATAGTTAACCCTCCCCCTTTATTTTAATATAACACTAACATGCAAAAGGGGATTCATTAATACATGACTCTGATTCATTAAAAAGCACAAATTCGCAGGTCACTAAAATACATTTTGTCACAGAACCACAGCCAAACCCCTTTGAAGACAGGGGCAGAATATGGCTTTTTAGATTGCATGATTTGATAAATCTTGCCTTTTTCTTTGCTATTTTATGGACCATCCCTTTTCACCATGAAAAAGAGTATGTATGTTGTACAAGACAGATGGTATTTGCCCCAGGCTCTCTTCACTCGGAAATTCACCGGGGTTTTCACAGCAGCCAGAGCCCGGGAGGGGAAGTGCCCGGCTGGCGGTACTTTTCCTGGACATGTTCGTTTTTTTGGCAATTCCCCCCGGACGGGGGTTTGATTACCAAAAAGCCGAACATGTCCGGGAAAAAATGGACGTATGGTAACCCTAGACTAAATAATAAATGATACTAAAAATATATTGCCACCAACCCTTATCAAAAATACTGTAGTGATTGCCAAAAATACTGTAGAATCACCAGAATCAAATGCAGTGTTTGGGACCAATACTGTAGTACTTTTTATAAAGGAAATGACATCATCAGACCAGTCCCCAAAATTATTTCAGCTTTGCTATAAAACTTAAAACAACCACTCTCCTAGATTCCTAAACCAATACATTAAATGATCATTCTTAATATCTACATATCTTCACGACAATGGCCTGAGCAAACAGATGGACCTTTTGCTGTGGCCTGAATGCAGGTTGAACAAATTTGGGAGCCACCGCTGGAGCCCCAGAGTCAAAGGCCAGTGACTATCTCATTATATGACTGGTACATAGACATTCATTATGTAAATGAAACCATCTGGCTAAAGAGTCACTCTTCTATTTTCTGAGGGCTCTCAATAAGGGTATGACATTACCTTACTGTTTAAACTTGCCCATCAGAGCACTGCATGGATTAATCACTGTCCAAAGCCAAAACTATACCGTGAAGTCTGTCTTACATGACCATTCACCAGAACAACAGACGTGGCCCCCTCTACTGTCATTAGGAGAACTGTAGTCAGGACATTTGCAGTTGCCTAATTAGGGTGCTGTCTTGTACCGGTTTCACTGTACTATTTCACAGCTTGTTACATTTGTTACAAGGTTATCTGCCCCTTGCCAAGCTAAATGTCAGCATTTGTGGAAGCAGAAGCTGCAGGAGACAGCACTGTTGTTATAAATGCCAACTTAGGAAGACAACAAAGACAGGAAGAACTTTGAAATCAACAATCTTGAAATGTCTTGAAGAGACTGCAAAAAATAAAATAAAATCATAGTCCAGACATTGTACTCTGGAAATTATTGTAGTTAGAACTAATGAATGACAACCTTATTTCTTGAAGTCCCTGCTGTGTTTATAAATGAAAAATGGAAATAAAAGTTTTTTTGTGCTTGTGTTAAGTTTACTAAAAGCAATAATTCCCTTATAGCACCTGAAATGGAAAATATAAAATCCGACTCTTTTGTGAAAATGTTAGTTTATGAAGAGGAGTACTGTGCTAATTCTTGCAAAGCCAGACAACATTATTAGCTTGCTAAATGTACAGCATGTTTATTGTTCAGTGAATTGATGATGATATCCCATGGAAAATGATAAATAGCAGGTGACTGCAACAGAAAAGAACAAGGAAAAATGGGCACAATTAACAGAATGTCTTTTATGCAACTCCATTTCTTTATTTTATTTATTTTTGAAAGTTTCAGTGAAATTGTACCTTGTCACATGGAGCGCATCAAACATAAAACTACCTACAATTGGAAGCAATCCTACAGCCATGTCCACCAACCAGAAAAAAAAAAATCAGAAGAGCAGGAAAACAAAGTATCTTAATTTAAAGCCTTCCAGCAAAGGCTTGATCTGAAAGCAAGTCCCATGCTGGGCTCTGAAGGTTAACGAAATTGGTTTTGGATAGACTGGCAGTAGAAGAATGTTCCAGTGTTTGGCACCCTCCACCATGATCACCCTTCCCTCAACCTCAAGAGCATACATTAACACACTGCTAAATTCACTATATCCATCCCTGAGTGAGAGATTTCTAAAGAGAGAAAATAAGCAGAGAACAAGAGTGTGATTTTTTGTTTAATTTTTGTTTATCTGTATTTAAAATCCAGACCAGGAGAAAATTCCATGTAGCATGTAAAGGATGGCTAAGTATCATGTTCTGTACTAAATATCAGGAAGACCAAAGGGAGTTTTTGGAATATAGTAAAACACCAAGAAAGAATAGATATGATATTTTGAGAAAGAGGATATTTTAAATGGTGTAGAACAGACCATCAGGAAAAAAGCCCACTCACAACTGACATCCACTTCTAATTGTATTTTCTCTTTATGGTGAATTTGATTAATTATTTTTTTAGTTTATGTATTTCCAAAGCATTATATTGTTTCCCCATGTGGGATATAGAAACATAGGTAAGAGGCAATTAATAAGCTTAGCAGGTATGGATGAAGGATCATTAATAGCTGTTAGGTGATTTGTTGCCAGTTCCAATAGCACCTAAATCTTGAGATAAATATATTCCAAGGCTTAGTTATCTCAAGAGAGAACATGCATCATTTTTCTTTTATTAACAATGGAGCAGCAACATATTTATTTATATGCACATTTCCAGGCCTAAAAGCTTGTCCCTTTAAAATTGCTAGCACTAAATTCTGATCAGCTCTTGATGAAAGGAAGAATTATGAATCAGCAGCAACCCTGCTAACATCTGTGCACAATGCATATTAAAAAGAAACACAAAAATCAAAGGAGGTCCTGTAGAATATATTAGTTTCTACTCCAAGAGGATTATGGAATAAAATGTGCAAAATTACTTACTGTTCTTAATCATACTAATCACAAGTATTAGTAAAAAACTGGACCTAGATCTTAGTAATGTTGGGATAGCAATATATTTTGTAATGTGCAGTTGACCCCTTAATGATGAACACCAGCAAATCAATGCTTCAACATCATGTAACATATTAGCAACCTCCACCTTATATATCTGTAAAGGTAAGCCTAGTTCTGAATGTGTCCATCCCTTATTCAGTACTTCATTTTCAATCTATCGGTCTAGATATTTATTTACAATGTATGGTTTAAAACTTAATTACTTAATCCTCCAAATTATTGCAGTCCTTGTAGTGGTAGAAACTTAACTTCTTTGAGTACATCAGTGCGGATCCCACTGTAGATGTGCATGCATCACAGACATTGAGCTCAGAATCTGTATAGCCAAGCCCATCGGGGGCCACATATTTGCCCTGTGTTTCCTTATGCTCCCCGACAAGGGCATAGCAGCCTTAACCTTCCCTCAGTTCCCTTTTACCCACTACAATAAAGCAACAGAACCTGGACTGTGTCTGACTCACTTTGGTGTTTTGTCTGAGCCTCAAAACCTACATTGTGTGAAGAGATATTCTTCACCTGCTTAGTTCTAGTTGGGGGGGAGGGGGAGAGAGATCGCTCAAGGGGGAGGCCCCAGGGACCATGAAGTGAAATTGCATTACCTTTGGAAATGGTGGAGCCTAAGAGCCCTGAGGATTTAAACCCCATGCCTGGTGCAATAGTTTGCTGACCCTGATAGACAAGCATAGCATATGTCTTCTGCCTCAGAGAAAGACACATCTCTGATAAATGCTCTATTTCACACGCCTCCTCCTGCACCTGGATGGATGCAGAGGTTCAAACCGCACCTCTTGCAGCAATCCATGAAAGTAGTCTCAAACCCTGGGGAGGAGATGACATCTAAATGAAGCCAAGGAGGCATTCCTCAGCAGGTGCTTCAGCAATCAGCCCCACCACTGCTTCCAGCAGTGATACAGGGTCAAAAAGAATGCCTACATCAGCACTGGGATCCCCTGCACCACCAGGCATCTCCTCACAACCAGACACATCAGTACCAATGTTCTTGGTGCTGACTTAATCAAGAATACTCCATGTCAGATGCAGAGCAGCGCACACACAAACACAGATCTGAGTGGGCATCCCATCCATCCTGGAAGGAGGACTCTAAGGACAAGACATTGATGGTCCCAGTTTGAAGGATGGTAGCAAGGCACTGCTGATGAAGGTGGCCAGGGAGGCTATAGTACTGATACCGACAGACACCAAGAGCCTTACTGGTACCAACCTTGGAAGCAACCTTGGAGCCTCTGGACCAGGGGGCCAAGGTTCACATTGAAGATCCATCCTCACCTTCCTTCCAGCATATATCATGGCACCAGCTCTGACATCAGCACTAGAACCACTCTTGACAATGCCATCGTTCCCAGAGGAATTCTTCTCCTCCGCTTCCTCAGATTCCAGCAGGTAGCCAGCTCTCAGCTACGAGGCTGGAACAGTAAGTGGTTATCCTAGGAGTACCCAATACCAAGGTCTGCTACAGGAGTGTCAATGGGCAGGTCACCCATACTCCGGCCAATACAATCTCCCACAATCACTCTACTGGAAGCACCATCCTGCCAGTCATAGAGTGATGCCCCATTACATGTCTCCACAAATTGGAGGAGGTCCTGATTGCCTACAGAGTCCTTAGCTAGAGCCTTGGAACCAGAAGAGCTTCTGTGTAAGTTGGTGGAACAGGCCGGGAGATGCTCCAGCTACCTTCCCCACCTAAGGAATCCTCTTCCTCCCCGACCAGGCTGCACCAGCTGAGGATGACTTTTGTTTTGGCTGAGAAATAGGTGCTTGAAACTGTTGCCACGGCTACTCCATCCAATTCCTTTCCTTACCCCCCACCTGCCCTCTTTCTCCATCCACCTTCAGGGACCCTTCTCACAAGAACCTTTTACAAGAAGTGGCTTTATTGCTCCATTTGGGAGCTACAGACTGTGGATTGCCACGGGCACACAGGGGTGAAAGAAAATGCAGGCCTGTTATTTACCAGGCTGCATGTGGCAATAGACTATATTGGTAAGGGATGCAAGGAGAGTATGGGTCACGATGCAAGCTGCAGACACACACACACACAACTAAAATGAATCAATTTAAAGTTTTATTGGGGATAATTACAAGGGGTAAGGGAGCAGCATTTGATTAGCTAATAGAGTTAATGAAACTTAAAACACACAATGACTAAAATATCTACTAACAATATTTATAAACAAAGATGCAGCAATTAGTAATAACTGATACTTACAAATACAAACCAACGCATAACGACCGGCAAACGTAGACACTCTGTTTGAAACACGTGAGCTGAGAGAGAGGCTTCGAGGTGATCAGGCTCGGTTACGGGTGTACACAGGATACACAGGATTCGTTTTTCTTTCTCCTCTCCCCGCCTGCACATGGCAGGTAGCCCATAAAGTACTAACTATGACATCATAGAAGTGTCATAGGGGACGGGGCCCAAAACCTGTTTGTGTTCGTTTCTGATTGGCACAAGCAAAGTTTACACCAAGTAGGGGAGCAGGTGCCTCAAAGTCTGGCTTCGCCCCCAAAAGGTGAGGAAATGAATATTGCTATAGAATGCGTGCAACACTGAATGACAAAAGAAGAGGCCAGGGCAATACCGGTATGGGCAAGTTTTACAGGATGCAGACAGGAACTCATCTCAACACAGACATTTCTCAAGAATTCAGGGGCAAGGGTTTCTACTCCCTTTATCATTCCAAAGCAGAAAGGGGGTCTTCGGCCTATCCTAGAACTGAGGAGGCTGAAGAAATACATATGGCATAACGTTTACCTTAATCATTCCATAGCTTCAGGCTCAAGGCTGCTTTGTGGGATGCATACTTGCAGGATGCATGCTTCCATCCACATTTCCATCCATCCAGGGCATGGGAAGTATATCAGATTTACACTAAGGCCAAACCATTATCAATACAAGATACTTTCCTTTGGACTCCTCACAGCATCAAGAATCTTCACCAATTGCCCAGCCGTTGTAGCTACAGAAAAAAAAAGGTTTTCATGTCTACCCTTATCTGAAAGATTGGCTGTTATCAGGTAACTCTGACACATATCAAATGAGCTTGTTCTCTTGCTCAGCTGGACCTCATGGTAAACCAATATAAATCATCTCTCAGTCCAGTGTGGACAATAAGAGTTAAGGTGAGACTCTGTGATGTCCTGAGGTAAATATGCCCTTGCCATGTTCCTCTGAGTGCCATCATTGATAAATGGGGCACTCCCAAGCATGACAGTGCAGACTTGCCTCAATGAATTATGAGGCCAGCTGTAATTAATATACAGAAATGCCTATCAGTGACTAATTCTAAATCAAAACCTTAAATCCTGGGTACTACTGGCTGCCTAGGCTTTTCAGGAAGCTTTGTCAGTAAGTGAGGGTGGAAGTGAAAGATCAGAGCAAACCCAACTTTTCTAGATTGAATTTTTCAATCGCCAGTATAACAGAATTACTGGTCTAACCACTATCCAGTCACTGTGGCCTGGGCATTTATTATGGGAAGACAAGGGTGCCAATAACATTCCAAAGAGACATCCTTATCATCCATGAATGCATGGGCAGGAGCAAAGAAAACAGTTCAAATGGTGAACATGGAAAAAATAAATGATCTGGTTGCATGTCTATAGAGTGGCTGTGACTAATAGCAGCATAAGTTGCTAGTGCAATATTTACATTTTGTTCTTTTGAATGCAAGTATAAAATAACTTTTTTTTTGTTCTTTGCTGTGCTCTAAGATACCAGATAAATCAATTTTTCAGAATTAAAGAAAGGTGCACTTAATAAAATTAATATCCCAACAAAGAACAATAAATCATGTTTAAACATAAGGCCTTCTAGTCAGGCAAAACTTTCATTGATTTCAGTGGCACTCCATACCCTGAATAACTGTTTGCAGGAACAGGCTCAATCTCCAAATGTAGCTCAAGAGTTAGCAGAGGCAGAAGAAGTCTCTTTGTGCAGCTTGTGACATTCGATCCTTGTAGCTTTAAATGAGTTAAAATTCCTGTTACTTTTCTGAACTCTAATCATGGACTAATTCCTCTGATACAGCCACTCTAGTCTTCCATTCAGCCCAAACACTTGGCATACAGCCCTGGATCTGCTTTCGGAACTGCTGCCACTGAATCTCCTGTGACTGGAGCTCAGGCAATGAGTGCATCACTCTTTGTTGAACCTTTTTAACCTATTTATTAGGACTATTTTAAAAAGCTTGCCAAAACAATTAGGGCTAAAGCTCAACTAGAAACTACAAAGCCATTTAAGTATTAGGCACCGTATAATGACTTTTGACAGAGAGAATCCTAGCAATTCCTTGTCAAATAGACAGGACACAATCTAATGAGTGCCTTGTTTTGGAAAGGTAATAATAACAATACAACCTGCTGGATGTTCTTGCAGCAACATATTTATGAATTTCCATTACATTATTGCCAGCTGAGCCCTCCACTAATCCCTGACAAGTATATTGTTTGATATGTCTAGTTTATTACACATGTAATATGCATTTCAGAAGGTCTTCTGAAACCCTTGTATATTAATCCATTCTTTGCATCTTTCATCTGATTTTCTCAAAATCCTTATAAACACAAATTAAGACTCCGTATCCAGTAAGGTAGGGGACAACTTTCAATTGAGGAGACTGATGCAGGGAAAGGTTAACTGACTTCACCAAGGCCACACAGGAAGGCAGTGGCAGAGTCAGGACTAGAATCCATGTCTTCTGACTCCCAGTACTGTGCCTTGATAGCTCAATCATCCTTTTTTCAAGGGAAATGTGATTAATGGTAGTTCTGAATCCCCTGAGATTTCAAATTCTGCTCTCTTTCACTGATTAGATCTTACTCTAATTCCATCTGAACAATTTCATTATTGGCAGAATCTCACAAAAAGCAAAGGATATGCAGATATTTTCAAACACTGATTAATTCAGATGAAATTCATTCCTTAAAAATAGGCAGAGAATCCTAGGAACAAAGAAGAAGAAAGAAAGAACAAAATGCTAAAAAAACTCTCCTGAGACAACAGAAAGGTCATTGCTATCAGTCTGGAGATACTAGCCGTTACTTTGTTTCATCATCTTCTTGCAAGAAAGAGAGAGTCCAGTTTCAAAGAACATTTTGGGCATGGCTACACTTACAGATATAGAGCGCTGGGAGTTAAACCAGCCTTCAGAGACCGCAGCAGGGAAAAGACTGCTGAGTGTTTACACTCTCAGCTGGAAGTGCAGTGGCGTGGCCACATTAGCAGCTCTTGCAATGCCACAAAGAGCAGTGCATTGTGGTAGCTATCCCAGAGTTCAAGAGACTGCAACGTGCTTTTCAAATGCGGGGGGTGGGGTGGAGTGTGATGTGTGTATGTGGGGGGAGAGAGTGTGTGTCAGCATGTTAGCCAAATGGGCTCGTTTCCCCCTGGAGCTGCCCAATTACCCCAAGGAGGCACGGGAGTCTAGAAGACGACTTCAAGTTCTTTATTGATCAGTCAGCTGAGTGGGTGTCCCCCTCGACTAATGCCGGAGGGAGGAACACACCTTACAAACGCAAAGCAAGCCTTTTTTATACACAGTAACAAACAACTTAGCGTGCATACATACTGCTAACCTATGGAATTTTTAAATTCCTTTCTAGGGGTAAACAGGATACATCTGTTGGACTTCCTTGATTGATTGTTTTGTGTACGTATAGGCGGAAGGCAGCTTTGCGGCGCTTGTGGGGAGCTGCTGGGAAAATAGGCAAATAGTTGACCTTTGCTCTAACAACATGCAGTCTTGTAAATTCAGACCCCCTTCCCCACCGCCTCTCTCTCTCTCTCTCTCTCTCTCACACTCAGAGCAAGCAACATTCCACACTAATGGCTTGCTTTGTCGTGGAGCAGATAAGCATGCCGGCTGTCAGAAACAGAGCTTTGAAAGGGGATAGCCGCATTCCTACAGCCAATTCCTAAACAATGACAAGAGTGGCCATTTAACTTAAAAAGCAACAGAGGGTCCTGTGGCACCTTTAAGACTAACAGAAGTATTGGGAGCATAAGCTTTCGTGGGTAAGAACCTCACTTCTTCAGATGCAAGTAATGGAAATTTCCAGAGGCAGGTATAAATCAGTGTGGAGATAACGAGGTTAGTTCAATCAGGGAGGGTGAGGTGCTCTGCTAGCAGTTGAGGTGTGAACACCAAGGGAGGAGACACTGCTTCTGTAGTTGGATAGCCATTCACAGTCTTTGTTTAATCCTGATCTGATGGTGTCAAATTTGCAAATGAACTGGAGCTCAGCAGTTTCTCTTTGGAGTCTCTGTTGCTTTTTACAGATTCAGACTAACACAGCTACCCCTCTGACATTTAACTTAAGGGGATTATGGGACGTTTCTGGAGGCCCATTACAGCGCAGTAATGCAACACGTCGTCCACACTGATGCTGGGGCATTTCAGCCAAGGCACAACAAGCATTATGCTTCTCATGAAGGTGGATTACCAGGAGCGCTCCAGCTGCAGAGTCCAGGTGCTCTAAGTGCCTTGCTAGTGTGGACGGGTTGGGAGTTAGGGCGCCGGGGGCTGCTTTAATGCACTCTAACTTGCAAGTGTAGCCAAGCCCTTTGTTTCTCACAATTCTTCTTTCCCTTTGAAATAGCATCATCCCCAACCCAAACATAATAGGGCAGTTATTTTCACTTTAGAACGATATCCTAACGTAAGACATTTTCAGAGTAACCTGTTCTCTGTGTGCAAATCCATAACGTTGCAATGGTAAGACTGTTGCAAGATAAATGCCTGTTATCAGGTTTATGTGAGATCAAATTTGGTCATTATCTTGGAAAAGAATTATCTCATGTTGACAAAAATCCCTTAGAGTTCACTGTGGAAAACTTCTAATTTCTGCATTGAAATGAGGTTTGAATTTGATCAAGCATCAACTAAATGCTGTGCATTCTAACAATGACCTGAGATTGAGATAACAGGTTTACATAGCACTGCATCACTGTGCATGCTCACTTTAGGGGTTTTGGTTCCTTCCAGAATTAGACTCAAAAGTCTTAGGCCTTGGAAAGATGGCCCTGGTTCAGTTGTTCAATAATAGAATAGCTAATACACCCATGTAATTTAGCTGCAAAGCCTTTTCATAGAGAAGTCAGTCTTGAACACTGGTCCAGTCTGCTTGTTTGCCCAGTTAGTGGCCAACACCAGCTGCTTTAAAAGAAAGAAAATCATCATAATGAGCTTCATCAAGTGTGAAGTGCTGCCCATAAGATAAAGGGAGAAAAATTCCACTACTGTCCCTTGTGATAACCAGTTTACACCCTGAAGCCGGAAGCTTGATTACTTTTGCATAATTGTGTTAATTATAGCTACAAATGTAATTAATGGTCATAATATTATCTGGTCCTTAAGAAGTAGTAGTAACATTGTGATTCAATGACTGCCACAGTATATACTGGATAACACATTTTCTTTTAAATGTACAGCAATGCATCCTTATTCTTATATTGGGGTAAAAAGACCCATCTTGTTTTCATAACCACCTTTATCATTATGTATAGCAAAGAGTATAACTCAATAATAAGCCAGAGCAAGCTTGCCCCTGCCAGTCTCCACAATGGTCTGAGTGCCTAGTAATGTTGTTCTGTTTTGATCCAAGCTGTGATTGTCCCTCTCTCTCCCTCCCAGTTTTTTGTTGGCTCTGCCTTGCCCCCACTCCCCACCCCTTCACATACACCTGGTCACAGTACCCAGTCAAACCCCATGCTAGTTTCTGGGCAGACTCTATTAAGCCTTCTTTTAGAAGTGGCCCCTTAATTATTTCTTACAATTACATTGAGTAAATGATGCATTCACACATCAGTTTTAATAAGGCTTTAATTCAACCCATAACAAGGTTTCACCCAGCTCATAACAATACAAAGGGTTCTCTCTCTCTCTCTTTTTTTTTTAACCCTTAGACTAACCCGGTTATTTCCAGGTGAACATATGGATATATCCAAGTAGATGTATAAAACTGGGTGTGTTATAAGAGTTAGAAGATTGAAATTTGACTTTTCAGGAAGGGAGTGGTCTCAGATGAGTACTTCAGCTGAGAAAGGACGGCTGTCAGGACAAATAACTTGGGGAAAGAGCAGGGCTGCCCAGGGGGGCCAAGTGGGGCAATTTGCCCCAGACCCCATGAGAATATAGTATTCGATAGTATTGCAACTTTTTTTTATGGAAGGGGCCTCCGAAATTGCTTTGCCCAGGCCCCCTGAATCCTCTGGGCGGCCCTGGGAAAGAGTGTTAAATGAGGATTTGGTCAAATAGGTTGTCTTCAGTAATCGATGTAGAAGGGTTTGACAAATGGGAGGGGGACTTTTGTCTAGGAAGGGAGTTAGCTGAAGGTTCCGCATGTGCCAGGGATGGGGTCAACACTAGGCATTTCTGAGAGTCAGAATCAGGCACTTATGAGGTAAGTTTGACAGCTTGAAGTGAGTTTGGGATGAGGCATTTATGGCAGCGGGCAGCAGATGGAGGTAAAAGATCAACAAGTAGGAGGGAGGCTCTGAGTGGAGAGGTTAGCGATGGAAGGTTTTGCCAGTTAAAAATTAAGAGAAAAGTTTGGAACTGTATGTTTGTCATATGTGATAAGGGTAAGCGGAAGGACAAGTGTACATATTGGCAAGGACAAGTATACATGTTATCAAAAGCAAGGGGCTGAGAATTAGGAGATCTAAGTTTTGTTCCCAGCTCTGCCATAACCTTGCAACTATGCATTTGTACCATGCTTATTGTTATGTTCACAGCATACACACTGAAGTTAAATAAAAACATGAATACTTTTGCTGGACTGTTGCAACTAGTTTATTTCTTAGAACTCAGAATGATAACAAATGAGAACCCAAAAAAACCTAGACACACAAATCAGGCTGCTCCCAAAAATAGAGAGGCACAATTCCCCACCCTCCTTACTCTATGCTGTTTTTCTGCAGACTGACTGCTGCTAGGCCCAGATTACATGCTTCCTTACAGAGTCCCCAAGACTGCAAGTGGGAACTAGAAAACTCCCTAAACTGTAAAGTGACAGCCTACAATTTTAACATAGTTTTCAACACACCACCAATTATCACTGTAGTATCTGATTGCTGTGTGACTTTGGATACCTCAGGCAACCTTGTGTATCCCTCTTCTATAATACTTCCCTACCTCACAAACATTTTGTAAGGCCTTTGAAAACTCTGGATGGAAGGCACTATAGAAATGAATATTTATCATTACTACTACCCCAGTACAATTTCCAGACAAATCAGTATACCAGTTCTTGATGGCCTAAAGGTTCAATGTAAATTTTTACTATCTTTTTGTAGATATGCAAAGCACATGGCCATATAAAGAAAATTCAGTATAATAAAGATAATAATAATAAATCATACTTAAGTGCTTTGTATCTTCAAAGTACCCTACAAACACCAACTGATTAATCAAATAAACACAATCAGACAAGTATGCTTATTTTCCAGGATAACAACCCTGCTGTTACTGATTTTATAGTTAGCAATTTAAAGAGCTTAAAAAAGCAATTAGATCACATTTGTGTCCTACATCTAGATCCGTCATAGTCAAAAATTAAGATCTGGGGAAAAGCTGCCTGCCCTGGGAATACAGGATAGCATTACAACACAAATTACTGGCAATGGGGGTGGGGGGGTGGGAGGAGGGTGGGGTGAGAGACAGGAATATACTGTGCACAATTCTAAATATTTATTACATAATATTACCTCTAATGGAATCCCATGTGCTGTGTTTTCAGATTTCTCAAGAGAGGGGCAGTTTGGATGTTGATTCTGTATGCTTAATGTTGTTTTATTCTCAAAATTTTTGCTGTGAAGAAGATTCTGAACATGTATTAAACTGAATTAAAAGCAGCAACATTGGTTCTTAACTAGCTTTTAATTTTGTCTTTTTTTTCCTGACCTTCAATATTAATGAGAAAAAAGTAACTTGTACAGACATTTCTGAGCACCATTTATGCCTGTTTAGTCTTTACATGTACATTTCAGTTTAAACTATCCCAAGATTTAACAGATCTGGAATGATCTTCTGAAACTTGTATTTTCCATCTTGGTATCTCCACTGCCATTTTTACAGATATATAGCTTACTCATTTCCCCTCTATGCTACCAGCACATAGATGTGTGTGTGCGCGATTATTCTAAAGTATTTTTCTAATCTCCTCTCTGTTTATTTAGATAGGATATTACTTCATGATTATTTTTAAACTATATAATAACTATCTAAATCATTTGGAATTTCTAGTGTTTGACATGTTTACAGTTTTAGCTCTATTTGTCTAAGATATTATCAGCAGTGTCTCATGCAGAATGCCCATCTAAACAAATAGGTAGATAGCCAGTGGCCCATGAAATAAAGGGTTAGTTTGCCACCTGTTCCATCAAATGGCAGCTGAGGCAATGCCATGTAGTACAACTCACTGTTGTACAGATATTCATCTCCTGAAATAGTGTCTCAGCAGTGATATTTTTGGAAATGAGATTGCAGAATGGCAGGTTAGTAGGTAAGTACAAGTACAGTACCTACACGGAGGGGTATCTTACTACCTGTATCACCCGCCAAGCTCTGTTCCATGTAGGGTAGTAGGTGGGAAAGGGACATCAGAAAACAGCTATGACTCCCTGATCCTGTGACAGACAGGTTGCTGCACCAGTTTGAGCTGCATAGGGAACCAACCAACATCTGAAGGAAGGACCAAGTTCCAGATCTGAGAGATTGGCCACTGAGGGGAGGGAACCAATAACAGCTAAAGAATTGTCAGAGCCACAAAGCTTACCTGTTAGGCAGATTTGTCCCTTCCTGTATTAAAACCTTTTGACTGGTGTATAGGGTTATTGACAACTGGGACTGATTAAGTTCTCCTATCAAAAGATTTTAACAAAATGGGGATGACCTCTCAGGTCATTTTAGAGATAGGATTCACATTAGAATTATTTTTGTTCATTTAACATTAATCTGCTTATTTGATAACTGGTTGAATTTATTCTTTTTGATGGCTTTATTTTTGATCAAACAGGAATGATAGTGGTAGCTAGTGGAAGATATAGTTTGTAATTTTTTTATTTTATTAACTGGTAGGTGTGACGTTGTGCAGTCTATATGGTTTTATAAAAACTTGATAATAAGTCAATATAATGTAACTGAGATAGTTTTAGAGAAAATACGGTAATAAGTGAATTTAACGTAACTGGGATATGCTTCATGCAAAAGGTCTCTTGTAAGGTATCATTACAAAGCTTATAATCTACTGAGTATGATCATCTGATTTGTATAAATGTACCACTCTTGTATCTAAAACTAGAAATATAAAATGTAACTCTGAGGGCCTATTGTAATTGTGTAAAGTGTGGACCATTAAGGATGGTTTGGAATCTTGATGACTCCCATTGTCTGCAGATGGCTGTATTTACCTGTGAGTCTTCCTGTATATGTGTGTGCTGGCAAGTGAGTAATGAAGTCTTGCAGTGACATGTGATCATGTCACCTGAACTGGAATCCATCTTTAACCTGGTGCTTTTCCAGTGGGGGGGGGGGTGGAAACCCAGAGAGACAAAGAGTTCCCGCCTTATGCAAAAGATATATAAAGGGGGGAAGAGAACAGAGTGGGGAGGACCCATCATGAAGAATCCCCTAGCTACCACCTGAGCTGCAACAAGAGCTGTACCAGGGGAAAGAATTGTGCCCAGGCCTGGAAGGTGTCCAGTCTGAGAAAAACTTACTGAAGCATCTCTGAGGGTGAGATTATCTATGTTCAGTTTGATTAGGCATAGATTTGCGCATTTTATTTTATTTTGCTTGTGACTTACTTTGTTCTGTCTGTTACTACTTTGAACCACTTAAATCCTACTGTCTGTATTTAATAAAATCACTTTTTATTTAGTAATTTACTCAGAGTATGTATTAATACCTGGGGGAGCAAACAGCTGTGCATATCTCTCTATCAGTGTTATAGAGGGCGAACAATTTATGAGTTTGCCCTGCATAAGCTTTATGCAGGGTAAAACGGATTTATCTGGGTTTAGACCCCATTGGGAGTTGGGCATCTGAGTGCTAAAGACAAGCACACTACTGTGAACTGTTTTCAGGTAAACTTGCAGCTTTGGGACAAGTGATTCAGACCCTGGGTCTGTGCTGGAGCAGATGAGAGTGTCTGGCTCAGCAAGACAGGGTGCTGGAGTCCTGAGCTGGCAGGGAAAACAGGAGCAGGGGTAGTCTTGGCACATTGGGTGGCAGCTTCCAAGGGGGTTTCTGTGATCCAACCCGTCACAGTAGGAGGGACTAACAAAGCTCATAAAATGGGAAAATCATCTCAAATCCATTTCTTTAGTTTAAACAAGGAGATTCCACTCACTTGTGGAGGTAAAATAGAACCTTGACTATTGAGTATGGCTTTGTCTACTCTACAAATACCTTGCTGGTATAGCTATAATGATATAGCTATAGTGTCAGGATCCACCTGTATAGATTCAGTGGATACCGATAGACGTTTTTCCATCAGCATAGTAACACATCTACCCAAACGTTAGCTATGCTGATAGAAGCGGTCTTTTATCAGAATAGTTGTGCCTATGTTGGAGTTTCTGCTGGTATAGCTATGTTGACTGGGGGGTGTAATTTTTTATATAAATGACTGACATAACTATAAGGACACAACTTTGTAATGTAGTCCTAGCCTCTTTTCTCTAACTGTTCTCCCAAAATAAATTACTTGTAAAAACTGAGCTTTGCCCAACTCCTGATGCTTGGCAAAAAAACAAACAAACAACAAACACCCGTTTAAAAACAAATTATGTGTTAACTCAATAATTGAAAACATTATTCAAAACATATTCTTGAGTTTTAACTTAAACAGTTTACACTACTAGCAAAATAAATTTTTCTGTATGCTGAGGAATTGTAAAACAATTCTCATTTTGAGCTATCTTGAAACAATTGAATAAAACTTACCCTGAAATATGAGAGCAAGCTTAACTCATCTTTAACTACTTGTTTCATTAGCAAAGAGTGAAGCTGAATGCAGGTTAAGTTAGACAAGTGGAACTTTATTAAACCCCATTCACAGCTCTGTCCATGTGACTGTGTTGCTTCCAGTCCAGCTCCTTACATTTATTGTTTTCTGGGGTCCTGTCAATAACAGTCCCTCCAGGGAACATGTTCCCATTGACTCCAGTTCCACTGATCATGATACATTACTGATGTTATTTTACTGCTGCACTTTATCTTTGACAAGGCACCTGAGGTATATGAAACAAAATGAGAAGACTGCTATGTGCTGTAAAAATTTAACATTTTCTCACCCCCCCAACCCCCAATCTTCCTCAAGTAAATATCCTTAATATGTAGGAGAAATAACATGTTGAGGTTTAGGTTGCTTGTAGCTTATCAGTATTTAATAGTTTTTTGCTTCACTACCCTGAATTAATTTCTAAAAAGTGCAGGGCTTTACAGATATGGTTAACTGCTTATCCTGGGCAAATTAAATTAAGCCTCTGGCGTATGATGAAAAGTTTGCTTCACCTAACTGAGCATCTAATGGGTATGGATGAATTTGAGCTACACATAGAAATTGTGTTTTTCAAAGCTTTTTTGATTAACATCCATTCAAATGGGTTAAGAAACACATCACATTTATTCTTATGTTTTTGCAAGAAAGCTTAAAATAAGTTGTTGAGCTCTCCAGAAGGCTTCACACCACTCTATGTCATGTCCTGTGTCAATACGTGTGGTATTCATGTATTAATATAGACATTCCCTATATCCCACTTTTCCTGTTGAATATACAATTGCCTCTTCGTTCTTTCACTGAGCTTTTCCATTGAACAAAGGGCACTGTCATTAAAATAGTATGCTATTCAGAAGCTTTTAATTATCCTGATCAAATTCAGAATCTTAACTTTTTCCTCTATAGATTTTGCACCTGGCAACCAGATGCAACTTCCTTGCCTCCTCAATACAAAATAATGGGTAGGTGGGTGAGTGAAGTGCTGGTGATGAATCAACCTGAGGGTTCTTTTGAGATTTCAGAAAGGTTTATACTCTTGAACTTGTAACTCTTCTCTGAATTCATCTTAACGGTATGGAATGTGTACAAAAGATAGAATTGGGCTCTTGATTCCTTTGCTCATCATTGCACATCAATAAAACTCAAGAATATGTTTGTCTTCGGGTCCTGGATAAACAAAGAAACAATCTCGAATTGACAAAAGCCACATTTAGATTTTATCACAGAAATGTCTTCTCATTTTTAAGGAAATCCACATGCTTTTAGTGTGGATTTTAAATGAAGTGTGTGTGAAAAAAGTTCAGTCATTTTTCTCACACTGTACAGCTTGGTTACCAGTCCCTTTACTAAGAACTCTCATGGTAAGCTACAATTGTTTTCTTAGGTTTCAGTTTAAAAACCTCCCTTACAAATCATTCCTGATTTGACCACATAGCTTCCCTTTCTGAAGGTTAGCACTAACTTTCCCCCTCTTATACATTTTGTTCTAGCTTCACCTCGCTTTCAAATTATTTAATTATTGTGCTCCTGCCTACATCTCTGCCTTAATCTCCTCCTATAACCATTCTGCCCTGCCCCATTTTTTATTTAATCTTCCTTTCTTATTGTGTCCTTCATTTCTTTTTCTTACTCTTGACTAGGTGCCTCCATTCATGCCTTTTGTTGGGCCTGGAACACTTTCTCATTCAATATGTATCATGCATTCTCCTTTTCTTTCTTCAAAAAGCTTCCATAAAAAGAACATAATACTGGGGACTTGGCTATATGGTGGAATAATGCACACTATGGGTGTGGTTTGTCTAAAGCACATTAAGTTAAAGTGCACTCGGGAACATTTAGTGCACACCAGCAGGGTCTACATGGACCAATTAATTCACAACAGGCTAGTGCACTTTAGAAGTCCCCCCTAGGAGCACATTACCTCACCATGTAGACAAGCCCTGTATTTGACTGGCTTGTTACTTTATTTCTCTCTCACATCATTTAACACAGCTGTTCAAATAAGAAAATTGTTAACAATTCTCCTCTGGACACAAAGAGCTTATATTCAAACACTAAAAGAGATCCCAAGAAGATTATCTCCTTAAATTAAATGCTAAGCGATGAAAGTGGATCTCATTCCCAAAGTGAAATTTAGCCAAGAATACCACAATTCCTCATTATATATACACCTTTCTGGAGTTCTTGATACTTTTCATATAATCTCTGTATGTGACAGAACAGAACTCGATCACAGATGTCCTTAGTAAATCATTTCCCTGGTATTAAAAACAATCACCTTTGTGAAATGGGAATGATTTAGATTTTTCAGTAAGTTTATGTGTTGATAATCCATAGAAAAGTTGCCACAGTCTCTAGCCTTTGTTTATACTTACAATTTTCTTGTGCAGTACCTACTCTCCATTTTTTGGTCAAATTATCTGCTTTAATTTTTGCTGCTAGTATGTTAACTATGAAAATAAACTGGCAAAAGCATTATCAAAGTTTTCAATTTTGCCAGCTATCTTAGATACTGCAACCATATTTGCTTTTGAAAAGCAAATTTTAATATAATAGTTGGGCAGAGTCTTTATTTAGACCTAGATCATGTGATCATTAAATTACAGTACTTTTCCTCACAAAATAATGGGTAAGACTTTTTTTTTAAATGGGTTGACATCCAGATTTTATTGTCTGAATAGGAGCAGAACCTAAAGTGCTTTTGCTGTTGAACTCTTGGAAGAACAAATTCAAAAAGCTTTTATAAGTTAGTCCTCTCTCTAGTTGTTGGGCTATGTAAGCTTGTACAAAACTGACACATCTCTTAGAGTTGATGAAAAATGAATTAAGGTCATCTGCTATTAAATTCTATTGGCCTCCAGATGAACTGCAGTTTGTCTATCAGGGTAGCCAGGGCTGATTTTTGCTTTCTACGAACTAGATTAAGATTGCATACAATCCATATAGGTTTTAGCATCCTCCAAGACATTCTTTTCACCAGATTTCCAATTCAAGACAACTGCATTTTGCACTCTGATGGCGTCTATGTCCCCTTCAATCCAATACTGGAAGGTTACCCCACTCCCAAGTTTCACTGCACTACTTTTAGAACAAAAAGTAAAACTGCAGATCTCATTTTAGGTGGCTTTAAAAAGACAATACAGAGTAGAGCTATTTTTCAACTACATCTCTATATATTTACAAATATTTATCATTTCATTTTTATTAGAAAGCCATTCATTATTACACCTGCATGAATCTTGCTTTGCTTCTACTCACTCTTTATTAAACTAATGACAAAAACACGAATGCCAGTGGATAGAAAAGTCAATATAAAGACTAATCAGCTTCCTTTTTTTGTATAACTTCCATTTCAAGATCTTCCTTTCTCCAATTAGTTTCCCCAAATGGATTGTTTAATGCATAACTAATCTTGAACTTGCTCTCTCTCTTGCTGATGGAAAAATTACCGTTCATTTTGTTCAAGCCATGGTGCTTATGTTGCACATTTATCAAACGGTGGTATTTTAAAAAGCTGCATGGCAGCTGTTTTGCTATTCCTCAATGGAAATATTAGAGTCAATTGCATTGATAAATATGCAAAGTTCTCCTTTGGTATATATAAGAAAAACAAAATTACTTTTTTCTATCAGTTCAGAATCTTCCCTGCATGATCCTGGGAGTTATATGCCCATGTACCGTGTTATTGGAAACATATTATGGCTTGAGGTGGGAAGTGTGGCCAGTTGGCAGAAAGGGATAAACGTTACTTTCTCCAGGCTAGCCAAAAAAGTAGACACGGAAGTTTGTATTACATCTATTATTTCTGCCACACTAGATAGATCTGAACTACAGTGAAACAATACTTATAAGTCATACATTTTCACTGAAAATGAGTCTGAATCAAAGTCCCAACTCAAAAGCCCCTTGGGCCCTTCAGAACTCATGACCAAATCCAACATCTTTGCATGGGCCCTTTTTAGGTTGTACTGTTCCAAGGTTGTTGTTACCCACCCCACCCCACTCCAAGTGGTTGTTTCATATAGTACTGGTAAAGCACTAATATGGTCAGCACATTTTATTCAGAAGGAAATTGCAGCACTTGTTTTCACTCTTTTTTGCCACTGAAGCAAATCATTTTGTAAATTCTCTTTGCAACACAAAGTTCAGAGTGCAGTGTAAGGGTGAGTCTGCTGGAACTGTAAAGTAAAATGCATTACAAAGGAATACAGTAAGGTAAAAATATACATAGGACTAAAGCCTCATTATTGGAAAACCACAGAAGCTAGGAGGTGGAACAGAATCTCTCCTCATCAACATGGATGTAAGGTGTAGGGCACTTGCACAGCCTGATCATGGCTGCTACTACTGTCTGTAGGAAGTAAAACTAATCATTACCTTCTGAGAGGGTTGTTCTGTATTGTGCATGAACCCCATTGTCCAGACCCTTTCATCGTTCCCACAGTCCACCTACAATCATAGGTGCCAACTTCTACTCGCACTGGTGGGTGCTCAGCCCTCCTCTGCCCCCAGCCCCACCCCAACTCCACCCCTGCCCTGCCCCCATTCTAATCCCTTCTCCAAAATCCCTGCCCCAACTCTGCCCCTCCCTGTGCCTATTCAGGCTCCTTCCCCAAATCCTGCCCCGCCTTCTCCCCTGAGCGCGCCGCGTCACCGCTCCTCCCTCCCAGAGCTTGCTACACCACCAAACAGCTGTTTGGCAGCGGCAAGTGCTAGGAGGTAGGCGGAGGAGCGGGGACGCGGCGTGCTCAGAGGAGGTGGCGGAGGAGATGGTGGGGTGGGGTGGTAGGGAGGGGAGCTTGGCTGCCAATGGGTGCAGCGCACTCACCAATTTTTCCCCATGGATGCTCCAGCCCCAGAGCACCCACGGAGTCCCCGCCTATGCCTACAATCCATCTGACAATACTTCTGCACAGAGAGTGGCTATGGATTTTGGTTTTACAGGCCACAGAAGGGGCTGGAGTGTCTGTTTCATGCCCCCGATGCAGAAGAAATTTTTGCCTTGTGTGCTGGCAGAACAGGCCAGAGGATTTGATCATAAGAGACCAACTACAAATGTTTACTAAGTCCCTAGAGACTGAAGAAATCTTGTTTCTCTGCACTTGCCAGAATCTCTTTTCCCTCACACTAGGGATGCTGATCTCTTTTCTCTTCTGGAAGCTTCTCTGCCTTCTTTTGCCAGAGGATATTGGATTGATTAATTAGCTTGACCCTGACAATCAAAGCTACACACAGCAGTCATTTACTCCATAGCACTTCTGTTAAACATGAGGAAATAAATGCTTTTGAATCTACTAACATGCAAAATTTCACACAGGAAGAAATCTGACAGCTTTGAGTTCTAGGAATGAGCAATATTTTCTGTTAGGTTTTCATTAAATCTAAAACTTCTACTAAAGCTTTTTAAAAGTACTGTTACAAAAAATGAGTGTATGATATTCACACACTTTTAAGTAAAAAAGTAAAGTGTCACAGACATATTTATTTTTAAATGCATGTAATTGAATCAGGCAAGATCTCTATAGAAACATCACTTCAGAAGTTTCCACATAAAGACACACATAATGCCCTCTGCATAACTAGATCATGCTTAATTGGGAATTACTCTTATGGTGGATGAAACTGTCCACTGAGGATCACTATTAAGAGGATTCTATTGTTTGTATTGTATAGTATTGATATGTACTGTAACACACAGAGTGCTGAATCACCAAAGAAGCTGTGCCGAACAAGTAACAGAGTCCCTACACTGAAGTGTTACAAAGGCAGGGGGATAATATATAAAAAAATACATAAATCACTCAAAATTACTAAAAATAAAGAGAACATATCTATAATTAAGGGTATGGACCCACCCACTAGGGCAGAGAGGCAGTATACTTCTTAAAAGTATACTACAGTAAGTGCCCAAGTAACTCTTGTTCAACATTTTATTAGAACTTAACTCTAGTAGGGCTGTTGTAAGCTGTACCGTGTCAAACTGTTACTAACTCACATTGACTTCAGTGGGTCCAGGATGTAACAGGATTGTGGTCTTCTATTTCCTACACAAATATTTGTCCCACTGCAGGTATTTCTACAGTAGAATTTTCTATAATGTCTCGTATAGATGTCTGTAGGAAGTAAATAGCAGGTTAATTAACGAGTCTGAATAAAGGCACTGCTGTATCAAATGTCAAATTATTAAGCATTTAAATTTGGAAGACTTCAGAGAACAATGAACTATGAAAATGTTAAAGAGCAGCTCAATCTCTCACAGGGAAAGACAAGTCTGGTGGTGTAGTGCACAGAAACAAGAACTACAGGTAAGATCTCCTCCCCATATTCTTTCCATAGCTTCAGGAGAGTCGGTCCAGAAGGATTTGACCAGCAATCACCAAAAGAATTTGCACCAAATTGGGCAGGTGAGAGAAAGGATATTTTGCAACTGCCACTGACACCATGTATCAGCCACGAAAAACTAATGAAAAAAACCTACAATGAAAGTAATGATCAAATCCATAAGGCTATTACTCTCTGTCCTCAAAATCCACTTCTGCCAAGCTGCTCACCAAAAAACAAACAAACAAACAAAAAAACAAAATGCCAGCACATGTTGGTTAAATGATGAGACAGTCGAAGACAGCTGATGTTTATTTATAGGTAAAAAGAAAACTTGCCAAGAATTCAGAAATCCTAGGTCATGCCTGTGATGGAATGGAACTACTCTGTAGTAATACTGTAGGCTGTCCTGATTATTGGGATGTTTAGTGTATGAATATATTGGGTTAGTTTGGAGGGTGGGGGATTAAGAAAAACAAGCAAGAAAGAAGGGGATACCTGAAGATAAGCCACTCTGGATAAACACTTAAGGGTTGTTACGAGACAGTGTCATTCACAGGGACAGACATGGGAACCAGAAGATCAAAAAGACCATGGACATTTCAGACGACACTCTCTCAGGCAAAGAGGGCTGCTGTTCAGGTTGTAGTTCAGGGAGACCAGGATAACAAATAGGCACCTGCTAGGGATATCTGAAGATGGGATGCCTGTCTAGATGGTAAGCCCCTAGGTAAGATAGATATGAACTTTGACTTATTTTAAATCCCCTTTCCTCTATATCCTTTGTTCCTCATAGACTTTAAAGTCAGAGGGGACCATCATGATCATCTAGTCTCCTCTCCTGCACATTGCAGGCCATAGAACCTCACCCACCCACTCCTGTAACAGACCCCTAACCTCTGGCTGAGTTACTGAAGTCCTCAAATCATGGTTTAAAGACTTCAACTTACAGAGAATTCATCATTTACTCTAGTTTAAACATGCAAGTGACCCAGGCCCTATGGCTGCAGAGGAAGGTGAAAACCCCCCCTAGCATCTTTGCCAATCTGACCTGGGGAAAATTCCTTCCTGACCCCAAATATGGCAATGTGGGCAAAACCCACTAGGCAGATACCTTTGAAAGAATTCCCTGTAGTAATTCTGAGCCCTTCCCATTTAGTGTCCCATCACCAACTGTTGGGGATTTTTGCTACTGGTAATTGCTGATGGGCCCCGTGCAATTGTAGGCAGTCCCATCGTACCATCTCCTCCATAAAGTTATCAAACTCAGTCTTAAAGTCAGTTAAGCTTTTCCCCCACTGTTAAAACAAACAACACATTGGTTTTAAGAAAGCTGTTTGGTCAATACATACGCCTCTCCTTTGTCAGACACCTCACAGAAAGAATTGCAGCCTCCAAACCCAGTCAGACCTACTGGGCAAGCACAGTTGATACACAGGGCACCATAGATCATGGCCCGGTCTGTGTGGGGAAAAGGAAAGGAAAAGGATTGAGACCTGGGGGGGGCGGGGGGGAGAAGAGTGCATGTGATGCTTCCCAGCAGTGCCCAGCGTTGTGAGGTACCTTGGTATCACCTGCCTTTAGCATGAGGAAGTCTTGTCTGTGCCTGCTGTGGGTCAGTTTCCTGACTCCACCACTCTGGCAACACAAGCAGTGCCTTCCAGGCCTTTACAGACCTCACTTTCTCTTTACAGGTTAGTGATAGGCACACACCAACCCCAGTCTTCCAAGCATCCGTCTGGAGTGCTAAGCTCCTGTTCCACTGAAAACTCTCAGAGTCACTACCCCCAAAGGAATAGTACACACCAGCTTACAGGGATTCCACTCGGTATCACCACTCTGCTTAACACAGAGCGCTGAGAGAGAGAGAGAGAGAGAGAAGAAGAAGAAGAACAAGAACAAGTTTATTATCAATAACAGAGATTCAAACAGGGCCGGCTCTAGCATTTTTGCCGCCCTAAGCAGCGCAAAACCAATAAATAAATAAATAAATAAAGCCGCAATTGCAAGCGGCGGCAGCTCTACCGCCACTTCATTCTACTGCAGCAATTTGGCGGCAGGTCCTTCCCTCTGAGAGGGAGTGATGGCCCCGCCGCTGAATTGTCGCCGAAGAGCTGGACATGCCGCCCCCCTCTTCATTGGCTGCCCCAGACACCTGCTTGCTACGCTGGTGCCTGGAGCCAGCCCTGGATTCAAATGATAGTAAGAAAGAATATTGGAAACAAACGGTTACATACAAAACAAAATCATAATACATTTTCTAGATGAGAACCTTAATTGACAGGACATTCCCCTGTCTTCTACAGGTAACTTACCTCAAGTCCTTTTCCCCAGTGTTTTCAACCAAAAAGGCTGAGAACCCCTTTCATAAAATGAAGTCCACTGGTAACTTGTATTCTCAGACTGAATGATGCCAGGGTGTCTCTTTGCACCCTCAGTTATACCAGACCAGGCCTTTGATGCTCACCTGAAAATTGGGTCCCCCTCCCCTTGCTGTTTTCCTTTTGTTAATTTCCTTCTGAAGTCTCTGCAAGCTCTTCATTAGCATTTGACTTCTATTGTAAGACACTCAATACACAATGGTCCACCAGAAGATAAGTGTCTCCCATCTCCTGACTGGAGAAATTTGTCTGTTTGAGTGACCTGCCTTTACCCACAAGGCCTAGAGAACATATTTTTCAGAATGTGTACATAACTCCTCACGTGTTTGCTGTACATACATGATTATGATGACCAGTGAGACACAGGCATTCATTAGAGACTTTACATGACATTCTTTTGCTGAACCCTCTGTGCCCTCTGCCAGTTGGCTTCAGGTGGTCCTTGGGTCCCACTGCACTCAGAGAGACTAGGAAGAAAACAGAGGTGCAGCTAGTTCTGCAACTGTGATAATATATATAAGCTGTCCTCCATCACTGTGGGACCTTATTACTGTCACAAATGGCATGGGGGAAGACCCTCACTTGTATGTTGTTTCAAAATACACTGCAAACTTTTTAGAGCAGGGAGTGTGTCTGCACTGGGCTTAGCAAGGCGGGGTCTGTATGTGCTACGACAACATAAATTATATAACAAACAACAACAGAAGATAGTTGAGACAGCACATCTGTATCTACAGGAAAAGAAATCCCAAACCTTTCAAATTAACAGGTCTCCATGATCTGTGGAAAAGTTGCTATCAGTTCAGAAGAAAAACTTGTCAGACTTAGCCTTTAAGACGCTACTTGGTCAGCAACAGATGTTCTAAAATGTGGTAGAGTATTAGGACTTGGTGATGGTGAAGAGAAGGAAGGTAAAAGGAACGGGAGATATATTTTTACTTTGCTGAACTCATCAAGCAGAGGTACTAAAGGTGGGAGGCGAAATTCTGATTGAGCAGCTACAAAATTAAAAAAATATGGGTGAAAGAACAAGCAACACAAGAAGAAATCACAATTGGATGACAATGGCATGTTACCAACACCACTGCTAGCTTCTCCTGCCTGCACCTGTGGGGGTCCCCACCAAACAGGTATTCTGACCCTGGAGGCTTCAACTCAGGCCCTGGTCTTGACTTGCTGGAAATGTGGCCTGTCCATGCTGATGAAAGCCAGGAAGGGGAAACCACCTGACATGAGAGGCATCTGTTGGTGGAGTCCCTTAGGAAGCAGGTAAGTGAGGTGCTGGAGGAGGTTGCTTGTCTGTGTAGCATCCAGGAGCACAAGAACTTCATTGGCAGGATGTACATGGAACCATTTGGGATGGAGGACATTAGCTGACTACAGATGCCTGCAGTGACACCAGAGGAGGAAGGAGACCTGACTGCTGGCCACCTAAGGTAGTAGAATGTTTTCCATCCCCAACCAGGTCCTTTGTCCATCACAGTCAAGAACTGGTACACTATACTGGCAACAGGAGGTGAGGAATAGACACCAATGGCGGAGGAGGGGAAGCCACCTGCTTCCAAGGCTTGGAGAATCATGACATAAGGTGCTGGTGATTGTCTCCCTCAGAAGCCAGTCCCAGAGGCATCCATCTGCCAACATGACATGATGTTCCGAGTTGTGCACTGCCTGCTGAAAGCCCACATCTGAGATGTTACAAAAAGGTTGCTGAGGTGCATCCGTCCCTTTGACCACTGTCCCGTGCTGCTCATCCATGTGGGCACTAATGATACTGCCAGGTCTGACCCTGAGCAGATCAACAGTGACCACAGGGCTCTGGGAACAAGGGTGAAGTAGTAAAGGACACAGGTGTTCTCATCCATCCTCCTGGTTGAGGGTAAGGCATTCATTAGACAGGAACATGTGCATTCTGGAGATGAATGCATAGCTGCACAGATGGTGTTGATGGGAGTACTTCAGCTTCCTCAACTATGGGATTCTGTTCTGGGAAGGACGACTGCTAGGAAGAGATGGACAAGAAAGGGAAGAGCATCTTCACACACTGACTTGCCAACCAAGTAAGAAGAGCTTTAAACTAAATTCAAAGAAGGCAGGTGACAAAAGGCACAGGTAAGCATAAAAAGGCAACCTTAACAGAGAGCTAGATTTGGGGGAGGGCCATTGAAAATTTATAATAAGGTAATAGAAGCCACAAGAGTGAAAGACGTGGGGAAATCATCTCATCATCTCAGGTGTCTATACACAAATGGAAGGAATATTGGGAATAAACAGGAAGAACTGGAAGTATTAGTCCAGAAGCTAATTTATGGATTTAATTGGCATCACAGAGACTTGGTGGGCTAAACCTCATAACTGGAATATTGGTTTATAGGGATATGGCTTGTTAAGGGAGGACAGGAAAGAAACAAAGGGAGGAGGTGTAGCATCAAAAATATATACACTTGTTCTGAGGTCCAGAAAGAAGTGAGAGTCAAACCAGTTGAAAGTCTCTGGATAAAGATAAAGGGGGTGGGGGGAGATAGGGATGATGTCATGGTAACAGTCCACCAAATCAGGAAGAGGACATGGATGAGGCATTTCTAGAACAAACAACAGAAATATCCACAACACAAAACCTTGTAGTAATGGGGGACTTTAAAGTACCTCATGATTGTCCACACACTCAAATGGACAATATAAAAGGAGGGCCAAGCTCCATGACAGGGAGGGTGAAAACAGGAAAGAATAGGGACCAAACTTTCCTATAATCAGAGCAGGAGGCTACAGGCAGGTGGGACTGTGGATCCTCCCACAGTGTAGGGGAAGTCTCTGCTCAGAAGCTAACACAAGGCAGAGGGCCCCAGTCAGAACCCACATTTTTTGTTTGGGAAGACAATAATCAAAGCCCCAAAGAAAGGTACAGAAACTAAGCTGAACTTGATTATTTGTTCCCAGCTGGCATTTAGGACCATCAGCCTACACCAACCTAATTTCCTTATTTGATAGTGTTTACTGGCCTAGTGGATGGAGGGAAGCAGTTGACATGATACATCTTGATTTTAGTGAGGCTTTTGACACAGTCCCACATGACATTCACATCTGCAAACTAGGAAAATGTCATCTAGATGAAATAACTATAAGATGGGGGTGCCCAACTAGTTGAAAGACCATAATCAAGGAGTAATTATCAAAGGTTTGCTCTCAAACTGGGAGGGTGTATCTAGTGAGGTTCTACTAGAGGGTGTATCTACAGGGTTCAGTACTATTCAATATTTTCCTGAATGACTTGGATGAGACCAAGGTAGGTGAGGTTGTAAACACTGTGAAGGACAGGATTAGAATTCAAAACAACCTTGACCAATTACAGAAATGGTCTGACATCGACAAGATGAAATTCAAGTGCCATGTACTACACTTATGAAGGAAAAATCAAATGCACAAATACATAATGGTGAATAACTGGCTAGGTAGTAGTACTGGGGGTTAGAGTGGATCACAGATTGAATGAGTCAATGATGTGATGCAAACAAACAAAATAATTAAAATAGTGAAGTAAATGACAAGCCATGATCATATGGATACTTTCACCTGACAGATCTATTTTTGGAAGACCCCATATCTCAACTAGTCGGAATGAACATCTCAAAACTTTACGCCTTATTTTCCCAGATGCAGGATTTTGTGATTTAGCCAGGCCACTTGTAATTCATCTCCACCATTCTGATATAAACATACACATACATTTCTTCATAGGACAATTTCCCCTGAGCAGCTCCACAACACAGATATGCACCCCAACTTCAGAGACCGTTATTTCTGGTTATTGTGATCCATTAAGATTTCTGAGTGGCATACTATGGTGCAAAGGTGAGTCAGGCATCCATGAGTGAAGCAAGACACATTGCTTCTGACATAAGGGGTGAAAATCCAGGCACCACTAAAATAAATGGAAATTTTGCCATTGACTTCAAAGGTTCAGGATTTTAACCAAGGTTATTTACTCCTTTCTGACTCTTTAAAACATTCTCTGAGGAAAGAAACATCACAGCTGACTTGCCATTAAAGTGAGAACCTAAATGAACTATTGTAGCTTTCACACACAATCCCCAACCCACCCCCACCCCCTTTCCCCAACCTAAATACTGGCCTGAGGCATTGAACAGTCAATATTCTGACCTGCACTATGGAAAATTTAAGGTCTACTAGCTAGCAATCCAGCATGACTAGACATTTGCTACATTTGCTTGTAGTTCTGGAGAGTCCCAAGTGAACGAACTTTTGAAATTGTGCCTTTTTAAAATGGAAAAGCTGACAGAAGTGGAAGTTCTAAAAATGTATTACTTAGATTTTCCCCTCTCCCTCTGAGGTCTGCATATGTGACCTCTTGGTAAAGTATTCTGACTGTACAGGTGAATTGATATAAAAATAACCAATACATTTTTGGAAAATGTCTCTAAAATATGCTGAAAATAGCTTTTCTGTAAACGATATAGGATATACAGTCAAATACATGATGTGACAAAGATTTTATTAGCATTCATAGAATCATAGGGTTAGAAGGGACAGCAAAGGTCATCTAGTCTAACCCCCTCCCAAGAGGCATGATTTGTTGCGTCTAAACCATCCAAGGCAGATGGTTATCCAGCCTTCTTTTGAAAACCTCCAGTGAAGGAGATTCCACACTCTCCCAGGGTAGTCTGTTCCATTGTCGTGCTGTTCTTACAGTTAGGAAGTTCATTTATTAGCATTCATTTCATGCTACAGTGCCCCTCTGTTCAGGGGACAAGATGGCAGAACTCTTTGGAAGTAACCCGAAGAACATTGGGGGAAACATCCAAACATACCTCCCACTCTCTCTTTTGGGCAGATTCCCTCTTGGCCACCATCACAATGATGTAACATTTCCCCATAGCATGGCAAAGCTGTTTGAAGTGGATTGAGAGGTGAATTTTGGGCTTGTGCTAGGAGACCCCTAGTTGGATGGATTTGCAGAGGGACCCAGTTTTGTTTGAACCAGCTTTACTTTATTTTAGTGGAAATGTTTATGATACTAATATATCTATATCTGTTATCTGTACAGCCAGAGTGAGATCCACTAACACTAACATAATCTAGGAGCCAGAGTCTGCTCCACATAACATTTTTATCAGGCGTGAGTAGAAGAATTAGGAACTTTGCTTTTCTAATATGTATTCCATGCACACTGATACAGATCAAGCAGGATATATTGTGTTTGTGATAGCCAAAAGCTATAAGGAAAACAAATACTGTTTTAGAGAGTCCTATACACTTTTTGGCCAGGAAGCATTTATATGAGAATTTACACCGGGAATTTTTGACATAGGTAGCCAACTCTGGACAATGTTCTCAGGAAAGCTTATCAAGTAATCGTGAAAGGCTGCAAGGGGCGATAAGTCCTCCTCTAGGCCCATTTGGTGAAAACCATGATGAGGTACCCAAGGCAGACTGCATAAATTTAAATAAAATAAGGGACCAACATGATGAGTTGTTTGGACTGCATCTACACAGGGAAATTTAGAACCTGTAATTCACCACCTGTAATTCTTGGAATTGCAAGAGTGGTAGAGGATATTCAGAGGACCCAGAAATTGTTTACCAGTGTAATCTAAGTCTGCTTAGAGCTAAATGAGACAGTGGTAAAAATGCATAAGTCCTGTCTATACTAGAACCTCCATCACTACCATGAGTGCAGCTGCAATGATGGTTCACTACAAGTCCTAAATTTGCCATTGGGAGTGGCTGGAAGTGGGGATCAGAGCCACAGCTTTGGTTGATTGGCTCACTCCATTGAACAGAAGTATTGAAATAATGTACAAAATACAAGTTGAGTTGGCACAGAAGTGAACAACACCTTGCAGTCTTTGTTGTCTGAGGATTCATCAACACTCATCAGTGGGACACTGTCTTATAGAGGTCCACGGGTATAAAATGAGAGCAGAGCTGAAACACACCTTATTTCAAAGTACAAAGAAATCATCATGACCCTTGCTAATTTATACCACTCTTTCTATGAAAGCGGAAATGTCCTGACAGGCCTGGTCACTTGCAGACCTAAAGAGGAGGTTACTCACCCTGTGCAGTAACTGACGTTCTTCGAGATGAGTGTCCCTGTGGGTGCTCCACTGTAGGTGCTGGTGCGTCCCTGCGCCTTCGCCCGGAGATTTTTACAGCAGTACTCATAGCGGCCACGCATGCTCAGAAGCTGCCCCCCGCTGTGACTCTAGGTTAATAGTACGCATGCGTGGCCGGTCTCCTCAGTTCCTTCTCNATCTCCGGGCGAAGGCGCAGGGACGCACCAGCACCTACAGTGGAGCACCCACAGGGACATCTCTCGAAGAAGAAGTTTAAACTATTCTGCATTCACATGTCATCATTTTTATTTGAAGACTTAGTTATCAGTCATGTTTCTTATCTTGTTTGCTGTTAGTCTTCTATTAACTTTATCTTATCTTTTCTTTTTGTAAGGTATTTGGAGCAGGAACAAGCTGAGCATCAAGCTCTGAGGAAGAAGAGCAAGCGCAGAATAAATGCTAAGCATGAAACAGAGACCAGAGCCATTGTCATGGCAACGAGGAGCAGATGTGAATGGTTCAGCTGCCACTGTGCCAGTGGGTGGGTGAAAATCCTTACTTCCGGACTCATTGCCGAAATCTTTGATTAAACATTTCAGCTCTCTAAAATCTGCAACCTAATTCACAGAAATTCTAAATTAAAAGATCTGGAAAAAGAACATTTGGATACAAACTAAGTCAAAAACAGCTTATTATTGTAGAACATGGATTACTATATTGCTATATTATATAAGGCAAAATTCTCAGAGGTGCTGAGCACCTTTCAAGATTTGTCCCTTAGCATTTTATAGGAATTGTTATAGTTTTCCAAACATATAAATAGCTCCTAATGGAATATCCTTAAACATTTGTTTCCCCAAAGTCCAAATACAAACAGAATTTATATAGTGAGTACAGCCTGGATGGGCCTGTACACTACATAGAAAAAGGACATGATCACTGTCACATGGGGTAAACAATACAAAAAAAAAAAAATGATTTCTAGAAAGTATTCTATTTACCTTTCTTTTTTTTGCTGAAAAGATCATGTGTGTTTGAAACAGCTTCTCAAATATCATGGATCTATTCTCCCTATACCAGCCAACAAACAGCTTGCCTGCATTCCCAAAGTTCAGTACATTAACTATTTAAAAAGAAGTAGTGGACACACTGATGGAGTCTTGATGAAAGACCTGTGAATCCAGCCTATGCTTTTCCTGGCTAGTGAAAGAATGTCATGAGAAACTGCCACTCATGGCTGAAATAGACAATACCTCATTCAGGGAAGTAATCGTTCCCTTCCTCCTTTAAACGTGCAACAGTCCAACCAACACAGAATAAGCCAACCTTAGATACATCGATTCTAGCCAATTATTGCCCAGTATCAAACCTGCTGTTCCTGAGCAAGCTCAGAGAAACCAAAGACCAACTACAAACACATGTAATACAATAGTGACGATATAGAAAATATGGAGCTTAATAACAATAATGCCAGACATCCACATTACACCAGAATCTTGGCATAACTTAGGCCTAAGCCTTCAAAACATGTCGAACAACAGATGCTGTTTTTCTATGTTTCACACAGAGGAGATGTAGGCTGAATCACTACAACAGCTAACTAGCTAAGCTTAACCACAAACTCTTGCTAAGTTGTGAAGTAACTTCCTTTTTTATGCCTTTTCTTATATTTTATACATTTTATGCCTATACATTTATAACATACTATATCAAATATAACTTTATCTACTGTATCCTAAGTTATATGGTTTTATTACCAGATAAAATAATTTTTTTAAATGTTAAGATTTAAGAAACAATATCAGAATATTAAAGCTACCTAAAGGCATTCTGAAACAGATCCCCTTCAGTTTGAGGTTGTTTCATTGCTTAGGCAATCTGATCATGAAGTATGGCAAACAGTTCGGACCATGCTTTCTATTTTAAATACAAATGGATCAATAAGAAATATATGACTGATCTTTAAAGTGATATATACAGGGTATTTTTTTAATTAAGGAAGTTGATACATTAAAATGGTATGCTGAGAAGCCAATGTGAAGGGAAAATCTTTAAGGTGAACCAACCAAAATGGTATAAGACCTAAATGACCAAAAGGCCTGATCAACTGTGATTGGCAGTTGCACAGAAAGACTTTCACATATGAAGCAAACCTACTAACTTTATCACTAAGGTGTAGGGAATTATCAATCACTGGTATAGAAGGGTATACGGTTGTTTTGTATTATTTCATTGATTATAATATCCTACTGGTGATAGAACAAGCAAAACAGTTATATAACTTTATATTGCTGCATCACGAACTACTTAAAGCCAGAAACATCAAGGAGTGTGAAGAGAAAGACTGTTCTGACTTCAAAATGAACTTTCCTGCAGCCAGCAGAGTGCTGAAGGAAAGAGCATGGAGTCATGCAAAGTTGGCCAAAGGATCACAGTTCAAAGGGCCCACCCCAAATAGGTTAAAGATGGGAATTAGGCCAGCAGGTGCTCAGTGTGTGGTCTAACCTGTCTTACACAAATTGGTATGACAAGATGTTTTACATGAAGACAACAGAATTTTCCAGACAACACTGCAAGAAACCACAAAGGAGACAACTTGTTTTCTCACTGGACGATAAGAACAGGACCGGCTCTAGCTTCGGCAGATTCACTGTCGGAGGTGTTTGGGGTTTTTTCCGCTTGGGGTGGCAAAAAACCTAGAGCTGGCCCTGCATAAGAAGAGACATAGCTTGTTGGACATTTCAGATCTTTGCCAGAAACATGGGTCACTCTGATTGTCCCACATCACCTTTGTCAAGTAGAGGAACCAGGTCATGCCACCCAGGAGAAAACATATAAAATGCCCTGTGTTGTTCAACACATTACTCCTTGAAGCTGAAACATCTGGACGAGGGAGCAGGAGAGGACTGATGTGAGCAGGAAAGTTATCGCCTGGCCAATGAGAGCACCTCCAGCTTGGTAACAACTCAAGTCTTGTCTCTGATAAGTATCCTGTTGACTCTTTTTTACAGTCCGATCTAGGAACACCACTGTGAAATCCAGAAAGTGAATAGGAACACAACTGTCATGGCAGTGAATTCTATCTTGAAAAACCAGTCATTGCGACTGTAAAACTGAACTCGAAAACCAACCTTCATTCCAGTTCAAACTGATAAGTAGAAAAATGACATATGTGTATTGTTTACCCAAGTGATAACATGGCTACATTAAGCTAAATGCTACTTCGAAAGTATGTGCGTTAGTTAAAATTCTCTGAATGATTAAAATGTATGATGTGTATTTGTCTTTTACTAACAAGTTTAGCCTTAGTTGTCTAGAAGTTATGCTAAATCAAGAAGTAATTGAGAACATTGAGGCTGGAGAAACTCATTACACTAGCTAAACTTAGCATTGATTGTAATAGGTAATTGTGCTTCCCTACAGCAAAACTTAGCTCTGAATACAACTGAGTGTTTCAAGGAGTTCAACCCCAAAAATCACACAATTTGTGGTCAAGACCTTCTTAGACAAAAGCAGCAGCTTTGGCTTTTAAGCTTTTACCACTATTTGAAACTTTAGTTAAAGTGGCATACGAGCTTACAGCAGTAGTGAAATTCCCGAGAAGTTAGAGTAGCTGCAAAATAATTACTTAATTATGTTTTGGGTTTAATGTGTGATAGGCTTGTGTGTGTACAAGTGGCAAAGCTTGGTTATGAGTAACACCTGGTAAGGTAATGTTGATATTAACATTTTTTGATAAAAAATAGCTTGTCTAAATTTGTATATCTGCTTTAGACTGGTTTGGGTTGAACTGACATGAGCAGACTCATAATTACATTGGCATATAAACTTGAAGATAAATAAGGATCAATATTGAAGGATCCATAGTTCCACCATGATACCAAAATCACTGCCCAGACTAGTTCAGAACTAGGAACTCGCCTTTGTAATAAGAGGTCCTTCAATTGATTGAACAGATTTATTATCATTTACAAACGGTAACATCCCATGTTGAATTTAATTTTGACATTGTAAACACTATCATATAACCATCTTTATTTTTCTTTCTGTAATTCTTTTTTAATTAAAAGCTATTTTGGCTAATAAAACTGAAATTTATTATAATCCGAGTCTCTACTTTAACTAAGGAACACAAATCTAAAGAACAAAATGCAGCAGGGTAACTGGTTAATTAAATTGTTTAACCAATGTGTGTTTAATAACTAAGGCACTTCATTTTCAGTTATTTATTTTTTTTAATTTCCCAGGAATTTAACAATTTGTATAAAAAATTTAAAAACAGGTGAAAACCACTGCAAAAAATTAACTTCAGTTTTCTAAGTAAATATCACTTTAAAAAAAAAACCAACAACCCTTATGTTCTGAAACAGTCAGAAACAGTTTTTTGGTTTTTGACTCATATTAGTTCACTAATTTTAATTTGCCTTGAATGTTGATAATTATCCACACTATCTGTAAAAGCTAGTAATGCGTATGTCATAGACATGGGATTGTCTACAATATGGACACCAGCACTCGAGTCATTCTGGCCCAACTTTTGGCCCCACACCCTGTTTTGGAAGAAAGATAGCGGCTTGGTAATCTGGGCTACCCCAGTTACCGAGGCACCATCTCTTCCTGAAGTAAGCCTGGAAGTAGAACAGTTGGAGGAGACAGCATGAGGAGATGGCAGCTTTGCCTTCTCCAGCCTCTTCCACTTCTGGGTCTGCTCTGTAAGGAGAGATGGGGCTCAGTGACTTGGGCATCCCAGGGTAACCAAGATTTTGTCACGGTTATTTTTAGTAAAAGTCACGGACATGTCGAGGAAAACAAACAAAAATTCATGGAAGCCTGCAACCTGCCTGACGTTTACCAAAAATTATTGGGGAGTGGAGGACTTGAAGAGGAGGCGACTGAAGCCAGAGCCCCGCTGTGGGGTGGGAGGGAATGCCGGCAACCCACCATTGCTGACAGCTCTGGGGCCCTCACTGCACCTCCGGCAGCTCAGAGCTCCAGGGTCCACCAGCTGACAGCTCCAGCTCACTGCCCTGGGGCATGGGGCTGAAGCTTTCACAGAAGTCTCAAAATCATGGAATCCGTGACCTCAGTGACAAAATCTTATCCTTATTCATGAACCTGAAGCTCTGAAATGTATGATCATGAAACATTAGTATAACTTTTACTTTTTTGGGTAGCACAAGCTACAGAGGTCATATTCAGTAGAGAAATAGTTGTTTGTTCTGTTATATTCTCATTAACTTCAGTGTTATAATTCATATGGAGAAGAGAAAGTACAATAATCTAAATAATACCTTACTGATACACTGTAATCTAACCTTTTGTATTTCAAACACCAAATCCAATAATACGTGATAAATACTAATTAGTTCATAAAATGTACATATTCAAGAGAATGACAGTTAGACCCAGAATCTAAGAATATAATCTGTATAATGTTTAAAGTGTTGCTGTGAAAAGTTCCTAAAAAGGAAGAGGAACGGGAACCAATAAAGCAAACACCTTTACACCTCAAGAGTTCCCCAATATGAACTATGTCTAGGGTCCTCTGTTCAGTTTATGTTTTTTATATATCTTTTCTAGGAGATAAATTGATACCATTTATCAAAACTTTTATGCTACACCTCTACCCTGATATAACGTGACCTGATATAACACGAATTCAGATATAACGTGGTAAAGCAGCACTCCGGGAGAGCAGGGCTGCGCGCTACAGCAGATCAAAGCAAGTTTGATATAATGTGGTTTCATCTATAATGTGGTAAGATTTTTTGGTTCCCGACAGCATTATAATCAGGGTAGAGGTGTATTTGTTTCTTAATTCTGTATAGCCAAATACCATGAGGATAAAGGAATTGTGCCAAATTATGTAACAGACTGAGTTTGATCTATATAATTTCTCTTACCATATGCAGTTAGCTGCCACTCAAAGCCATTCGCCATAAGTCAGGGGAATTTGTTTACGCCCCTTTACAAGGCTGCACATTTTAGAGTATGACAACAAAAATCAAAGCAGTTATCTAAAGAGAGCTATTTCTTTGGAAATTACACCAGCAGACCAAGTGTGAAATATACTGGACAGTACTTTCACAGTATCTTTAAAAATATGTACACACCTTTTTCACATACATATCTCCAATATGGAGATATGAAGCACCCATATTTGCAGATTTAGATGGATTCTAAAATATAATATGTTGACTTTACTGTCAACCATGATGTTTCAGAAAGGGAACACTCACCCACTTCAGAGGTGTGTTCCCCTTTGTTTTGTAGATGGTTGAGCTCTGAGGTTTTTTTATTGGCATACCCCCTTACATAAGAACAGCCCTACTGGATCAGACCAAAGATCCATCTAGTCCAGTATCCTGTCTTCTGACAGTAGCCAATGCCAGGTGCCCCTGAAGGAATGAACAGAACAGGTAATTAGCAAGTAATTCATCCCCGGTCACTCATTCCCAGCTTCTAGCAAACAGAGGCTAGGGACACCATTCCTGCCCATCCTGGCTAATAGCCATTGATGGACCTATCCTCCATGAATTTATCTAGTTCTTTTTTGAACCCTGTTATGGTTTTGGCCTTCACAACATCCTGTGGCAAGGAGTTCCACATGTTGACTGTGAATTGTGTGAAGAAATACTTATTTGTTTGAAATTAATAGGCAGCAGGTTTAATTTGGTGACCCCTAGTTCTTGTGTTATGAGAAGTAGTAAACAACACTTCCTTATCTACTTTCTCTACACCAGTCATGATTTTATACCCTCTATCATATCCCCCCCCTTAGTCATCTCTTTTCCAAGCAGAAAAGTCCCATTCTTCTTTCTCTCTCCTTATATGGAAGCTTTTCCACACCCCTTACCATTTTTGTTTCTCTGTACCTTTTCCAATTCCAATATATCTTTTTTGAGATGGGGTGACCACATCTGCACACAGCATTCAAGATGTGGGCGTACCATGGATTTATATAGAGGCAACATGATCTTTTCTGTCCTATTATATCTATCCCTTTCTTAATTATTCCCAACATTCTGATCGCTTTTTTGACTGGATGTTTTCAGAGAACTATCCACAGTGATTCCAAGATTTCTTTCTTGAGTGGTAACAGCTAATTTAGACCCCATCATTTTATATGTATAATTGGGATTATGCTTTCCAATGTGCGTTACTTTGCATTTATCAACATTAAATTTCATTTTGTTGCCCGGTCACCCAAGTTTTGAGAGATCCTTTTGTAGCTCTTCGCAGTCTGCCTGGGCCTTAACTATCTTTAGTAATTTTGTATCATCTGCAAATTTTGCCACCTCACTGTTTACCCCTTTTTTCAGATCATTTAAGAATATGTTGAATAGGACTGGTCCCAGAACAGACCCCTGGGGGACACCACTATTTACCTCTCAGAAATTTGACATGACGCTATAAAGAGATCCAGCTATCTAATCTGCTGTGCAGTCCTGCAAGCTACTAATCTAGAGCTAATGAAACAAATGTCCCCTTGGAGATGCTGCTCCTCCTTATATTGCTCTTTTCCATTATACTGTCAGGAAGGACCTCTACTATCCTCTTAAAATCCTGCTTCTTTTTGAGTTCAGCTCATATCCCTAACTAAACAGGAGATGCTCTCTCAGACCATGAACTGAATCAAGTAATCTAATTTATCAAGATGGGATTCTAAAAAACTGACCCACTGCAACCGACTGTTGTGATACACCAATCCCCTCTAGGTTTCTAGAGATGTACTCTGAGCACCATAAGCTTGAATGCAAGCACTTGCACACTAGGCTGAACAGGCTGTATACAAGGTGGCTCACCATTAATAGAGTCCAGATAACAGAGAATTTACTTTACTACGGCTCCCAGAAAATAAAAGGTGCAAGCAACCTAGGTATAATTACTTTTACTGCTACAATACTCATCAGCTTAAAATTACTATGCTAGCTCCTGGGGCAGTCCAGTACCTGGGTATAAAGGTAACTGTATTCCATGGGGATCTTCAGGCTTAGTGCCAGGGATACTTCTTGTCCTTTCCTCTCACAGAGGAATGAAACAATGGCCCACAGACCAGTGGCTAAAGCTCAGTTCTTCTGTCCAGTCATGTTGGGCCCATCTGCATGATCCTGGTGTCCACATGTGCAGTTAACACCTTCTGCTTGCAGGCCACTGTGCTATATATCCTGTTGCTATGACTCCTGCCAACAACAGGCTGGTTTACTGTTCAGCTCTCAGTTTCTCAGTCACAGCTCTAAGGCTGTTGACTGCCCAGCCTTCTTTCTGACAGCTAACACCTAGGCTAGAGTTCACGTGCAGCTTCTTGCTCTCTGCCAAGCCTGATCCCTTGTGATCTCTTTCCTATTCTCTCGGCATTGTGGAGGTCTCTACTGATCTATAGGTAACAGTCCTTTCCCTTCAGTTCACTCCGTATGGTTAGAAAGCATCCAGTAATGAGCCAGCAAGATCAATATGCTATAATCCTCACCAAAAGAAGAGATTAGTTTAACATGGTTTAGAGGTCTACAGCTTAAAACTGACAAGAAAGGAAGGATGGATGGAAGTATGATCCCTTTCTTGTTTCATGGTCACGCTGTGTCACAGCACCAGCACAAGACCAGCCAGATCTCCATGAATCAATAGCAAGTGGTCCATGACCACATTTTGGAGACCATTGCTTTAAATCCTACTACTGAATGCTTTGTTTGTAAGTGGCATCCATGTGAGCTCCCACATTACTTTCCTGATGGTGCTGAACAAAAACAAGTAATTCTGAAAGGAGAAAACATTATTTGCTCCATCACTGGTAAACTACCTGTAACCAATTATGATTCCACAGTAAGGTGATCTTAAAAAAGGTGCTTTGGTACTCCAGAAACGATCAGCATGTGCCCAGTGTAGTGCATGCCACACACCGCAGCATACACAGTTAATTTTGTTCTTTATTCTCTAACTTCTGGTTTAAAAACCTGGAGCTTGGAATTTTATATTTTCTTACCACCTGGTTAAACATCAGTTAACCTCTTGGCTCTGGCTGAATGTGTCCCCCATTAAGCCAACTTTATGCTAATTCTGTCTCAAATAAACAGCAGCCATTGCTATTCACTATCATTAAGCTAAATCAGCTCCTTGGGAGACGTCCTAATAAAGCAAGCATCTGTCCCAATTAAAGGTGTCACAAATAAGTGGTGTATGCTGTAGTTAGTTTCAAAAAAATGCAAGACATTCATAATCATTTTAATGAAAAAATATAATCCAGTTAGCGTACTGTCATTTTGACTGCATTTTCCAACAGTCTGCACTTGTTAATTTACTTAATGAAGTTGCTGAAGTAAATTGGGAGTAGTCTCCACTTTATCACTCTCGAATGCATAAAAACTGAACTGAGCTGAATTCTTCTTTTAAATCTTATTAGAAAACAACTCTAAAATATTTTAAAGCCACTCTCATTCTCTGTTACTTGGTACAACATTTTCCTTTTTGATAAGAGGGGAGGACTCCTGTCTCATACTGAGAAAGAGGGACGATTGATGACTTATCTTAAGTGCCTATACACAAATGCAAGAAGCCTGGGAAACAAGCAGGGAGAACTGGAAGTCCTGGCACAGTCAGAGAACTATGACGCGATTGGAATAACAGAGACTTGGTGGAAAAACTCACGTGACTGGAGTACTGTCATGGATGGATATAAACTGTTCAGGAAGGACAGGCAGGGCAGAAAAGGTCGGGAAGTTGCGTTGTATGTAAGAGAGAAGTATGACTGCTCAGAGCTCCGGTATGAAACTGCAGAAAAACCTGAGAGTCTCTGGATAAAGTTGAGAAGTGTGAACAACAAGGGTGATGTCGTGGTCGGAGTCTGCTATAGACCACCAGACCAGGGGGATGAGGTGGACGAGGCTTTCTTCCGGCAACCTAGCAGAAGTTGCTAGATCGCAGGCCCTGGTTCTCATGGGAGACTTTAATCACCCTGATACCTGCTGGGAGAGCAATACAGTGGTGCACAGACAATCCAGGAAGTTTTTGGAAAGTGTAGGGGACAATTTCCTGGTGCAAGTGCTGGAGGAACCAACTAGGGGCAGAGCTTTTCTTGACCTGCTGCTCACAAACAGGGAAGAATTAGTAGGGGAAGCAAAAGTGGATGGGAACCTGGGAGGCAGTGACCATGAGATTGTCCAGTTCAGGATCCTGACACAAGGAAGAAAGGAGAGCAGCAGAATACAGACCCTGGATTTCAGAAAAGCAGACTTTGACTCCCTCAGGGAACAGATGGGCAGGATCCCCTGGGAGAATAACATGAGGGGCAAAGGGGTCCAGGAGAGCTGGCTGTATTTTAAAGAATCCTTATTGCGATTGCAAGAACAAACCATCCCGATGTGTAGAAAGAGTAGTAAATATGGCAGGCTACCAGCTTGGCTAAACAGTGAAATCCTTGCTGATCTTAAACACAAAAAAGAAGCTTACAAGAAGTGGAAGATTGGACAAATGACCAGGGAGGTAAATATTGCTCAGGCATGCAGGAGTGAAATCAGGAACGCCAAATCACACTTGGAGTTGCAGCTAGCAAGAGATGTTAAGAGTAACAAGAAGAGTTTCTTCAGGTATGTTAGCAACAAGAAGAAAGTCAAGGATAGCGTGGGCCCCTTACTGAATGAGGGAGGCAACCTAGTGACGGAGGATGTGGAAAAAGCTAATGTACTCAATGCTTTTTTTGCCTCTGTCTTCACGAACAAGGTCAGCTCCCAGACTGTTGCACTGGGCAGCACAGTATGGGGAGAAGGTGACCAGCCCTCTGTGGAGAAAGAAGTGGTTTGGGACTATTTAGAAAAACTGGACGTGCACAAGTCCATGGGGCCGGATGCACTGCATCCGAGGGTGCTAAAGGAGTTGGCAAATGAGATTGCAGAGCCATTAGCCATTATTTTTGAAAACTCATGGCGATCGGCAGAGGTCCTGGATGACTGGAAAAAGGCTAATGTAGTGCCCATCTTTAAAAAAGGGAAGGAGGAGGATCCGGGGAACTACAGGCCAGTCAGCCTCACCTCAGTCCCTGGAAAAATCATGGAGCAGGTCCTCAATTATGAAACACTTAGAGGAGAGGAAAGTGATCAGGAACAGTCAGCATAGATTCACCAAGGGGAAGTCGTGCCTGACTAACCTAATTGCCTTCTATGATGAGATAACTGGCTCTGTGGATGAGGGGAAAGCAGTGGATGTGTTATTCCTTGACTTTAGCAAAGCTTTTGATACGGTCTCCCACAGTATTCTTGCCGCCAAGTTAAAGAAGTATGGGCTGGATGAATGGACTGTAAGGTGGATAGAAAGCTGGCTAGATCGTCGGGCTCAACGGGTAGTGATCAATGGCTCCATGTCTAGATGGCAGCCGGTTTCAAGCAGAGTGCCCCAAGGGTCGGTCCTGGGGCTGGTTTTGTTCAATATCTTTATTAATGATCTGGAGGATGGTGTGGACTGCACTCTCAGCAAGTTTGCAGATGACACTAAACTGAGAGGTGTGGTAGATACACTAGAAGGTAGGGATCGGATACAGAGGGACCTAGACAAATTAGAGGATTGGGCCAAAAAAAACCTGATGAGGTTCAACAAGGATAAGTGCAGAGTCCTGCACTTAGGACGGAAGAACCCCAAGCACTGCTACAGACTAGGGACCGAATGGCTAGGTAGCAGTTCTGCAGAAAAGGACCAAGGGGTTACAGTAGACGAGAAGCTGGATATGAGTCAACAGTGTGCTCTTGTTGCCAAGAAGGCTAACAGCATTTTGGGCTGTATAAGTAGGGCCATTGCCAGCAGATCGAGGAACATGATCGTTCTCCTTTATTCGACATTGGTGAGGCCTCATCTGGAGTACTGTGTCCAGTTTTGGGCCCCACGCTACAAAAAGGATGTGGAAAAATTGGGAAGAGTCCAGCGGAGGGCAACAAAAATGATTAGGGGTCTGGAGCACATGACTTATGAGGAGAGGCTGAGGGAACTGGGATTGTTTAGTCTCCAGAAGAGAAGAATGAGGGGGGATTTGATAGCTGCTTTCAACTACCTGAGGGGGTGTTCCAAAGAGGATGGAGCTCGGCTGTTCTCAGTGGTGGCAGATGACAGAACAAGGAGCAATGGTCTCAAGTTGCAATGGGGGAGGTCTAGGTTGGATATTAGGAAACACTATTTCACTAGGAGGGTGGTGAAGCACTGGAATGGGTTACCTAGGGAGGTGGTGGAGTCTCCTTCCTTGGAGGTTTTTAAGGCCCGGCTTGACAAAGTCCTGTCTGGGATGATTTAGTTGGGAATTGGTCCTGCTTTGAGCAGGGGGTTGGACTAGATGACTTCTTGAGGTCCCTTCCAACCCTGATATTCTATGATTCTATGATATTACAGAGCCTCTCCTTTTGAATTAAGTATTTTTCTCATTTTCTTTGGTCAGAAGTCGCATATATTTAGTTTTCTGAAGTTAGTATCTATCTTTTATCTACTTGGCACCAGAGAATAAGGAATGAGACCTCCTCCTCAAGGCCCTTCATTTTCAGTTTTTATTTATTTTTACCAATTTCATTCCCAGTTTTCACACAAGCCATTTTTTTTTAAACTGATTTTCATCATATTTTGGAAGTGCCAGAACTCCCTCCCCAGCCCCATCTCCCTGCTCCAGGAGACATGGATGCTAGGCAGCCTGGGCCACTCAGTGTACTGTGCCACCTTCTCTCCCCCAGAGTGGACCCCGAAGGAGAACAGGTGAGGGAGATAAGAGCACCATCTCCTCATGCTGCCTCCTCCACCTCTTCCATTTCCAGGCCTGCCCCAAGAGAGACGAAGACTCTGTAACCAAGTTACTGACATACCATTTCTCCTTCCAAAAGAGGGTGTTGGCTCACAAGTCCCAGAAAGACTCGAGTGTTGGTGTCCATATTGCTGTTAATCCCATGTCCACCACATACATATTACCAGCTTTATAGATAGCAAGGATAGTTATCAGCATGCAAAGCGAATCTAAGTTAGTGAATTACTTTTCATGTCAAAATGGGTCAAAAAAAAAAAATCATCTGATGTTTTACAACGAAAGGATTTTTTCAAAAGTTAAAAAAAAAAAAAAATCAGGAGAAGAGAGTGATATTTACCCAGAAAACTGTAAAGTTAGTTTTTGCACTGATTTTCATGTGTTTAATGTTTGTAACAAACACTGATACATTCCTGGGAAATTTTAAACAAAATAAAAACCGAAAATGAAAGGCCCCAGATGTCCTTCACTAGCAATGCATTTCACAACAGAAAATCCTTATACCCATCAAACATTACTGAAGCTTCAACCTTTTTGAAGCACCTATATTTTCTGTTTTTAATCAACTGTGGTCAAGGCATTGATGACACAGACAGCATATCACCATAAGGTTATCTTTTATTAGAGATCTTATATTTCATTTCCCCAAAAAGTTATAAAACCTTCCAAGAGAAAATATCAAAAACCTTCCATTTAAATCAGTTTGTTTCAGAGACACAATGAACAAGAAAAATCAAAGACATTTAAGATAAGGGAATGTAAAAAAATCTCAATACAGGTACAACTCTGGTCTGGAAAGTAAGTACAATGTTTGAAACCATATCTTGAACAGCATTTTCTTTAAATCCATATTTGTGGAAAATAAGGATGCTTGGATCTCTTAACCACCAGTGCAGCTATGAAAATTAGAAAAAATGTAAAAGAACATGATTAATTGGTGTATATATACTGAATGCACAGAAAACCAAAAATGTCACCAAAACTGCAATAATACAATTAAAGTATTGGGTAACCATTCACAGGAGGCATGGAAAAAAAGCAAGAGCCCAATCTTGAATTGATCACCTAGGCAAAATCTCTGTTTGCTGACTTTGGTGGAAGTTTTGACTGAGATTAGGAGTTCAACATTGGGCCCCAAATTGACTCAAAGTCATAATTTACCATAACTTATAACTTAAACAGAATGCATTTAAGTTTTTCCCTCTGATAAAAAAATTTAAATTACTAGAACAAAGCAGAAGTCTGCTGGTTAAGAAGTATTCAGGCATTATAATTGTACAGGTGGTAACAAATGAAAAACTGATACAATACATTGTTTAATTATATTGAAACAGATCTTTTGGAAACAAGTCCAACAGGCAAGAATACTTTAAAATTTATTGCATCAAAATTTTAAATTTTCTGCTTAACAGAATTTAAGACATTATTTTGAATATCCTCTTTCCACAGAATGCACAGAGTGCTCTGAAGATTTCTCATCTACATATTCAACAAAAATAGAAAATGTTACTACAATTTTCTGCTGGTAAGCCTAAAGACTGTAAATTTCAACTAAAAAGGGAGAAAAATTCAAATACTGTAACGAAGAAAACTTACAGTACATGTTTATTGCATGAAAACATCAATTTTCTGTTCTATATACTCTCAAATATAATTCTCACTTTTCATAAATGGTTAGTGGTAAATATATCCTTGACATAATTCACACCAGATTCTGCTAAATATTCTACTCTTAAGTACAAAATATTTAGCAGATTGAACTAAATTATGAATTATGCAATCATGATAAAGAGAGATCCAAACCATGACAGTACATACAAAAAAAAAAAAAAAAAAAAAAAAAAAGGTAGGTAATTTAATTTTATGTTTGAAGTTGGATGTATGGCTACAAGATATAAATTGATATACCACAGCACCAAAATTACCTAATTAAAATAGTACAGCAGTCAATTTTAGAGTTAGCAGACAGTACGTCTTTTTCAGTTAAGAGGATTTATCATCTGTTAATATTAAAGAAAATCACTGATGGATGCATAAATAAAGCCTAAGCAAAATGAAGTCAGAGGTACAAAGATTAAGGAAGATCAGTAAAGGGAATAATACTCAGACACAAATTAGTATATTTTAATTGTAAACAGTAGCTGTATTCAGGGAAATAGAATTTTTATACTCACATGGCTTCAGCACTCAATGCAAAATACTTGATATGGTGAAAATGAAGTGAGAGGAGTAAGATGCTATTCCTCAATAAGGTGAACATTGGCAACATATGTAAGCATGATTATTAGGTTTGAAGAGTGGCATTTTTAAAATAAAGGCACGTGATTCTCAATGTACAGTTTACTACAATCTGTGAAATGCAAATACACTGTATGATGGGTTTTGCAAACTATGTCTTATACACTATCAATTCTCTGCATCAAGTTGCAGTTTCCTTGACAGTGGCTGAATTTGAATATTACAATATTCCTTATTCTTCCAATATTTTGTTTTATGACATTGTTTCAGTACATTCAAATAGGCAAAATGTTCAGAACAACACAGCACAAATTTGGTGCCTGAGGACATAGATCAGAGTGTGGCCAGCATGGTCAAATAGAAGAGACATAGTTTAAGTATTATATAAACTACTCTTTCCCCCAAAACAGTGATGTGGACAGTAAAATAGTAACGGGACACATTAAAAAATAAGGCACATTTATCTTGATATGGTAATCTTGATATAGAAAACCCATTTCAGAGAACATCAGTATCCAAATGAGTTTTGTAAAAAATCTTGTATTCATGATTATTACAGATTTACTTTTTTATTGTATATGATAATGGAATAATTGCACATATCCCAATGTGTCAAGTAACAAAATGGGACTTTTATTAAATATTTCTATAATTTTCCATTGCAGGATTAATTTGAAAATCTCTCTTTTCTTAAACTATGAAATTCACAAAGTGATGGTAGGGCAAAAAGTGTTAAAAACTACCATCACTTACAAGACAAAGTCTCCCGTCTTTCACTTTACCACAGAATTCAAATCTCCATCCCATAGAATAAATTGAAATTCAATATGGAATAAACTGAGATTACTGTCACTTATATAAATGGTTTCAAATATTTGGACATTAGCTATTACACAAGAGCTTTTTATTCTATTTAAGTTCCAAGCTTTATTAGGGATTTCAACATTGCAATTATTTGTATATAAATTAATCAAGGCTCAGCAAAACAAGTCATTTAATCCCACTCCCTCTCCCTTCAAAAACAAAAATCCCCAGAAACCATTAATTATCATTTAACCTGAGATTCAATTTGTTGTCGAGAGGTTAACATCCTTAGAAATTTCTTCATGTGTTGCGTTAACTTATACTGATGTTGGTATTTTATGTAAAAACAAAAAAGTTGTTTGCAACATGGCTATTCACTGTGTTGGTCAAAAAAATAATTATAGAATGCATGTTTTCTCACAGTATCCAGAAGCTGGAATAACAATGTGCTTCTTTATTGCACGTCAAACTTAGAGGAAATGTAACTGCAGATTCCTCTTCACTATATGAATATTAAAGCCAGGTTTCATCTCAGTCGAATCCGAAACGTATTTATCTCCATAGAACTCATATTGATCTCACTAATATTTCTGGCATCTGGAGGCGAATGCATCAAAGATAAAGATGTAGGTATAAGACTTTCAACGATTAGCTTATTAAAAAGTTTGTGCACCTTTATCTGAAAAATACAAAATTAAATAAAAGTCAATGATATTTAGAAAATTTAATACAAGTTTGAAAGCCAATTTTAAAGTAACTAAGGGCTTGTCTACATGATATAGCAATGCGCACTATGGCTGTATAAATTCTAATGCACATTAGAGTACTGCACACTAACTGGCCCGTATTGACCCTGCTGGTGTGCATTACAAGTTCCCCACTATGCATTAATGTAGTGATGTTTGAATGTGCACTAAGGAACTTTTAGTATGCACCAGCAAGGTCAACAGAGGCCAGTTAGTGTGTGACACAGTGTTCATTGCTGCATCATGTAGATAAGCCGTTAGTTACTGTAAAATTGGCTTTCAAACTTGTATTGCATTTGTAATTACTGCACACTGCAGAACCGTGTAGACAAGCCCTAAGTTAACTTAATTCTAAGCCGTTATAATGATCATTATGTCACATCTCATTACAGGTAACAGCATGCATGACAGAGAATCATAACACCAAAGTCATTGAAAATTCCTAACTGACCATATTTAAAATGTTATAAGTTATGCTAGAAAGAACCCATTAGACACCAGTCACTGTGTCACATTTGAAAGCAACTAATTAAAATGTATCAATACATAGGAGGTTTTATTATAGCCATTATGTTTGGCAATATTATAATGAAAATTTTAACCAAGAAAACATTTAATCTTGCTCTACTAACCTTCCAGACAATCCTTCAGTAAACTACTTCCAGGTTGGAGTAAACCTACTTTGTGAATTTTATGGATTCATTACCACCAGACAAAATTCTATGACCCACCCACCCAAATCTGATTACATAATCAAAGAATCAGAGATGGTAAATTCATTAATGTTTGTGAAGTGTTCAGATACCACAGAGATGTGGGCCATACAAGTACCCAGAGACACAGAGAAGTTGATAGAAATGCTTGGGTTGCTATGCTGTTTGCTGCAACCTTCAAGGCAGCATTCACATGAGAGAATTCATATTTATGTTAACTAATCATATGTGCAGAAGACAAATACATTTAAAACTGCATAATATAAGTATTTCTGTAGTAAAATCATTTTAAACAAAAAGCTACTATTTGAAATCATATTTACAGAAAGTTAATAAGACTGAATTCCAGCCCAGAAGTTTATGGCAATGTTTTACTAGGGTATTTTTACTTGCCAATACCAAATTAATCTACACACATCAGAATCTTCATATAGTTGTCAAATATAGACCATGTTACTTGGCTTTCAAAAACATTAAATCATAAGCATCCTGAACATACTGCATTTTAAAAAAATAAATAAATAATTGTTCAACCAGAATTCATACCATAACTATTTTAAAGCATTTTAAATTAAGCATGTATGCAAAAATTACCTTGTAAGCTAAAAATCCTCTAATATTTCAACATACCTTTCCCTGAGTAGTAGAGCATAATAGCCCTGTGTCTTTGTTTGAAAATTTACAGTCAAATCCTTTTCTGTGAAGGATCAAGGCTGCTTCATCCGATGGCCCAGAATCTGCCTGTAAACACACAAAATTTAAGTGTACCTTGGAAACTAAATGCTACAAACAGGAGACTTTTAGAACCTCAGACTAATCATTAGCATTTGACCTCTGGGCCACTTACGTTATGAATACCATTCTCCTTAAGCCGACAGAACACATTTCATGTAATAGTTGTAAAAAGACTGAATGTACAAGAATTTTCTTTATTTTTAAAGTATCTTAAAAATCTGGTCCTAAATTTAAATGCACTGGTAATAGTTGTATTAACAGGCTTCCCAGAATAAGCAAGGAACTAAAGCCTTCATAATTATGCAAGCACACCTCCAGGTTTAATTACTGACCATGACTTTGGTCCCTCCCAAGCTTTAATACTTTAGGCTTAGAAACCTAGCTACTAATCAGTTACAAAACTTACTAGAGACTATGACCAATAATGTACAACTATGAGATTACCTGTGCAGGTTGGTACATGGGCCCAGAACCCACAAGAGGGAATATGCGAGAATTCAGGTACTCACTGAAACTCAGTTGTGTTTGATCTAATATGTAAAGACTCTTCAAGTAATAATCACCACAATTACTATTACTAATTGCTTATATTACAGTAGCATAAAAAAGCCTCAATCAGAACTCGTCTTTCTAGGGACTCTACAAAAAGAAAGACAATACAGCTGTCTGGGAAATAATTTCACTTCCATGAAAAATTCCCAAATTGGAATGAAAAGCTTCCATATTTTTTCATGGACATGAACTTCTGCAAAATTTTGGTTCAGAAATGAAACATTCTCCCAGTGCTCCCAAGGGGGCTGGCTGGCTGCAGAGGAGCCAGATGACCAAGCTGGCAGGATACACGGCTGGAAACTGAAGGATACCTGCCTGGTTTTCATCAAAAGTTTCATAGAAATCAACACATTTCTACAGAACATTTTGATTTCAATGAATTGGTGTTTACTGAAGGGAAAAACTTTGCACTGGAAAATTCCTGACCAGCTTTAGCAGAATGTACCGGCTTTAAAGAGCTTATAAACTCAGATGACAAATCACGCAGGAAAGGGCAATAGACAGGAAAACACCAAAACATGTAAAGTTTTTATGTACAAATATACTTTTTTTGTGGCCACTGAGCCTAAGCATTTGGTACTATCGAGTATTGGCACAATTTTAGAGCTAATCAGAAATTTTCTGACAAAACACTTTTCCACTGAAAGATGCAGATTTGTTGACAATTAACTTTTTGGTGGAAATGTGTAGATTTTGGTGAACCTTTCAATGGAAATCAGGCAGGCAATGGAAACTTGCCTAGTTTCCTGCCAGCTCAACCACCTTCTTGTCACCTCCACACAGCCCACCAAATGAGTTGCCACAGATTCATGGTGCCCAGGTTTCCTGGCTCTGTCCTTTAGGGGCAAAAGATTTTTTCAAAAATTGAACATTGGTCATGGGTGGGAAAGACTGTTTTCCAGCTAGCTCTAAACAAAATACTTCTACTAATTTCACAAAATCAGAGTCAATTCATTCTTTCTTTCATTTAGTTCTTCCCCATTAAGTATTTCTATTAATGTAATCAAAAACAGATTGTAAATCAACAAATGCTGCAAAACACGAGATTTACACTTAATGTGTTTATCAAACAATAAAATATGAAAGTACAGTCATTTTTAGAGTAACCATCCTGCTATTCAATAATTAAGTCCATGCATTCTATCCAGTTTTAAGATCAATCAATGAACATGTACCATATATTTTAGCAGGAATGTCAGTACACTTTCACCCACTTTACAAAGGAGTGGAGGTATAAAAGGAAAGGGAGGGAATGCATAAAGACAACTTGTCCTTCAACTGAGCAGAAGGGTATCTGATAAGCCCCTTCCATTTCTTGCCATTTGAACACAAAAAGTGGTAGCATTTGGCCTTCAAGTACGAGATTAATATCTGGACTGCAACAGTTACTGAGCAGTTGGTCTGCAACTGATTGCCAAATTGCTAGGTGGCACATATACTTCCTGCCTCTGATAACTAAGAAGAAGGCTGCTCGTAATAAGAGCCAAGAGTTCTAACAAGTTTGCTTCTATGCTGACTTCCTTGATGAGCTCAGCCTGGGGCTGTAAGACCCACAGATCTTCTCAGCATAGGTTTGAAGCTTTTTCATTATGGTGGGTACATCAAGTTCAGAATACTAAGAAACTATTATTTCAGAATATACACAGGGCCTCACCAAATAGGCAAAGCTATGGATTAGCTGCAGGAGAGACCTCTGAGGCGAAGTCCAGAGAAGCAAAGAAAGTGGAAACTACCTTCACTACCTTCCTATCAAAATTTTTCACATTGTCAGGTGCTAGACTGGTCTACTAGGGGCTGTGGAACAGAAAAAAGAGGAGTTTGGGTGATCTGTGGAAAAATAACTCCAGATCCAGTCCAACGGCTCAATGCACATGAATTACTGTGACTACAGCAGAGGGTAGCTTCTGCTTCATAGCTAGCTTTTTTCCTTGACTTTAGTATGGCTTTTGATACTGTCCCACATGATCTCCTCATAAACAAATGGTAGAAATATAGCCAAGATGGAGCTGCTATAAGGTAGGTAGATAATTAGTTGAAAAACCATTCCCAGAGAGTAGTTATCAGTAGTTCAAAGTCAAACTGGAAGAGCATACCTAGCGTGGTCCCGCAAGAACGGATCCTGCTTCTGATTCCATTCAATATCTTCATCAATGATATAGATAATGGCAGTGAGGGAAATCTTATAATGTTTGAGGATTATAACATTATGGTAGGGGTTGGAAGTGCTTTAGAGGACAGGATTAAAATTTAAAATGATCTGGACAAACTAGAGAAATGGTCTGAAGTACATAGAATGAAATTCAATAAAGATAAATACAAAGCACTCCACTTAGGAAGGATCAATCAATTGCACACATACAAAATGGGAAATGACTGCCTTGGAAGAAGAAATGTGGAAAGGGATCTGGGGGTTATATGGATCACAAGCTAAATATGAGTCTGTTGCAAAAAAAGCTAACAGCATTCTGGAATGTATCAGTCATAGTGTTGTAAGCAAGACAAGAAGTAATTCTTCCATTCTACTTCATGCTGACAAGGCCTCAACTGGAGTATTGTATCCAGTTCTGGCAAGGCCGGCTCTGGCTTTTTTGCCGTCCCAGGCAAAAAAGCCACCTGCCGCCGCCGCCGCCCGCCCCTCCCCCCCCAGAACGCCAGGAGCAGGGCGGAGAGCCCGGCTGGGGCTCTCGGCTCTCCCCGGCGGCCAGAGGGCCGGGGGGAGGGCGGAGAGCCCAGCTGGGGCTCTCCACTCTCCCCAACCGGCCGGAGCGCCGGGGGGAGGGCGGTGAGCCCGCTGTGGCTCCACTCTCCCCGGTGGCTGGAGCACTGTGGGGAGGGCGGCAAGCCCAGTCGTGGCCCCGCTCTCTGGCCGGAGTGCCCCGTTGCGCCGCCCCCCCTCCAGGCGCCGCCCCAAGCAAATGCTTGGTGGGCTGGTGCCTGGAGCCGGCCCTGAGTTCTGGCCACCACATTTCAGCAAAGATGTGGATAAACTGGAGAAAGTTCTGAGGAGAGCAACAAAAATGATTGAATCGGTAAACATGGGGGTGGTACCGTTTGACTGGAGAATAGCTGAAGTGGTTCCTATTTTCAAGAAGGGGAAAAAAAGTGACCCGGGTAACTATAGGCCTGTTAGTTTAACATCTGTAATATGCAAGGTCTTAGAAAAATTTTTGAAGGAGAGAGTAGTTAAAGACCTTGATGTCAATGGCAATTGGGACAAATTACAACACGGTTTTACGAAAGGTAGATCGTGCCAAACCAACCTGATCTCCTTCTTTGAGAAAGTAACAGATTTTTTAGATAAAGGAATTGCGGTGGATCTAATATACCTCGATTTCAGCAAAGCGTTTGATATGGTACCGCATGAGGAATTATTGGTTAAATTGGAAAAGATGGGGATCGATATGAAAATCCAGAGGTGGATAAAGAACTGGTTAAAGGGGAGACTGCAGCGGGTTGTACTGAAAGGTGAACTGTCAGGTTGGAGGGAGGTTACCAGTGGAGTTCCTCAAGGTTCGGTTTTGGGTCCGATTTTATTTCATCTATTTATTACTGACCTCGGAACCGAATGTAGGAATGTGCTGATAAAGTTTGCAGATGACACAAAGTTGGGAGGTATTGCCAATTCGGAGAAGGATCGGGATATCCTGCAGGGAGATTTGGATGACCTTGTAAACTGGAGTAATAGTAATAGGATGAAATTTAATAGTGCGAAGTGTAAGGTTATGCATTTAGGGATGACTAACAAGAATTTTAGTTATAAGCTGGGGACGCATCGGTTGGAAGTAACGGAAAAGGAGAAGGACCTCGGAGTCCTGGTTGATCGCAGGATGACTATGAGTCGGCAATGTGACGTGGCCGTGAAAAAAGCTAATGCGGTCTTGGGATGCATTAGGCGAAGTATTTCTAGTAGGGATAGGGAGGTGCTGGTTCCGTTATACAAGGCACTGGTGAGACCTCATTTGGAGTACTGTGTGCAGTTCTGGTCTCCCATGTTTAAAAAGGATGAACTCAAACTGGAACAGGTACAGAGAAGGGCCACTAGGATGATCCAAGGAATGGAAAACCTGTCGTATGAAAGGAGACTCGAGGAGCTTGGTTTGTTTACCGTAACCAAAAGAAGGCTGAGGGGGAATAAGATTGCTCTCTTTAAATATATCAGAGGGATAAATACCAGAGAGGGACAGGAATTATTTCAGCTCAGTAATAATGTGGACACGAGAACAAATGGATATAAACTGTCCATCGGGAAGTTTAGGCTTGAAATTAGACGAAGGTTTCTAACCATCAGAGGGGTGAGGTTCTGGAACAACCTTCCAAGGAAAACAGTGGGGGCGAAAGACCTCTCTGGCTTCAAGATTAAGCTTGATAAGTTTATGGAGGGGATGGTTTGATGGGATAACGTGATTTTAGTCAATAGGTCAATAACGTGCCATCGCTGGTAATTAGTAACAATGGTCAATGATGGGATATTAAAAGTTACTACAGAGAACTTTTTCCGGAGGGTCTGGCTGGAGAATCTTGCCCGCATGCTCGGGGTTCCGCTGATCGCCATATTTGGGGAAGGAATTTTCCTCCAGGGTAGATTGGCAGAGGCCCTGGAGATTTTTTGCCTTTCTCCGCAGCATGGGGCAGGGGTCGCTTGCTGGAGGATTCTCTGCGACTTGAAGTCTTTAAATCATGATTTGGGGACTTCAACAGCTGAGTCAAGGGAGAGAATTATTCCAGGAGTGGGTAGGTCAGCTTTTGTGGCCTGCATCATGCGGGAGGTCAGACTAAATGATCATAATGGTCCCTTCTGACCTTAAAGTCTATGAGTCTAAGATGTAGAAAGCATGACCTATAAGGAAAGACTGAAAAAATTGGGTTTGTTTAGTCTGGAGAACAGAAGACTGGGGAGAGGGGGGGACAAGGTAACAGTTTTCAAGTACATAAAACATTGTTACAAGGAGGAGGGTGAAAAATTGTTCTCCGTAACCTCCGAGGATAGGACAAAAAGCAAGGGGCTTAAATTGTAGCAAGGGTTGGACAATAAGGTTGGACAATAAGAAAAATTCCTATCAGAGTAGTTAAGCACTGGACCAAATTGCCCAGGGAGGTTGTGGAATCTCTGTCACTAGAGGTTTTTAAGAACAGGTTAGACAAACACCTGTCAGGAATGGTCTAGTTATTACTTAGTCCTGTCCTGAGTGCAGGGGACTGGACTAGATGACCTATTGAGGTCCTTTCCAGTTCTACACTTCTATAATTCTATGATTCCTGTGCTCCTGGAGCAATCCCTTATACAGCTGGCCACAGAAACAGCTCACACATACAAGGGCTACAGGCTCAGAAAGCTGTTCAACAGTCCAAACTCCGCATCTCTGTTTTCACAACAGAGTTCAGCAGTCAGATTACAGGTTCTGGGAGCTATACAATGATTCCCCTCCACTTTGAGCAACTTAAAGCCTTCTGGCAAGTAAGATTTCTGGCTGAGAAGCAGCCAGTGGCAAGGCACAAAAAATTTAACAACACAAATAAAAACAGAAAATGAAAAACAGAACAATATAGAAGACAATGAGAGCAAACAAGAAAAAGCAGTCATACAGCAACAATGCTAGATGTAAGGGGTACCATGAGTGTGTGAAAGGGGGTGGGGAAACAGAGTAAATGACATTTATCCATCAAAAGGAAACTACAACAAAAGAAGATTGGAAACGACTGATCCAAGACACTTTCAAATTCAACCATCACTGTACTGACAAAACCCACTGTGAATGTGGATCACCTGCAATAATGAAGATGAGGTTGAGCCTAAATCAACTCATTGTCATGTTTTGGGTACACCTGAAGATTCAGTTATTGAAGAGAAGTTGCCACCACAGCCAGAGATTCAGTCAATATCCTTGATGCAAATACCCTTTGCTGGGTGGAAAGACAATACCATGTCCCAACTGGCTTCCTTGCTCAGTTAAGACTAAATGCATTTTCTATGAGACTTCTGTTATGAAGATCTTGAGGATGGAGAGCACTAAACCAAGTACTACAAGAAAACAACTATGGCATTCTGGATCACCTTATTGGTAAAACATCACCTCCCATAGCACAGTGTCTGATAGTAGAATAAAATCCCAAGCATTCCTTACTGACTGAAAAGATAAAAAAAATAGTGTAACTGATACCACTAAGTAGAACTTGAGCTTTACTTGAAAGTTCCTCATTGAAAATAAGATCATTAATTACTGAATTGTGTGTACATTGTAGAATAATATTAAACAGGTATACTGTGTTTAGTACATTTGTGAGTCAAGAATTTTTTTCTATACTGTTTATTAGAATAAACTCATTAATATATTATTGACCAAAATAATAAGAATAAATGGGATAAAAATAATCAATATTGAGTTTCTCACTATGAAATACCACACTTAGTATTAGTTCAAAACATAATTTCAAAGTTAATTAAGTTACACTCAGAAAACTAGACAAAACATTTTTGTTTTGCACACAAAACAACAACGTCTGTGTAAAGAGCAGGTTAGAGAAACATCATTGAAAATTCATAGTGCAAAAGCCTGACTTCCTATAGGGGTGAAGTGATGCTAGAAATGACAAGCCAGTCATCCAGTGGACTTATCTTGTAGTCATCTGCATAACAAATGATGGTATGAATATTTCAACTCAGTTTTAAATTAAAAATTATTGTAATTAAGAATTTGAATCTATTAAAATATAAATATATTAATAAAAACAATTACATGGTAATGAATGGACTTCAAGTAAAGTCTAGGCATGTCTATGATTTAGTAATCATATAGGCTATGCCTGCGCTGCAGAACACTTGCTTCAGCACGTAGGGAACGCGTAGCTAAGACACCACAGCGAAATGCAAGCTACATCCACACTGCAGTGTATAGCTACATAATGCAGTGAAAGTCTCTCACAGGAGGGACGCTGCAGGAAAAGGTTCTGGCAACAGGTAGCTGCCAGAGCCTTTCCCTAAAGCCTCCATCCTAACAGAGTCTTGCACGGCACTGGGAGACAGGGACTGGCACCGCTTGGGCGTATAGAGAGCTGATACAGAATCATAGAATCATAGAAAATCAGAGTTGGAAGGGACCTCAAGAGGTCATCTAGTCCATCCCCCTGCTCAAAGCAGGACCAATTCCCAGCTAAATCATCCCAGCCAGGGCTTTGTCAAGCTGGGCCTTAAAAACCTCCAAGGAAGGAGACTCCACCACCTCCCTAGGTAACGCATTCCAGTGTTTCACCACCCTCCTAGTGAAATAGTTTTTCCTGATATCCAACCTGAACCTCCCCCACTGCAACTTGAGACCATTGCTCCTTGTTCTGTATACGTGTCTTTCCTCGCTTAAGCAGTGCTTCACCATCTACATGGCTATTTATACCTGTGCTAGGGGATTAGGGGTGGTGCAGTGTATGAACTCTACAAACTGCTGCAAGGACTGTGCAATGTAGACATACCCTTGCCTACATAAAACTATTTGTATATATCCAGCCGACCAATGTGTAAAGGAGTGTAAGTAGGTCTAATTTATACAATGGGGAGGTGTAAGAGTCGCCTTCCCTCTACTTTAATCTATACCTCCTTACACCACCTCAGCATGTAAATTAGACTGAGCGTAATTAGGTCTAGGGGAGTGACTGAGTGTAAGGGAATCAAACTTACAACATTTCATAACTCACTTATGAATTTGGCTTGCTATGATTAATGTATGAAAACCTACTTTACTCTTCTCAGCCTTCAATAAAAATTAAATATTCTCAGTCCTGTAAAATTTTACACATTACTATGGGACAAAAATTGCTAAGCTACTGCACTATCAAATCTCCCAACTTTTCTGTACAGCTGCCAACCCCTTCAACACTGATTTAATTTTGAACCCTCGACAGTTTAACACTGTCAGGTTCTTGGCTGATAAAAACAAAAACAAAAAAGCCCCGTGCCATGAATTCTCATAAGCAGTATCCCAGGGCAACACTGCTAAGATTTTGATCTGAGTGAGGGAGAAGGGCCATTTAAACAATTTTTAAGTGATTACCGTAAGACTTGTAGTCATTTATTGGGAAGTTTAAGCAACACTATAAAGATACACATTTGCTATAAAAGAATATTTAAAAAACAGTTTTTAATGTCAAAAACCAATTTATTTATAGTATATCATTTTACATCAATCCACTTTTTTTTTAAAGAAATGTTCCAAATCCCTGAGGCACTACGACAGGAAGGTTGATGTTTTACAATATTAGGAATTACCATTTTTTCCTTAGAGGAACAGAACTTAAAATTGAAACAACATTTTAGCATAGGATTCTCTCACTTGCTCTTTCATGGACTCATTTTGATTTCTGCTGTTTTAAATCTAAATAATGCTTTCCTTGTAATTTTGTAATTGAAGGTTCTTTTTAATATGTAAAATGGTAACACAACTAACATCTCTAAAATATGCATCAAAAGCTAGAGTGGTGCAAAGAATTTATAATTGCAGGTAAGAAATATGTTTTGTAGGTTAGCAAATAAGTCATGACATTTATCATTTTCACTTTGAATTTTCTGAAAAAAATGAAAGGTTGTTTCTTTGTACAAGAAATTCATTTCACTGGGTAATGCAGTTTTTGCTGTGGAAAAGAGAGGTTTCATACCTACAACTGTTATTCACTTTGCATACTGCCTTTGCAGATTTACACTTTGCAAGTGCACATATCAGTACTATAAAGCACTGATTGAACACATGGCACCTTTGTGGTTACATAAAGGATCACAACCCCAACCAACCCATCCAAGCTCTGGATCAGCAGTGGCACTTGGAGACCAGTTACAGATAGGAAAATAGAGAATTCCCTCTGCAGATGTTCACAGATGGGAGTAAAAACCTCTTGAAGGAGGGCTGTAGCACACAAATGAGGCTAGCAATTTGCTCTCCTGAAAGAAGCATCTGCTTTGGCCTCTAAGGGTATGTCTATACTGCAATTAAAAACCTGTGGCAGGCCTGTGCCAGCTGGCTCGGGCTATGGAGCTGTTTAATTGTAGTGTAGACATTCAGCCTCGGCTGGATCCCGGGCTTTAGGATCCTGTGAGATGTGAGGGTCCCAGAGATCAGGCTGCAGCCTGAGCCCCAACATCTACACCACAATTAAACAGCCCCTCAGCCTAAGCACCGAGAGCCAAAGTCAGCTGGCACAGGCCAGTCACAAGTCCCAGAATCACAAAATTAATGGTAAGTAAATTTATGAATTGAGCTGTTGTAAATGACATTGTAAAAATAAATCTGAGGGAACAGTGGCTTGAAAGAGTAGATCCTGGAGTTGTCAGTTATAAATTTACCTCCAAAGAAGGTGGTGGGTCCTGCAAAGGACTGATGTGGACTGGGCTCGTGTATCCACCTCACATTCTGGTGAACACTTACCCCCACATCCTAAGTCCTTGAGGCTCATGTGAGGGGAACAAAGTCTTTGAACTAGAAGATAACAGGTTGCTATTGATGCCACATATCCTGTTGAACATCATGGTAGCTCGTTAATATTAAAATCACTGAATAACCCTATATAGGAAAGGATGTGGGCAGAAGGGGAAGACATGGGCCCCTCGCATTAATAATAGTATTACCTGTTCTAGAGTTATTGATAGTTCAGAAAGACAGGACCTATAATGCTTATGTATCAATGTACTGTCTGATACACCACAAACAGGGGCACAGGTGCGGTTTGCTGTGCAAATCAGATGAGGAAACAGGACGAGCTGCACATTCAACATCTATCTAGAATGTATAGAAAAAATTATGGGAGATTTCAATCAGGGACACACATGCTGGAGGTTTCATGCTGGTGTAAAACATCCTGGGAATTTCTAAAAAATATAGATAACGTAACTTAAAAAACACTGCAACCGTCTCCGGGTAATTCTATATTAGATTTCATTCTGCTGGATAAAGATGTAAGATCATTGAATTAAAACTGATGGCTGCCTAGATTTAAGTGATCATAATCTAATTTCATTTGCTATGTGCAAATACAATATAGTCCTAACCAGTAATATATACACTTGTTGCTTTAAAAAAGGGAAAATTTCCCAAAGCTAAAAACCATTATGAACAAAACTGAGTTGGAGGAAATATTAAAGCATAAAATATGAAGGATAATTGGGAATTGTTTACAAAGGCTTTATTAGATGCCAATCTCCACCCACCCATTCCGCAGTCAGGAAAGAGGTCTTCTTTGGTTAAAAATAATCATGGTTATAGGGTAGGTGAAAGCAGCAATACAAAAACAACACAAACCCAATATGTAACTAATGGAAAAAGAAGCAAGTCGATAGTAAATAGTACACATCAGCAGTTAGGAATTACAGACCATCATAAACAAAGCTAAAAGTATCAGTGAAAAATCTATGGCAAGTAGGGTGAAAAACAATAATATTTTTAAAAATATATCGGGAACAAATTAAATTCTTACAATGGTACAGATCTGACACTAGACAATGACAGTAAAATTATCAATCATGATGCAGAAACAGGAGACATACAAGAATATTTCTGTTCTGTATTCAGAAAGAAGCAGAATGGCTGTATCCATATCTTACAGCAGTAAGAAAATACTTTTTCTCCCCCCTCAGTAACTAGGGAGGCTATTAAACAGCAACTATAAAAAATTAGTGGGACAAGATAACTTGCAAAGTAAAGTATTAAAATAATTGGCTGAGGAGCTATCTGAACCATTAATATTGACTTTTAACAAAACTTGGAACACGGTTAAAGTTTTAGAGGGCCAGTATTTAATCACATGGAAAAACAGGATGACACAGGAAACTATTGGCTGATTAGCCTAACATCAATTCCAACTATATCATGGAAAAGGTGATGTAGGATGCAATCAGTAAAGATTTAACGCTTGAAACATAATTAATGCCAACCAATTTGTTTTTAATGGGAAATAGATAAAAAACAACAACACTGTTTCTTTTTATTTAAATCACAAGTTTGGTTGATAAAAGTAACTGTATTGGCATAATATACATATTTCTGTAAGGCATCTGATTTAGAATAATAGAAGATCAGGGTTGGAAGAGACCTCAGGAGGTCATCTAGTCCAACCCCCTACTCAAAGCAGGACTTAATCCTGCGTGACGTTCTAATAAAAAAATTGCGCTACAAAAAGTCAATGCAGCCATTTTAAATGCATTAGAAACTGGCTAGCTGATAGATCTCAAGAAATAATTGTAAATGCAGAATTGTTGTCCAATGGTCTAGTGGGATCCTACAGGAATCTGCCGTTAGCTCAACATTCTTCAAAAATCTTCAGATGACAAAAAATTTGGTGGAGTGGCAAATAACGACAGGATCCGGTGGCCAGTTATATAGACCACCCTAGATCTCTTGGTATGGTGGTATCATTTAAATACCATTTAACACAGCCAAATGCAAGATCATGCATCTAGCAATAAAGAATGAAGGAAACTAAGAGGGGGTGTGTGATTGTATCCTGGAAAGCAGTGACTGTGAAAAAGGGCTAAAGAGTTCTTGGGCATTAGGAAATAGTGGGGTCACAAACTCTTTCTTCAGTGTGCTTGTGGCACCTCTTCTATGGCCCCCTATAGATGGAGGAAATCTTCCTCCAATAGGCCTCTCTCATGAGATGGATCCCCAAAGAGGAAGGAAGAAAGGAGAGGAAAGTGAAGTGGCCTGGTGCAGAACTGTATGGAACAACCTTTGCAGGTATGTTTAGTACTCAACAGTTGGAAGTAATCCTGCACCAGGTACTGATAAAGGAGAAGACATAAGGTCTGAAGGATGGAGGCAAAGGTGCGTAGTTTTCAACCATCCCACCAAAAAGCTGTTGATTGGAAGCCAAAGTTCAGTTGATGAGCAGTGAGGAATCCTCCTCCTATATGGACATCTTTTATTAGAAGCAGGCTTAGTCAAGGAAGCAGACTGGCCACCGTCTCAGAGGCTGCATCCCCTTGTTCCTGCAGAAAGGGAGACTTTTGGAAGCCGAATGTTGGATTCAAATGTTTCCTTCTTATAGCGGACAGACTTAGTAAGCTCTAAGGATCGGGCACCGACCTTTGTTGTTCTGATCTTTTCCAAAGGCCTTGGCCTTCAAAGGATGGTCTTTGATGTTCTTTTGTGACTCAGAGGACCTTAACCAGAAGTACCTTCCCTAAGGCTATGTACACTGTGATGCTTTGTGGTCCCTGAGTCACATATACCTTTGGTTATAGCTCTCACATTAGTATCTGAGGCATTACAGGCTCCTCTCACTGAGTTTTCTCTAGCATTCAACTTTGGTAATCAAAGGCTTCATAGCCTCTTTTTACTTCTCTGGTAAAGAGTCCAAAATGGGACTCCTGGTGTCCCATAGTGTGTAGTTAAATCAAGATGTCATGGCCTGATAACTGGCTACATGAAAACCCAGGGAGTGGAGCAAGCAGATCTTTCTGCCAAAAGTGCTCAGTTTGTATCCTTTCCTGTCAGAGGGAAAAGAGTGAGATGTCTTGTTACCATTGGCAAGTTCCTGTGCGGTAGATAACACCATGGAGTTTTGCTTAAGAATGTTGTAGTGAAAATTGATGACCCTCAGTAGGTACTGGGTACATTCTGCCAGCTCGCTGATACTGGTGGTGAGGAAAACAAGAAAGCCAAATGTCCTTGGATGAATTAAGATGGCCTGGATTAATAGGAATAGTCAATTTATCTTCAATATGCAGCTGCAAAATATCAAAAAGGGGATCAAATCAATTCTGTTGCCAAAACACCTGGTTCAATTTGAAGAGTGCTAACCATTAGCTCCAAAAGTTCATGGAATTGCCTTTGTTCATCCAGGAAGAAGCCCGTCTGATCCTCTTTGACGGGTGACTTGTCAACTCCTTCAGAAGGGGTCTCATCCCACTCATCAGGTACTGACAATGCTTCTTGAGGAGAAGAAATGCCAATGCAGGTGCAGGTTGTGATTTTCAATTCTGAGCTCTGCAGCTCAATACCATATCCCACAAGTGGGAACATACAGAGGTTCTCAAAAAGAAACGTGTCCTATAGTTAGAGACTAAAGAAACCCAATATACTTAGTTTATCCAAAAGAAAGTCAAGAGATGACTTGATCACAGTTTCATAAGCATCAAAATGGGGAAGTGATTTCTAATAGTAGACTTCTCTTTAATCAATCAGAAAAAGTCATAATGAGATTCAGCGCTGGACTGGATGGTTGTCAAGATGAAGGCAACTAATTCAGACTAGAAATGAGACAATTTTTTAACAGTGAGGCTAATTAACCATCAGAAGAATTTAGCATAGGAATGTGGAGCATTCTGCATCAAATGAGGACTTTAAATCAAGCTTGTATATCTTTTGTATATGCTATACCTGAAACATAAATGATAGGATTGATGTACACATTATTGGGGGAGGTTCTTTGGTTTGTTTTATGCAGATGCCTATAATGATCTTTCTTCTGCCCTGAATCTCTGTGAATATATGATTTGAGGAAGGAAAGAGACAGGTGGGAATGTATACAGGCTGCATGAATCTGATGTAGGAGAAATGCATGGTCAGAGTACCTGCCTGCTCTTGACAATAAAGAAGATATTTGGCTTTGCAAGGAGTAAAAAAGTTCTAATTAGGGTTGTCCCCATTTTCTGAAGATTCTCCTGACCACTTATGTATTATAAGGGACTAGTTATTCGGATGTCTACCTCTAAAGTTGTCTCTGAACGATTCTCCCTGATCCCAAATGCCTCCTTGTAGTTGGGCACCTTAACACTGGAGTTGCCATACCCTTTCCCTTCTCAAGTTCCAAAGGACTCCACAATAGGCTCTCTTGCCTCAACAATACCCCTCCTTGGGACAGATTTATTAGAACAACATAGTGTAAATAATCTATAACAAAGTCCCCAAACAGTCCATCTTTCACCCACTGTGCATTAGTCCTTAAAATCCCATGACATCTAGTCCATTGATTTAGCACATATAGTCCACCACATCTGGGCTCTTCTTCATTCTTGACCCTACAGGTCACTACAGGAACCAAGGAGGATGGTTTCCCTACCTGCTGGAGGCTACTTTAACACTTTCTCTCCTGAGATTTCATGGAAAGACTTAATTAAGCCCTCTGATATTAAGTTTACTCTGCAATATCAAGTATTTTCTTCTTGAAGAAAGGCTCAGGTAGACCAAAAATTTAGTTGCTAACTTGCTCCCTTAAGTTTTAAGAGTTTCATCATCTTCTTGCCAAATAGGTCTGAACCTTCAAAAGACAGTTTAAAAATTTGGATTTGAGGGACAGGCTGGAGGTCCCGAACTTAACAGCCATTGTATTGATCTTGTGGCAGCTCCCAATGAATAGCTAAATCATAAAGTAAAAACTGATCTGGTCATCAATGACTGATAACACTGCTCAACAGCCAAAATGTTTCTGAAATAAATGTAGTCAAACTTTACTAATTCTGGGTCACTGAGAACGAAAATGATACTTAAAATTGTTGATTGGCTTTAGTTTTCAAGATATACTATCAGGTCAGTATATACGACCCTTGACTTGGGAATGGCGGAGGATAAGTGCGTTATAATGGGAAAGGATCTCAATTTAAACCAGAAATGACTAAAATACATCTTTGACTGGATCTAGGAATAAATCTATGACTGGGTTTGGACAGTACTTGCTTTTTAGGCAAAACAATGAATGATGCAATCTGAAGTTGGTATTGCGTCATCCATTATATGAATTGCATCATGTTATTCCTAGAAGTCATGGATGATGCAATCATAACGAAGCTTACATCACTCTGCTGAACAAATTGCCCTATATCAGCTCTAGAAATCATACAGTGTCGTGCTCTCTTATTTGTCAGTGTTTGATTTTGCAAAGGGACACATTTCTGTTTAGCCAAAGTGAGCAGAGATGCCTCGTACTTGTGTGAACAGTGCAGATAACTTCTGCTATGTTTGTGGTGAAGTGACTTTTGCATCACAAAAGCGCAGTAGAACCACTATGGTTAAGAAAGCCTATCAGCTTTCTTTTGGCTGCAAAATTGGAGATCAGGACAAGAGGTGGGCCCCCCACATATGCTGCAACACTTGTGCAACAAATCTTCGCCAGTGGTTGAGCAGGAAAAGGAAATCTATGCCTTTGATTTGGAGAGAGCCAACAGATCATACCAGCAATTGTTACTTCTGCATGGTGCCTCCAGTTGGGAAAGGTGTGTCAAAGAAGAAAAAGTGGACTGTGCATTATCCAAACATTCCATCAGCTATACGCCCAGTACCCCACGGAGAAGGACTGCTGGTTCCTGATGCACCAGAATAATTCTCACTTGAGTCAGACGAGGAAGAGGAAGAGGATGAAACTTCTGGTCCTGAACCATCAATGTCACAGGACCCACATTTTCTCCCATCCTCCTCCTCTGAACCACACCTCATAACACAAGGTGAACTGAATGACCTTGTCAGGGATTTGGAACTACCCAAGAGTAAGGCACAACTGTTGGGCTCCAGACTACAGTAGTGGAATCTCCTGGCAGGTGATGTTAGGGTTTCCATGTTCCGTGACCGTCAAAAGGATCTTGTCCCATTCTTCTTCATGGAAGGTGATCTTGTAGCCTGCAACAACATCGATGGTGTGATGGCAGCCCTCAACATCGTTCACAATCCAGATGAGTGGAGACTGTTCATTGATTCATCGAAGACGAGTCTTAAAGCTGTTTTACTGCATAATGGCAATGTTTTGCCATCAATTCCAGTTGGTCATGAAGTCCATACGAAGGAAACCTATGACAACATGGAACAACTTTTGAGGTGCATAAACTATGACCAACATCAGTGGCAGCTTTGTGGCGATTTGAAAGTTGTTGCTCTCTTGCTTGGTCTGCAGACTGGATACACAAAGTACTGCTGTTTTCTCTGTGAATGGGATAGTCGTGCAAGAGATTCCCACTACATCAAGAAAGATTGGCCCCTCGGACAGTCATTGGAGCCTGGGAGGAAAAGTGTTCAGCATCCACCACTTGTTGAATCAAGGAAGATTTTGTTACCACCCTTACACATCAAGCTGGGTCTGATGAAGAACTTTGTCAAGGCCATTGACAAAACACAAGCAGCTTTCAAGTACCTCCGTGGAAAATTTCCAAGGTTAAGTGAAGCTAAGATAAAGGAAGGTGTCTTTGTTGGGCCTCAGATTCGTGAACTTCTTCAAGATGATGCATTTGACCATGAACTGCGTGGCAAGGAAAAGACGGCATGGGAAGCCTTCCAGTTAGTGGCAATAAATTTTCTTGGAAACAACAAGACAGACAACTACAGGTTGTTGGTGGCTCACGTGCACCCCCTGAACCAAAGAGACTTGCGCTTCACCGACCATCTGTACTTGGCCAATAAAAAAAACGGTCAACTTAAGGCAATTTATCTTTGGAAAAAGGCAGGGTAAAATTTTGGACTATAAAGGTCTGGTTGTGCTCGAGCTACTTAATCTTAAGTCTGTATTAATACTATAGTTTAATTATATTAGTAAATTGTTTAAGTTGTTTAAAGATGGTAGTAGTCAATAGTTAATCAATATATAGAAACTGTATATGTTTTTGTGCCTTGCTGAAAACAGGTACAGCACTGGTAAAGTTAGTAGTTTGTAAACAATAATAGCTTTGCATGTCGCTGTGGCTGTCTTCAGTATAAATTGTCATTCAGTTTATCATAAAAAAGCCAGTAAAAGTTTATAAGTTGTTAAATAAGTTAATAAAAAGGTTAAAATTTGTAAACTATAGTTAATTAATGTATCAGTATTGCATATACATTTGTGTTGGTTGGAAATGGTTACAATACATGTAAAGTCACTAGGCACATTCTGTCTGTGTTGCCTTTATGGTTGTAAGTAGTTAAAAACCTTTCTTAAGAAATAATTAGTTGTTTAGTTTCTCTTTTGCGGACACTAATCAACCTCATTACATCTGTGTTGGGTGGTAGGAAGTAGCAATCACCCAAAGCCCCCCTAGTGTCCTGATGTATGCCTCCTTCTTCCATTAATCTCCACAATTATGTGTGTCAAACCTACACATCCCATTGAACCATTTACTTCGGGCTGAAGCTCTCTCTTCACTCTCCAAAGGCATTTGGACCACAGCCACTGCAATTCAAAAGGTCCAGAGACATAGATTGGCAGGACTGATCAGGAAGTCACTCATCTTGTGCAGTAATGATGGTTCTTTGAGATGTGTCCCCCAGGGGTGCTCCACTGTAGGTATACCTGTGCCCCTGCACCTCTAATTGGAGATTTTAGGTAGCAATGTGCATTCAGCCTTTACATGCACTCTCCTTCCCTTGTGGCTATCTAGTGCCATGCAGGCGAACCCCCTTCAGTTAGATAGCCCTGAGGCAGACTACAAGAGAGGGAGAATCCATGTATGGGCTGAATGGATACTGTTACCTAAAATCTCTGATTAGAGGTGCAGGGGCACAGATACATCTACAGTGGAGCACCATAGGGACACTACTCAAAGAAGAAGTAGGAGCTAATGCTAGACTGGTCAAGAGCAACTGGCTCCTTCATCCCTATCTGCTGCCTTCCCTGGCCAGCTTTCAAGAGGAGCTCTTTCCCAGACTTCCCCCCCGCCCCTCCCTGTTGGTGCTGTGGCTACTGAGCACTCCAGAAACAGAATGAGGAGAGTGGCTTCTTCTCTCCACCCCTCAATTTCATGTTGGTCCAACAAACCCAGCCTCAGGGAACAGTCATCTATTCAACTCCCAACCCTCAATGACCACTGCTGAGCCTGCAGCACCAGCTCCCAGAGGTTGTGGTGAATTAAAAGAGGGAGGAGGGGCCAACTGCCCAATGGGGGGATTGAGAGAGGGAAAATTGACAAGAGGGGAGACAGAGGGAGAGCTGTTTATACTGGAAATACAGGGACAGTTAATCTATTGGACAAAGAAAAGGAAGTTGCATACAATGTACTTTAAGAAATTATTTTCTTTACATGCATCATTTAACTTCACTGACTAAAGAGGATCATTATGCAGTTGGCCAAGACAGCAACATTTACCTCTTGCCCATGAAATTTTTACTTCTAGCCCACATACTAATAAAGAATAATTTTGCGCTCAATACAGAATGAGTTGGACACTCCTGCACTATATCTTTATGATGTTGAAAACAAAAGTATTCTTAAAACAGACTGACAGAAGAAATAGTCCAAACTTTTTCCTGAACTCCAGTGATTAAAAAATGACATTAGAAAATAGCTGATAGAAATAAGCACAAATTGGAGTTAAAAAACTTATATAAATGTAGTTTGTTTTTGCCAAAATATAATTGGTGAAATGACTTCCAACGACCTCTACCACAAGTTGGCATAATGATGTATAAGAAATTCTTTGAAATGGAAAAAACACAGCTATGTTTGGGGCATTGAAATTATTTTTATTTGGTTAAAGTGACGAGACACATGACTGACCATGTCCCTTCTGAAAATTTGAGAGTGCTGCACAAAGGCATCTTCGGGACCTTAAAATCCTGAACAGCCTAATCTCACTCAAGGGACAAAACTTCTGCGTAAGGACTCTGGTGAAGCCCTCAGACACACCCAAGTCACAAAGATTAGTGAGGATGTCAGGCCATCACCATTGGATTGACTGGAATGTATGATAATAGTTTCAAGCCATACTTTCTCTTAAATGTTATTTCACCTTTATTCTACTCTCTCTTTCCTATCCCCCTTTTTGGTTTCTGTGTAATCAAGATCAAGCTTGACTGGTTTTGTATCAGCTGAAATCCAGGATACCATCATATCTAGCATTACAGGTTAAAGCAGCATAAATAACCTTGTTCAATTATCAAGACCTACCAGTGGCTTGAAGTTTCAGAGGGTGAAGGGCACACACCTGTATGTGTAACATATTTTGTCTCCAGCATGTGAATAAAGCAAATATCAGTGAGACAGAAGTTATTGTCTTTTCTATTCTCCCATTTCCTCTTGTGTGTTTGTCATGCTTGTTTAGGGAGCAGGAATAATTTTAACAATAACTATTTATTTAAGAGAGAATGGACTCCTTCTTTGCCCCAAGAAAAACTTAGTATCAGCAAGATTTTTAAGAGACTTTTTCATTCTGAAGGACTTTGCTAAACACAAATTAAAACATTTTCAGAATTAACAGCTATTCGACTTTTAAAGTCAAGTATTTTAACGTCTTTTTCTTTGTTCTCTTTATATGGTTTATAAGTATTAGAATGGACCTGTAGAGCGTGGTTGCTACATTATATGCAGGGCAAAAGCTCATTATACATACCCATGAACCAGAAATTAACTCTTGTGATGGTAAAACAAGAATTCTAGTAAAAAATTAACATTTTAAAGGCGGATAACCTTTTATCATATCTTCTTTCATTCCCATCCATCAACACAACAGTAATGAGGAGGCCAAATGAAGCCTTTTTGCCACTTTCTGTCTTATACCAGCTTCATGGCTTCACTCATCATTAAAAATGTTTGTCCTATGTCATTTTTCACTGTGTCTATCTAATGCACGCTCAGGCTTCCTCTATTTCTAGTTCCTTGCACTCTTGTATGTATCACCATGTATGATGTACATTCTGGAGTTCATTCTTGACACGTGTCCAAACTACCACAGTCATCATTTTTTAGTCTTTTGTCATAGAATTATTTCTTGCCCTACCTGTTTTCTTTTCACTTCATTTTTTCCGGCAGTCTTGAAACTCTCAATAGTCGCCTCAGCCAATTCATTTCTGAGGTCGATATCTTTAGTTCGTCAGCTTTCTTCATACTCCATCATTCCAACCTGGTACAGCAGCATTGGCACAACAGTTGTTTCATATACACTGATTTTCATTTTTATCAAAATGTCTTTAAATTTCCAGTTCTTGCAGAGCACTGTAAGTGCAGTAGCGGCTACTCCGATTCTTCTTTTGATGTCATCTTCACAGTTCCCATTCTTCAATACTAGTCCTCCAGGGAACACAATTTTTTCTCCTTGTCCTGGTTCTTTGTCTCCAGCTTTTATCTTTATTTCTTCCTCTTGTCTTGCAATTGAAGTAATTCTTGTCTTCTCTGTGCCAACCTTCAGTCTGAATCTTCTGCTTCCCTGTCTCCCTTGGCAGTTATTCTCTATAAATCCTCCAAGTCTATGAGGACAATATAATGAAGTGAATAACTTAAGATCCAAGGAAGGCACGTCTCTCCCTCTAAGTGCATGAAGTCTCCTATGGTTATGAAGGGTGCTAGGTAAAGCATTCACCAAGATGCTGTAGAGGAGAACAAAGACGTACATGGAAGTGGTGCTTGCAGAGGAGTACGCTGGATTTAGATCAGATGAAATGCAACATATCAGCTATTTGTGATAAGACAGATATTGAAGAATACAGAACACAACCAAACTTGCTTCAATAACTTTATAGACTTCAAAGAGGCCTTTGATAGCATTTGGCAGAAAGGGTTATGGCAAATTTTGAGAATGTACAATGTCCCCAAATAATTGAGCAAGCTGAAAGAAAACATGTACAGCAAGTCAATGAGTGCAGTGAGAGTAGACAAGAAGCTGACAGAACAGTTCAGGATAACCATAGATCCCCAGGGTGCAACCGCTGTGCCCCCCCTAACTCACTAACCTGGGTTGTCTCTCACAATGCCTTACTGATGACAAGTAGCAAACCACTCCAGGTGCTGTTACCACTCAGTATAACCTTACTAGACTAGGCAATATCTAGACTAAGCCCAGTTTTTCTCATCCCACTGGATACTGCAGTTTGGTTGCAGTCTTTCATACTCAGGCTTTCCCTGTTAACCTGGGGACCAGTCTCCTCAGCTCCAGCATTCTTGTTGCCTTTGGCAGGGGTAGAGACAGGACCAACCATGTGGCCTCTGTCCTCTATTTTATAACCTCATTCCATGTGCTTGGAGAACACAAGTCCAGGCATGTCTGGTGGGCATTGCAGAGTCACCGGGCAAGGGTGAGCAATTCATCTGGTGTGGCCTTGTGCATGTGAATCCTTGAATTGCGACTCCCTTGCTGAACAATAGCTGTTGATGGTTGTTCGACACTCGCCCGGGCTTTGGTTACCTCCCTTGGCATTGTCGTAGCGGATCTAATCTCTGAGCAATTCCCCAACTCACAGCATATTTTAGTGACAACCGTACAACACAATCTCATAACTTCCTATGCACTAATGATTTACATATTTAGAGAGAACAATGGCTTTCAGCATATCGTAACCTCTCCCATGATACCTTACACAGCATGCTTTACAATTATATACAAATGATGAATATGGAGGTTACGGGGCGCTCCCCCAAGGTATGACGTATCACACCCCAGATCTGCTCAACTTGGTAATGAAAGCAGTAATGGCTGTAGCACTGAGAGATAGAACACTAGCAATCATATTAAGTGGAAGAACAGTGAATAACTCACATTCACAGATATATTGACTTCATAGTAGTTATCACAACATGCCCAAAATTAAATTTATTAATCATCAGTAGTAGCAGTTGTATTAATGTAAGATAACAAGAGAAACCAAATCTCATCAGGCAGGGAATAAGCTGATTGCCTGGAGAAGTTAGGAAGAAATTTCTCTACTCCATGTACAACATTGCCCAATTGATTTGATTCACAATGGGGTGTGGGGGGAGGGGGAAGAGATTGCTTTTCTCCATCTTCTGAATTCTCTGACTACTGCTGGAGGCAGGATGGACTTAATACACACATATGTGATGTGGAAAGTCAAATCCTATGTTTGTATGATGTTTCAAAATTAGTGACTGGTGAGAAGCTGGAAATCCTTCAGCTGTTGCAGAAGAAAAAGACCTGGTGGATTCATAATTTACTTTTATAGAATGAAATATTTTCCAGAATACATCACTAGTTATATCATACATTTGTTCATAACATTAATATTTTGAACATACCTTTAATTGTATTGTCCTTAGATTGACCACATGCATGTCACAAGGCATGGATGAAGTGAGTGGAGAAAAGGCATTCAAAATCTGTGGGACACCAGATTCTGCATATGTAGTCATTGGAATTACAGGATGATTTATGAAAGAAGAAGTTATATGGCTCAGAAGAGAGGGGAAACTGACTGATGACTTTTCTTCTTTCTATAAAAAAAACAGATAAAACCACTTTGCAGTAAGTTTACATATGGTTGTCTTAATTAAATGCAAGTCTGTAAATTAAGACATATTAATTATTTTTTTACAAACAAAGACAAAACTTCTGAATCAGCTACTCACCTGCTTCTCTAATAATAAAAAATGGTTACGTACTGGCTCGGTAACTGTTCTTCAAGATGCGCTGCACATGTCCTTTCCATTTTAGGTGTGTTGAGTGCCCATGCACCGAAGCCAGAGAACTTTTTCCGATAGTGGTACCCGTTCGTGTGGAGCATGCACATTTGTTCAACTAGCTGAAGTTATGAAGGGGCGGAGCCTCCCTGACCCCACTCAGTTCCTTTGCCTAGGGAGCCAGAGTTTGCTGTGGCTCCAATGTAAAGAGCAAGGAGGATCAGTCATGGAATGGACATGTGCACACATCTTAAAAAACTGTAGTTTCTGAATGGGTAACTAACATTTCTCTAAGTGCTTGCACATGTCCATTCCACTTTCGGTGTCTAACAATTTCAAATGGAGGAGGAAATTGGTGTCTACCTAAACAAGGATGCAACACTACTCTCCCAAACGTATTTTCTCTTAGGGCATAGGAGAGAGCATAAAGAGCAGTGAATATATGAACAGAGGACCATGTCACAGCCTTGCAAATATCACTGACGGGAACGTGACCTAGGAAAGCAGCTGACGCTGCTTATGCTCTCATAGTATGCTAAAACTCTGAGGTCATGGAGCATTTTCATAGCACAAATAAATACAAGAGGAGATCCAGGAAGAAATCATCTGACAAGAGACGGGATGCCCTTTCATCCTGTCAGCGGAGATGAACAAGAGTTTAGAGTGGAGATGCCATAAACTCTTTAATTCTGTTCAGATAAAAGGCCACATCTTATAAATGCCCAAAGTATGAAGGTTTTCCCTATCTCCGTGGGTGTGAGGTTTTGAAAAAAGGTAGTAAGTATGCAGAATTATTTAGATGAAAATCTGACACCACTTTAGTAAGAAATTTGAGGTGTGGATGCCAACTAACTTTACCTTTATAAAACAGTATATAAGGAGGGTCAACTACCAAGGCCTAAAGTTCTGCTACCTCCTGGCTAAAATAATGGCCACCAGGAATGCTAACTTCACTGAGAGATGAGAAAGGGGGCGTAGCTATAGGTTCGAATGGTGGCCCTGTTAAAACAGAAAGAACCAAACGGAAAGAACCAAACAGGATGGTGTGGGAACCCTAATAGGAGGCAAGGTCTGTCCAAACCTTTCAAGAACCTAACAGTCATAGGCAACACTGCCGGAACCGTGGCCCCGCCTCTGCTCTTCCTCTTTCCCCACAGCCATGTCCCTGCTCCTTCTCTTTCCCCCGACCCGAGGCTCCCCCCTGAGGCCAGCCCAGAACTTGGAGCCGGGCCCTGCTAAGAGCCGCCCAGGGTGCTGTGGGGCCCGTGTTCCCACCCACCACGGTGCACTGCCCAGGGCAGGTAGAGGGTCCAGGGCTCCCCACAGCGGTCCTGGATCCCTGGGAGGCTCTTATTACAGCCCAGCTCTGACTTCTGGCCTCACCAGGGGGCAGGCTCTTGGAGGGGAAGAGAGGAGGGGCAGGCCACAGAGAGGATCCAGGCTTCAAGGCAAGGAGATTAAGGTCCCCTTTAGTCCCCCCACTGGAAAGAGGCTGGCACTGCCGGCAAGGGCTGCACTTCATGGTGGGGGAGCTGATCCTCTTATCAGCTCCCCTGCCACAAAGCACAGTGCTGTCACCACTCCGTACCCCCAAACTACACCATGTTAAAAAGTGGGTGGGCAGTACAACTTAAGGTGCCGAGGTCTATAACTCTACATTTCTAGAATGCGGCACTAGGGAGCACCCTGCAGGAGTTATCTTAACTATAACTAACTTCGGTACTGGTCATTTTATGTGAGTGTTTTGAGGACTTAGTCCTCAAAGAAGAAGAGGGCTTCTTCTGGCCCGAAGAGGTCAAAGGACTGGACTTCTGCTACCTGCATGGCACCAGAGATGGAGAGTGGTGTCTTCTCGTCAGCTCTCTTCAACTCTCTTCCAAGTCTGGTGGTGCACTCGGAGATGGAGTTAAGTCCAAATCCCTGCATATTGAGCATCTGGGTTCCGAATGAGAGCACAAAAGCTGCTTCGACCAAGATGTCGTGAAGTTGAACTTCCCTCAACTTCCTACTCCTCGTTTTAAATACCTTATAAATAGAGCAGTTATACCTGATGTAGCCTTCTCCCAAACATTTCTATCAGTGGCAGTGAGGATCACTGAGTGGCCTAAATTTGTTATAGCCAGAACAGTACCTAAATCTTGGGGACTTGGACATGCCTGGGAACTGAGCCAAAAACAAGTACCACTATCTAAACTACAACTATACTAAACTACTTACAATAAAAGACCTCTAGAAAGTTTTCTTAAAGGGAAATATGGGGAAGACCATAAGACTCACACTCACACACTCCAACTACCAACCAGAAGGAACTGAAGGGGGGTGGGATGGTTCCAACCCTTTATGCTTTCAGCTAGCAGCATGTACTGCCCCAACAAGTACCACTATGTGGAAAAGTTGTCCAGCTTCAGTGCACTGGTGTGCATACATCTAAAGTGGAATGGACATGTGAAAGCACTCAAAGAATAATAATTCTTATTCTGAATATAGCTCTTATACAAATAATCAGTAGCTTTCTCAAAAAGTTTGCAAAGGAGGTATCATTAACACTTGTGCTTTTTTTCCATGCTACCTGTCAAATCTCCTGTAAAATCTGTAAAGTTTCTGCATCCTCCTTCAAGTATCTCCTTAAGACTTATTAATGCTGTAATGCCTACAAAGAACTCCAGATGATAATGGCTAGACAGTTAGCAAAAAGACTATGGTATCCTAGGAAAATGTACCATTTACTGTTATCTTGTCTTGCCATCCCACTTGTCTATTTCATCTACCTACTCGGTCTTGTCATATATCTAGACTGTAAACTGTGGAGCAAGGATTAGGTTGTACAGCATTAATCTCAGTGGAGTCCTAATCATTTACTGTAATACAAATAATTAATAGTGCCAGCAAATTAAAATTAAAGCAAGCTACAGAATTCTATACAATTTAAATGCAAATGTTTTGTATGTTTTGATTAGTTCTCAACAGATAAGATGCATGCTAACTTTTTAAGGAAGAAGTGAGTGTTGCTTTTCCTCCTCTTGGTTAGCAGCACAACACATTTTAAATTTTGTTTGTTTGTGTGATACAACAAACAGCAAACATCTGATATGTGATTCAGCTGAGAACTAAACAAGTAAACATACATCTAAATTACAAACAGGTTGTTCAATCTTAATTATAGGCAATGGTATAAATATTTCAAGTATATTATTTCATACATTTTACTGAAGATATGCTGCATGTGTCAAAGGAAGACAGAAGGCAGAGGATTCTGGAAGTGAATCACTGGCTAGGTAAGTGGTGTAGGGCTCTGGTTTTGTGAAATATTGGTCCATCTTCTATGGGGGAGAGGAGACTATATTGTTTGGATGGTCATCACCTCAGCAGAAGGGGGACCAATCTTCTTGAGGACAGGCTGGCTAGAGTAGTCAGGTGGGTGTTAAATTAATAGCATACGGGGAGGGGAAAAAGAGGAAAGATACGAGCACTCAGCACAAAATCAAGATATTGAGAACAAAATTTATCAAGGAGTCAAAGGACATGAACAGGAGAAATTCTTCAATTACCTATACACTAATGCTAGGAGCCTGACCAACAAACAAGAGGAACTGGAATTGGTCATTTAGGAGAATAAATTCAATCTACAGTAGAAGCTCTGAGTTATGAACACCTCAGGAATGGAGGTTATTCGTAACTCTGAAATGTATGTAACTCTGAACAAAACATTATGGTTGTTCTTTCAAAAGTTTACATCTTAATACACCTTTGAAACTTTACTATGCACAAGAAAAATGCTACTTTTAACTGTCTTAATTTAAATGAACAAGCATGGAAACAGTTTCCTTACCTTATCAATTTTTTGTAAACTCTTCCTCCCCTCCCACCCCCTTTTTTTTTTTTTTTTTTTTTTTTAAGACGTTTATGTTTAACACAGTACTATAATGTAGAGTATATGGGATTTTTGGTCTCTGCTGTCTGATTGCATACTTCCAGTTCCAAACATCCTTTGAATTTCTAAACATTATAGATGAGAATTTCCTAACTCAAAAAGTGTTGCAGCCATCATGGGGGAATTCTATATTAGACCTTATTCCAAAAGATAAAGGAGAACTGACCACAAGACTAAAAGTAATATATATACTTGGTGCTTTAATAGGGCCAATTTCACAAAGCTGAAAACAGTATGAGCCAAATAAGCTGGGGAAAAGAATGTAATCAAAAAAATGTGAACGATTATTGGGAATCATATAAGAACACCTTTCTATATGCCCCAAAAGGCTCAATCCCATAATTGAGGAAGAAGGCTGTGCTGGTTAAAAAAACCCAAACTGTTTAGAAAGGATGTGAAGGCAGCTTTAAAATATAAAAGAAATAATATATAACAAATGGAAGAAAGGGGAAGTTAACATTAATGAATAAGTCAGAAGTTAGGAATTGCAGAAAATTGATAAGGGACACAAAAGGAGAAAAATGTATGGCAAGTAGAGTTAAGGACAGTAATAGAGTTTTTTAAATACACTAGGAACAAAAAGAATCCTGACAATGGTATTGGTCCATCACTAAATGGAAATGGTAGAATTAATAATAATAATAATAATAAAAAATAATAACACAGAAAAGATGTTAAATAAATATTTGTTCTGTATTTGAGGGGGAAAAACAGATGATGCAGTCTCATCATACGGTGATAACGATGTTTTTTCCATTCCACTAGTGTCTCTGGAGGATGTTAAACAGAAGCTACTAAAGTCAGAAATTTTAAAATCAGCAGATCCAGATAACTTGCATCCAAAGAGTTTCAAAAGACTGGCTGAGGATTTTGCTGATTCTCAATAAGTTTTGGAACATTGGGAAAGTTCCAGAAGACTGGAAGAAAGCTAATGTTCTGCCAATTTTTAAACAGGGTAGGCAGAATGACCCAGGTAATTATTGGCCTGTCAGACTGACATCAATCCCAGGCAAGATAATGGAATGGCTGATACAAGACTCAATTAATAAAGAACTAAAGGAGGATACTGTAACTGACACAAATCAACGTGAGTTTATGGAAAATAGATCCTGTCAAACTAACCTGATATCTTTTTTTCAGTGAGATTACAAGTTTGGTTGATAAAGGTAATAGTGTTGATATAATACACTTAGACTTCTGGAAGGTGTCTGACTTGGTCCCGCACAACATTTTGATTAAAAAACCAGAATGATATAACATTAACATGGCATACATTAAATGGATTAAAAACTGGCTAACTGATAGGTCTCAAAAAGTAACTATACAGAGAGAATCATTATTGAACTGGTCTGTTTTCAGTGGGGTCCTGCTGTGATTGGTTCTTGGAGCTATACTAGAATCTTTATCAATGACTCAGAAGAAAACAAAAGCATCATAGATTAAAGTTTGGAGATGACAAAAATTAGGGGAGTGGTAAATAATGAAGAGGACACTGATTCAGAGAAATCTGAATTGCTTGATGAATTGGATGCAATATGCATTTTAAATATGGCTAAATGTAAATTTTTTTCATCTGGGAACAAAGAGTATAGGCCAAATTCACAGAATGGAAGATTCTATTCTAGGATGCAGTGACTGAAAAAGATTTGAGGTCATGGTGGATAATCAGCTGAACATGAGCTCTCAGCATGACACTGTAGCCAGAAGAGCTAATGTGATCCTGGAATGCATAAACAGGGGAATCTCAAATTTGAATTTGAATTAATGGAGATATCCTATCTCCTAGAACTGGAAGGGACCTTGAAAGGTCATCGAGTCCAGCCCCCTGCCTTCACTAGCAGGACCAAGTACTGATATTTGCCCCAGATCCCTAAGTGGCCCCTTCAAGGATTGAACTCACAACCCTGGGTTTAGTAGACCAATGCTCAAACCACTGAGCTATCCCTCCCCCCAGTAGAAAGGTTACTTTATCTCTGTATTTGGCACGATGTGACCACTGCTGGAATAGCGTGTGCAGTTCTGGTGCCCACAATTCAAAAAGGTTGTTGATAAATTAGTATGGATTCGGCGAAGAGCCACAAGAATGACCGAAGGATTAGGAAAACATGCCTAATAAACATGTCTCAAGGAGCTCAATCTATTTAGCTTGACAAAGAAAAGTGTAAAGGGCAAGAAGCTGTAAAACAGTTGACATCAAATGGTCCATCTTGAACCACAGGTGGGCAGGTCCACACACCCCTATATGCCCTTGTAGAGGAGCACAAAGAGCTTTTCTGTGAAGGTGCGGGCCCACAATCGCTGCTTTACAATCTCCAGTTGAGAGTTCACAGGCATATGCACATTTATGGTGGAGCACCCACTGGGCTATATACTCAAAAAATGCAGCAACTCCACTGAATAGTTCTGAACAGTTGTTTCACACAATACTACTTTGAAACAATTTTTCTAAAAATGTTTTCAATCACATGTAGGACTTTTAAAAACTAATCTAAGTACTCAGTTCTATACTTAAACATTTAGTATAATAGCAAACAGCTCTAGATATTCAACTAAATACCTCCCAGCACAAGCTTAGTTTTCACCTAAATATTTCACCACACTTAAAATCCCTAATCTAGGATCTCCTAAATTTATAATCACATGCAGGCAATGTTTATGGTGTTGCTTACCACAGAGTACTCTGGAATTATCTCCAACATATATTTCATATGACACCAACATAAAACTAAAATAATGAATTCTATCAAACTGAAAAGGTACTTGAAACATTTATTTACTTCTTGTCTTATGCCACTAGCACAACACTATGTTAAGATAAATATCTCTTGATTGTGAAAGTTATCCTATCGTTCCAAACAGCTTTATAAATTATGTTGAATAAACACTCTTGCCAATTCTGTTCTTCAAGACAGACTGGGGATCTCTCTCAACTCCGAAATATTAAATCTTTTCCTTATTTAAAGTTTGAAAAAGTCATGACTTGTTAATTGTTATAAAATTATATTTAATATTCTTCCTTTTGTTAACACTCCTTATCCCCCCATTTAAACCTTTCCCCTGCATAATGCCATTATTTAAGAGTAAATATGTTCTTTTAAATCACTGATGAATATATAACATGCAGCTAGAAATAAGGAAATATACACTACATCCTGTAATGACCAAACAATACTACTGGATAAGAAAGGATTACATGACTAATGACAATTTACCATTATTACCCCCCCTAACTAGTCAATGGCGGAATAGTCACAGCCAACTAGTTAATCTTGCCTTCTGAACATTTCCCTATTCTTTTTCTGCATAATCTTTCCCATCCCATCTAATTCTTCATCTAATTCTCAGTTTCATCTTATTGACATGTCCCACTTCTCCATTTTTATCTGCCTTCCCCTCAAAATTAAGTTTTCTGGAAGCAACAACAGACAGTGACATCTTTGTTTTGGTCTCAAGTATTTTAGGATTACCTCCACCAGTTGTGTTTTAGGCCATGGCAGTAGCCAGTATTCAAATGCTCCAAGATCTATAGCACAACAGTTGCAATGTTTAAAAGGAGCTGCAGAAGCGGTACCAAAGATCCTGACATGTGTCTAAAGACGTATACATTTGCACTGGCTCCTACAGCTCCCTGGAAACCTGCTTTTAAGCATGTAAGTACAGGAGAAGAAGACTAGGACAATTATTAATTTAAAAAAAAAAAAAAGGCAGAAGGAAAGATGCCATGAGCAAGAGGTTGGAAAAATGTGGGTAGAACTATTTCTGCTTTCCATTTTTTTAGGAGATGTGTATATATCAGTGATTTATTTGTAACAAAAATGATTGCTTTTTGTGTTTAAATACAACTTCTTATGCAAGAGCATTCACAGTCAAATGGCTGAAAGCACAATATCCAGGGTTACACTAGATCTAAATTTGTATTTGATAGTAGGTTGAAAACCACACAGAAGTGTGAAATAAATGGGAGAGATTCAAAGCAAAGTTTTATTTGATCAGTTCCATAATATTAATATCAATGAAATTCCAGATTTTAGTAAACATTTCTATTTACCTCACGCAGTTACAGAAATACCAATTTGTCTGGGAATTTAGCAACTGAAGTCGGAGAAAAGAGGGATCAGGGCAGGTTGATACATGGGGAGAGGAAAAGCTAAAAGCTTCTGTCACTGGGATGTGGACAGGATTTTAAAGTATTGAGCACCCCCTCTACCTTCTTCAACTCAATTTTTAAAATAACTTTCCAAGTGGTGACATGGGAATATTTATTAGTAAATACTAATACTCTGCACGGAGGATTTCAAAAAGCTTTACAAAAGGTGTGAAAACATCATTTGACTAATAGGGAAAATGAGGTAGAGAGATTTAGTGGCTCTTCGTATACATTTAGTAAAGGTGAGATGAATGATAAAAAGTCCTGAGCTTGCAAATAGAGAACTTGAAACAACAGCTCTGAGAGCTGTAAACTCCCTCTATTCCTCTCAATTGTATATTAACTCTGAAGTCTAACAATAAATATTGAGGGGAGATTTTCCAAATGCACAAGGGACTCCCACATTGGCTTTCAACTAGAGCTAGCTGCCTGTTTGTGTTTTTTTGTAAATCTCCTCCTTAATAGTACATGTTAACTATTTCATTGCATTTCAACTAATCTGTTTTATCCACTGTTGCTGGATGCAGTGACAACTCCTAAACAAATACTTTGACTCAGTTTTTAATAGCAATAATGAGGAGCTTAGAGGTAGTGGTAGGGTGGTTAATGTCAGTGAGGATATAGAGGTAGAAATTACCACATCTGGATGTCAAACTCAAACAGCTTAATGAGAATAAATCATGGGCCCCAGATAATCTCTATCCAAGAATAGTAAAGGAACTGGCACATGAAATTGCAAGACCAATAGCTAGGATTTTTAATGAATCTGTTAACTCAGGGATCATACCCTATGACTGGAGAATTACTAATTTAGTACCTATTTTTAAGAAAGGAGAAAAAGTGATCCAAGAAACTACAGGCCTGTTAGTTTAACCTCATTACATGCAAGGTCTTAGAACAAATTTTGAAATAGAAAGTTGCTAAAAGATATAGAGGTAAATGGTAATTGGGATAAAATACAACATCGTTTTACAAAAGGTAGATCATGCCAGACCACTTGATCTCTTTCTTTGAGAAGATAACTGATTTTTTAGACAAAGGAAATGTATTAGATCTAATCTTCCTGGATTTCAGTATGGCATTTGATAGAGTTCCATATGGAAATTAGTTAAATTGGAGAAGATGAGGATTAAGGGGAGACAACAACGGGTCACACTGGAAGGTGAACTGTCAGGCTGGAGGGAGGTTACTAGTGGAGTTCCTCAGGGATCGGTCATGGGACTAATCTTATTAACATTTTATTACTGACCCTGGCACAAAAAGTGGGAGTGTGCTAATATCATTTGCAGATTACACAAAGTTAGGTGATATTGCCAATACAGAGGACTAGAATATCATATAAGAAGATCTGGATGACCTTGAAAACTGGAGTAATAGAAATGGGTTGATATTTAATAGTGGAAAGTGCAAGGTCATGCACATAGGAATAAGAATTTTTCCTATAAGTTTGGGGCTTATCAGTTGGAAGCGACACAGGAGCAGAATGACCTGGCGAACTGGATGATGGCAGGATGATTATGAGCCACTAATATGATGCAGCCATGAAAAAGGTTACTGCAATCTTAAAATGCATCAGGCAAGGTATTTCCAGTAGAGATAAGGAAGTGCTAGTACCATTATACAAGGCACTGGTGAGATCTCATCTGGAATACTGTGTGCAATTCTGGTCTCTCATGTTTAAGAAAGATGAATTCACACTGGAACAGATGCAGAGAAGGGCTACTAGGATGATCATATGAGATGAGACCTTATGAGATGAGACTCAAAGAACTTGGCTTGTTTAAAGTAACCAAAAGAAGGCTGAGAAGAGATACAATTACTCTATAAACACATTAGAATGATAAATACCAGGAAGGGAGAGGAGTAAGTTAACTGCCAACGTGGACACAAGACCAAATGGACATAAACTGTCCATCAACAAATTTAGGCTTGAAATAAGACAAAGGTTTCTAAATATCAGCCTTCCAAGGGGAGCAGTAGGGGCAAAAAACCTACCTGGCTTCAAGATTGAGCTTGATAAATTTATGGAGGGGACGGTATGCTGAGACTGCCTACAATGTTAAACAGCCTATCTGCGACTGCTAGTAGCAAATATCCCCAATGGCCAGTGATGGGACACTAGATGGGGAGGGCTCTGAGTTACTACACAGAATTCTTTCCTGATGTCTGGCTGCTGGGTCTTGCTGAAATGCTCAGGGTTGGGAAGAATTTTCCCCAGGCTCAGACCGAGGTTTTTTTTGCCTTCCTCTACAGCATGGGGCACAGGTCATTTGCAGATTTAAACTAGTGTAAATGGTGGATTCTCTGTAACTTGAAGTCTTTAAATCATGATTTGAGGACTTCAGTAACTCAGCCACAGATTATGGGTTTATTAGAGGAGTGGGTGGGCAAAGTTTTGTGGCCTGCAACGTGCAGGTCAAACTAGATGACCACGATCATCCCTTCAGGCCTTACAGTCTATGAGGCTGCCATTGAGGCGTAAAACAGTGGGGTGGCCAACTGTTGTCAAGGATTGTTGAGGTAGAAGAAAACTCATCAAAAAGTTTCAAATGACTATCTTTTCTTCCTATTTTGGGCAGAAGTCAGTTATTTAATATTGATTGAATTACTGTCATATTCAATAAAAATCCACCATTTTTTCCATGTACTTGAAACTGCCACATACCCTCCACTTTGGCACATAATTTATCACCAGAACTTTGCAGGGAAAATCTTGCCACAGAATTCTGGTCTAGCTTGCCACAGAATACAATTTGCTTTGATCATGACTATCTTCTTGATCAGAGAACTAAGAGGAGAATAAAGACAGCTGTATGCCCTCAAAAACACTAGAAAATCTACTTTAAAGGAACCAACATGCACTGAAAGTTTGGACTAGATAACGTAACTGGCCTTTTTCTTCCAACATCTATGGTTCTGTGCTCTCTCTCTTTGAATAGGAGATTCCTTTTCTCCCTCATGTTAAAATTGAAACTTAAGAACAATCACAGACAATGAAGAATTACACTACAATTAACAAAGATGGGTTTAAGCAATATCACATCAGTAACAAGAGTTTATTATTTGCACAGATTATGTACTTTATAGTAAAATGCTTTTATTCTTGTAATTCTTGTGAGACTTTTTTTATCCTGTAGAAGTCCACATCTCTGATTCTAAGATATCCTTGGTGCATTTGACCTGTGTTTACACTGCCTTTGTGTATTTCCGAAGTTCTCCCAGGTCTCATACCTTCCCATAACTTTCTTATATATTTTGAATGTGCACTTACCATTGAGAAACCCATGGTCTTAGTGCCATTTGTTAAAGGCAAAACAACTATTCTGGTGGTAAGTAATTCATCAGTTCATTGGATTCTATCAAACCATATGGAAGCTATTTTTTGCCTACCACTGTGCCTAATCTTGAAATTTTGTATTCTGATTACTTCTGCTGCATTCAGAATCCCTCCATAGAGCCTTTCCCTGCAACAATTTCACCCCTGCCAGAGCCTTTCACTGCCCCATGTAGCTACACACCACAATGTGGATGCAGCCTGCTTTTCACTGCAGTGTGTAGCTACACATAACCTACATGTCGCTGCAAGAGGTCTGCACTGTAGACATAGCCTTAATGGCTTCATTCATGCATTTAACAACAGAGTCCCACATATGAAATTTTGCAGGCCATTTAATGTGTGCTATTGCATTTAGGCTCTTTGAATACAAAAGTGTAAGAGCAGATTTGCCCCCTTTGTACATTTCCATGATTATACTAGGTAAAGTTTATTATGGCAACTTCTTGATTTTTCATTTGATAAACCTTTTAATCCAAATTCATTTTTGGTAAGTTTAATTAGTCAATTAAGACCTAAAGTTCCACTCGAAGTTGATAAATATCTGCCTCAAATACTGCTAATATAAAATAATTCAAAGAAATGGCAATAAGAAAATATTTAGTCAGATGACAAGTATGACTAGAAAGGCTGTCAGGGCCAAACTAAAATATAATTTGCTATGCTTTAAAATGGTCCATCAATATATTTTATCCCAGATTTTCTTTATTCTCTTATCTTTCATTTTCTATAAAATGAGTGATAGCTTGCATCTGACAATGGTTTTAAAACAAGCTAATCTTAAACTCAACAGTCATAAAAATATTAGTTGGCAGTAATAGACTATACTCATCCTATTATAAGATTTAAAACCTAAAAAGTGCACTAGCCCTTATGGCTGGTGCCTGATTATAGGAAAGTGTCCCGAGGACCAGAAAAACCCACTCAGCCACTATAGTGCAGCCTTCTGACAAGTGATGCACACTCCTGGCTAGGAGGACTGCCACTGGTCAAACTCTGTGAGCTACAGCTCCTGCAATGACATATGCCACTAAGGCCTGGTCTACACTACGACTTTAATTCGGATTTATCAGCTTTAATTCGAATTTACCCTGTAACCGTCCACACAACGACGCTATTTATTTCGATGTAAAGGGCCCTTTAAATCGATTTCTGTACTCCACCCCGACGAGCGGAGTAGCGCCAAAATCGATTTTAACATTTCAAATTAGGGATAGTGTGGCCGCAATTCAATGGTATTGGCCTCCGGGAGCTATCCCACAGTGCATCATTGTGACCGCTCTGGACAGCAATCTAAACTTGGATGCACTGGCCAGGTAGACAGGAAAAGCCCCGCGAACATTTGAATTTCATTTCCTGTTTGCCCAGCGTGGAGAGCACAGGTGACCACAGATAGCTCATCAGCACAGGTAACCATGCAGGCTGATAATCGAAAAAGAGCACCAGCATGGACAGTGAGGGAGGTACTGGATCTGATCGCTGTATGGGGAGAGGATTCAGTGCTTGCAGAACTTCGTTCTAAAAGACGAAATGCAAAAACTTTTGAAAAAATCTCCAAGGGCATGATGGAGAGAGGCCACAATAGGGATTCTGAGCAGTGCCGCGTGAAAGTCAAGGAGCTCAGACAAGCGTATCAAAAAACAAAGGAGGCAAACGGTCGCTCCGGGTCAGAGCCGCGGACATGCCGCTTCTACGCGGAGCTGCATGCAATTCTAGGGGGGGCTGCCACCACTACCCCACCTCTGATCGTGGATTCTGGGTCGGGGATAGTCTCATCAGCGACGCCTGAGGATTCTGCCGATGGGGGAGAGGAGGAGGAGGAGGAGGATGAGCTTGCAGAGAGCACACAGCACTCCGTTCTCCCCAACAGCCAGGATCTTTTTCTCACCCTGACTGAAGTACCCTCCCAAGCCTCCCAAGCCAGTACCCAAGACTCTGATCCCATGGAAGGGACCTCAGGTGGGTTTACCTTTTAAAATATAAAACTTGCTGTAAAAGCAAACTGTTTTTAATGATTACTTTGCCCTGAGGACTTGGGATGCATTCGCAGTCAGTTCAGCTACTGGAAAAGTCTGTTAACGTGTCTGGGGATGGAGCGGAAATCCTCCAGGGACATCTCCATGAAGCTCTCCTGGAGGTACTCCGAAAGCCTTGCCAGAAGGTTTTTGGGCAGTGCATCCTTATTCCCTCCTCCATGGTAGGACACTTGACCACGCCATGCTTGCAGCAAGTAATCTGGTATCATTGCCTGACAAAGCCTGGCAGCGTATGGTCCCGGTGTTTGCTGGCATTCAAGCAACATCCGTTCTTTATCTTGTTGTGTAATCCTCAGGAGAGTGATATCACTCCTGGTAACCTGGTTGAAATACGGGAACTTTAATTAAGGGGACAGAGGTGGCCGTTCCTACTGGGCTGTTTGCCTGTGGCGGAAAATAAATCCTTCCCTGCAGTTAGCCAAGCGCAGATGGGAAATTGGCCCTGAGTTTTTCGCGTTTGGCTAGCAGGGATCTTCCCTGTTACCAGCCACGCGGTGGGGGGGAGGGGTACAGCGATCATCCCAGAGAATTCATGGCGAGAGGGGGGGTGGTTAGTTTGTTTTCTGCTGCTGCTGCTGAATGTTAACAGAAAAACCGCAGCACTCTACAGGCTATGCTTGGTATGTGGGAAAGGAGGGTGCAGAAGCTGTAAGACAATGGCTTACCATGGCCGCATGCAAGCCGAATTCTGTTGCCCAGACCTGTGATCTCTAGCAGCAAAGCCACAGGCACTCAGCATTAAGAGGCAAAATGCGACCTTGCACAGAAATCACATGTGCTATGTAATGTGAATAGTGTTGGTCACCGTGAAAGAGTATAAGCATTGTTCTGCAAAATGTAGCTTTTTAAACAATTCTCTCTTTTTTCCCCTCCCTACAGCAGCTGCAAATTCCTCAAGCCTCCCTCCTCCATCCCGAAGGTTATCACAGATAAGGCGTCGTAAGAAGAGAACGCGAGACGAGATGTTTCCTGAAATTATGGAATCCAGCCGCAGTGACAGAGCTCATCTGAATGAGTGAAAGGAAACAGTTTCAAAGTATAGGAAAGAAGCCAGTGAACGTGAGGACAGGAGGGACCAACGTGAGGACAGGAGGGACCAACGTGAGGACAGGAGGGACGCTCGAGATGAGAGGTGGCGGCAGGAAGACCAGAGGAGGTAGGATGCAACGCTGGGGCTGCTGCGTGAGCAAACAGACATGCTCCGGCGTCTGGTGGAGCTTCAGGAACGGCTGCTGGAAAACAGACTGCCGCTTCAGCCCCTGTTCCACCCTCCCCCCTCCCCATGTTCCGTATCCTCCTCACCCAGACGTGTAAGAACACGGGGGGGGGAGACTCCGTACACCTTCCCATTCCACCCCAGTAGACAGCCCAAGCAAAAGGCTGTCATTTTTTTAACCTTTTCTTTGTGGCTTTTTCCTTCCCAGCAATCCTCCTCCCAAATACCACCCGGGTTCCCTCCCTCTTTTTCTAATCTATTAATAAAGAATAAATGATTTTTAAATGATAGTGACTTTATTTGGTTTGAAAGAAAGCTGGGGGAAGGGGGAGGGTGGGTTCCTTACAGAAAATCAGTCAATAAAGGGGGCGGGTTTTCATGAAGGAGAAACAAACAGATATTTCACACTGTAGCCTGGCCAGTCATGAAACTGTTTTTTAAAGCTTCTCTGATGCACAGCGCTTCCTGGTGTGCTCTTCTAATCGCCCTGGTATCTGGCTGCGCGTAATCAGCAGCCAGGCGATTTGCCTCAGCCTCCCACCCCGCCATAAAGGTCTCCCCCTTACTTTCACAGAGATTGTGGAGCACACAGCAAGCAGAAATAACAATGGGGAGATTTCTTTGGCTGAGGTCAGAGCGAGTCAATAATGATCGCCAGCGACCTTTTAAACGGCCAAATGCACATTCTACCACCATTCTGCACTTGCTTAGCCTGTAGTTAAACAGCTCCTGACTCCTGTCCAGGCTGCCTGTGTACGGCTTCATGAGCCATGACATTAAGGGGTAGGCGGGGTCCCCAAGAATAACTATTGGCATTTCAACATCCCCAACGGTTATTTTCTGGTCCGGAAAGTAAGTCCCTTGCTGCAGCCCTTTAAACAGAGTAGTGTTCCTGAAAACGCGAGCGTCATGAACCCTTCCCGCCCAGCCCGCGTTGATGTTAGTGAAACGTCCCTTGTGATCCACAAGTGCTTGCAGCACCATTGAAAAGTACCCCTTGCGGTTTATGTACTCGGTGGCTTGGTGCTCCGGTGCCAAGATAGGGATATGGGTTCCGTCTATCGCCCCACCACATTAGGGAATCCCATTGCAGCAAAACCATCCACTATAGCCTGCACATTTCCCAGAGTCACTAACTTTCGTAGCAGCACCTGAGTGATTGCTTTGGCTACTTGCATCACAGCAGCCCCCACCGTAGATTTGCCCACTCCAAATTGATTCCCGACTGACCGGTAGCTGTCTGGCGTTGCAAGCTTCCACAGGGCTATCGCCACGTGCTTCTCAACTGTGAGGGCTGCTCTCATCTTGGTATTCTGGCGTTTCAGGGCAGGGGACAGCAAGTCACAAAGTTCCATGAAAGTGCCCTTACGCATGCGAAAGTTCCGCAGCCACTGGGAATCGTCCCAGACCTGCAACACTATGCAGTCCCACCAGTCTGTGCTTGTTTCCCTTGCCCAGAATCGGCGTTCCATGGATAGAATCTGCCCCATTAACAACATGATCTCCAAAGCACCGGGGCCCGTGGTTTCACAGAATTCTGTATCCGTGTCCGTGTCCGTGTCCATGTCAATGTCCTCATCATGCTTGTCGCTGCGTTGCCGCCGCCGCTGCCTCCTCGCCTCGTTTTTCTGGTCCTGGCTGAGCATAAACTCCACGAGAACGCGCGATGTTCATGACTGCTGTCTTGAGCTCAGCGGGCTCCATGCTTGCCGTGGTATGGAGTCTGCAGTGTTCACTCACCCAGGAAAAAAGGCGCGAAAATGGTTGTCTGCCGTCCGTTGCTTTCATGCAGGGAGGGAGGAGGTGAGGCTGTACCCAGAACCACCTGCGACAATGTTTTTTGTCCCATCAGGCACTGGGATCTTAACCCACAATCCCAATGGGCGCGGGAGACTGCGGGAACTATGGGATAGCTATGGGATAGCTACCCACAGTGCAACGGTGCAGAAATCGACGCTAGCCCCGGTATTTGGACGCACACCACCGAATTAATGTGCTTAGTGTGGCCGCATACATTTCGACTTTATACAACCTGTTTTTCAAATCCGAATTATATAAATTCGGATTAATCCCGTAGTGTAGACATACCCTAAGCCTGCAGTAAGCCGCATTAAAATCTGCCTTCCTCCAATGCATGAAGATTGTAGTGCAGGGAGAGAGTAAGCACGAGTCCAATGATTTCAGCAGCTCCCTCAGCCTGTTTATGTGAATTTTCTCACTTCCTCACTCAGTCCAACTCCAGCTCCTTCCTCTGCCCTTTTGTTGTTACTGTGGTGTGCATGTCAGTTGCTGCCTCATGCCGTATCTGTAGACCACCTTTCTTTCTACAGATTTCCTGAATTTTTGGCCTAACATTCTCTTTTCCTCCATTTTCCCTTTTCAATTTGATTGCGTCACATGTTCCTCACCTCATAGATCAGGGTCCCTAGAGTAGCAAAGAGATACTTGGTGATGCATATGGCTGGTATATTCAAGATTAACTACCTACTGCTATTTGTATTGTTCTGCTAGATGACTGCTGGACAGATACATATCCTGGGTGACAGTGTACATCCTGACACATGAGATCAGACGTTCCTGGCTAAAAGAGTTCATTGAGACTGTGCATACACACTTGCCAGTGTCCTCAGGCCCTCAGCCAAGACTATATATGGAGTGCAGCCCCAACATTCCCTACATTTCTTACACTAAGTCAAGAATTTATCAAATTCCAAAATAACAGGGAAAGGTGAGGGAAGTCTAGATACACTGAGGCAATCATCTGAGAAAGAGTCACACTATGGTAAGCAATTGTTTTTTCTCCTTCACTCAGTGTGTTTAACAAGCAGCGTCAAACTGAAGGCGAGCGTAAGGAATTTAAATTGAATTCTTGATAACAAGACTGTGCACCTGCATTAAGTGGTGTAATTCTCTCAACCACCACAAATGTTAGAAATACTGGGAATTTAAAGTTAATGTCACACATAATAACTATTAGAAAGTATTAATATGAACAGTTAAAGTCACCTAAACAACTTCAACTTTTTCTGCCTCCAGCCAACCATTTCATCTCGTATACTCATTGGGCCTTGCATTTAGGAAGGAAACATTCTGATGAAGAACTTCTGGATAAAGAAACTTTAAAGTTTATAGTCTGCAGCTTCTGACATCTTAAATTGGCATAGTTTGCCTATGGAGTTTAAGATCCTATGTATTTTTGTATATATGGGTTCATAATAGACAGTTTAAGGCCAGAAGGAACCATCATGATCATCTAGTCTGGCCTTCTGCACATTGCAGGCCACAGAACCTCACCAAGTCACTCCAATAGTAGGTCCATAACCTTGGGCATAGTTACTAAAGTACTCAAATCTATATACAAGTGTAATTGCCTATCGTTCTGCACCATTGTTGTGTAAGTTTTCTAATTTTGCTCCAATAGTCAGAACAGGGTCTTAACCAGAGAAAATATTATACAAATAGATAGCTATCTACGCTAACTCTCACAATATGGCAACGCTTTTACATATGAAACCGCCCACACTCTTGCCCATCTGACCTAAACAATTATTCTGATTGTGGGTATTTTTTCCGGCAACTTCATATGGTCTTAAAGAAGGTGGGAGTAGTTTGCTATAAAGACAGGTGCGCTTCAGTTAATGCTAGAGTAATGTAGAAATGAGAAAGGTTTAATAACTAATGATTTTTAAGTGAGTGGATGCTATGCAAAAGAGATATTAAACTTTCATATTCTTGACCTGTGTCATGTGACTGGAGCCCAGGAAATGAAGATCACACTCTGACCAGCACTCCTGTGTATCAAATCTATTATGTAGTGTCAGAAGAAAACTGAATCTTTGGCAAAAATAGAGCAAATGAAGACATCCCTCAGTCTGCAAAGGAAACTGGAAGAGAACTGGAGGTGGTAGCAGAATTTCCGAATTTTCCTGGAAGCAGGTGGTATTGCAGAGAAACTGGAGATGGTCAAATTCTTTACAATGCTACAAGTGGCAGGCCCAGAGGCTTTGGAGGTCTATAATGCAATCCAGTAGAAGAAAATGATTGTAAACAGCAAACCAAAATTTCAAGAATACGCTGAGTCATGCAAAAATGTCACTTATGTAGGCACATTTTCTTTACCAGGAACGAGTTCCCAGGTGTATCATTGAGCCTTATGCTAAAGAGCTATGTATTAGACCTAAATCATATCAATTTGAACTGTTAACTAGATGAAGCAATTAAAGACCAAATTATTTGTGGTATAACTGATAAACAAATCAAAGCAAAGTTATATTATGAAAAACTGAAATTAGTGATAGAACTGAAGTTTGTCTAATTAAAAATACATACCAAGGCATAAAAAAGTAAACAAACAGCAGAGACCATAAATATTTGTAAGAAATGCAGAGGAATCATCACACAAAGATTTCCAGCACAAGGAGTGCAATGTCATGCATGCAATAAAAAAAATTAAATATGTTACTCTCAACACAAATTGCAAAGAAATATAAAATACATTCAAGCAAAATATATTAATGAACATATAGCTGAAGGACAAATCACTGTGGTACAAAAAATCAGTTCTTTGTTGGTTCTCAATAAATTTGCAAAGCAATTTTCTACAAAAAGATTGGTATGTGGCATGACAAATAAATTAAAAATTTAAAATTAACTTGTAAAGAATGTGGTGAGATATTTAATGGACTGGGATGCACTACGTATATGACATCACACAGAGAGATCCCCAAAAATGGAAACACTTTCCAGCTTCCAAAGTTACATCTTTAATGTATTTACCATCAACTTGCCTTAATAGTCTGCACTACATTTTTATTATATCTATATAAGTTCAAGAATCTCCTTTCTTATGTAACAGTGCTAGCAGATACTCAATGGATAGATGATAGCCTTTTTATTTGGAAGCAGATTGACAGGTTACACTGAATATCTGTGTGATTGATCTGAATGGCAAAATGTCATCTAGAAACAGTCCAGGTAAGGCGAATACATCCACTTAGATACATTTATGAAACATTTTACGAGCGGGTGGATATGTTACAGCCCGAGGATGAGATTTTCAAAGCAGTGTAGATGACTTACACAGGTCTTCCTTTGTAACTAATGGAAGATTTGTGGCCAAGACCTCTGCATTGCTCCGAAAATCTCAACCCTAGTTTTCACTTTTGTTTTTGTGAAGTCAAAATCAGGTTTCTCAGGCTTACCTATGAAAACGGATTACAAACATATAGTATTTGAAATATGGCTGGATTTAAGTTATTATGGGAACCTTAATTTTTGCACTACCTATCTTTAGTTCTAAGATTCATAACCTTAGTGTTGCATTTAATCTAAATATGTCAAAAGTGTTTGTGCAAAAAGTCTCAACTTATGTTATAGACTTAAGATCACTATTTAGCTTATCAGAGAAGCTGAAGAGGTGACTACATCACAGTCCATAAGTACCTATGCAAGGAGAAGATTTCTGATAGTAGATGACTCTTTAATCTATCTGACAAAGAGTTAAGATTTGATGGCTGGAAGTTGGAGTTAGAAAATTGAAAATGGAAATAAGGCATAATTTTTATTTTATTTTATTAAACACTGACGTTAATTAATACTTGGAACAACTTACCGAGGGATGCGAAGGATTCTCCACTCTCTGAAGTCTTTAAATCAAGACCTGATATCTTTCTAAAATATATGCTCGTGCTCAACAAGATGTTATGGGCTTAATGCAGGAATTATGGTGTAAAATTTTATGGCTTGTTATATAAAGGAGGATGTCGACTAGAGGATCACAACAACAAAAATATCTATGAATCAAATGAACACTGGAATTTAATTTTAAGTGGTATAGTGTAAGTATCCTCATCACTCCAGTGGTTGCTATAACCCATATAAAAAAAAATTAATTCCAGCTCCTTTGTATATTACAAGTTTATACACAATTCCTCATCTTTAGAAACTGCCTTCTGATTTTAAATCCACTCAGCATTGTAGCTGCTGTCATTAGTCTCTACTCTTGCAATATGATACTCGTTTGGTCCTCCCCAGGCTTATTTCCCCATAGTGATGGAAAAAGAAAGGAGAGAAGAGAAAAAAAAAAAAAAACTGAGGGAATAAGAGGGGACATACAAGGGTAAATGTTTGTAAAAGGAAGAGCGAATCAAACTGACCAATACTATTATTGCATATAACATTCTCATATCTTCCTGGCTTACATAAAGTGAGACAATTTAGATAGGTCAGATACCTACACATCAGGTATTTTTGCTTAAATATTTCTTTACAGAAGTATCAAATATTTATATCTTCGGTTTTATTGAAAATACAGCAGATGAACCCATGTAATTACACCTACCTCATCTACTTCATTTCTTCTCTCCAGCAGAAGTCGGAACAGATTAGCTGTGATCTTGTTATCTTGGAGACCCTGTCCAAGGCCACGGTTGTCATCCTGCATAAGTCGACGGTCCATAATGACTTCTAACTGTCCTGAAAAACAAATATTGAGGTTATGTTGATGATAGCAGTATGTGCTGCTTTTATTAACCACATGAACGTTATTACTATAAACAGCAATGGTAAAAATAATCCAGATAATATTTCTTGAAGCTAGAGAGTTTGTGATATTGATGGTATTGGGAGGGTTGAATAAGCGTTTTCATAATGCCCTGGCTTTGGTTGCTTATAATATTCTCCAATTTTTACTTATCAGGCTAACATTTTCAAGCAGTGGTCTCTGGATAAGACTGGGTTTTTTTCCAAGTTTGTACAAAAGTTAGTAAGATATTTGAGCTGCAGGAAAATGACAAATACTTTCCTGTTATAAAAGAAATTCCAGAAATTTCTATTTGAACAGCTCTAGCCCTACAACAGGGGGATGTGAAAGTTGAAATTTTACAGGAAAAGAGGGGATACTTAGGAGTAACTCTTGTTCTTCAAGAGTTGTCTCTGTGCATTTACACTTATGAGATGTGTCTCTGGCAACAAGCTGATAAACTGCCTTGAAAAGCTTGTGCCCATAGGGGTTGCATGAGAGATATCATGTGAGGGTGAGGTCATTGGCCTATTCCATGTAACGAAGTGAACCTCCAACATTCCTGCTTTCTAACGACAAATGTTACACGGAACTCTGACGTAGAGAAGATGGGCAGATAAACGCTATGAAACTAAGACCAGAGGGAATATTAGATTGTCTATCCTGACCTGTATATTTCACTCCATACTCCCACATTAAGCACAAATACTTTATTTAGATTAAGGCCTAAGCAGCTTTCTGCACTGTAACTCCCGAGGTGCACACACTGCCAGCGACTTAGTGCACAGAAACTGCGCAGTTGTAGTGCTCTAAAAAAACCCCACCCCAATGAGAGGCGTAGAACTGCTAGGTGGTCTAGTGGCAGAACTGGAATGTGCGTGCTATCTATCGTCCCTCCGCAGTTAGGGAAGCCCATTTGTGCAAAACCATCCACAATCTCACTCATGTTGCCCAGAGTCACAGTCTTTCAGAGCAGGATGCAATTAATGGCCCTGCACACTTCCAGCAACACGACTCCAACGGTCGACTTTCCCACTCCGAACTGGTTGGCGACTGATTGGTAGCAGTCTGGAGTAGCCAGCTTCCACAGTGCAATCGCCACGCTCTTCTCCAGAGACAGGGCAGCTCTCATTCTCGTGTCCTTGCGTCACAGGGCTGCGGTGAGCTCATCACACAGTCCCATGAATGTGGCTTTCCTCATGCCAAAGTTCTGCAGCCACTGCTCGTCATCCCAGACGTGCATCACGATGTGATCCCACCACTCAGTGCTTGTTTCCTGAGCCCAAAAGCAGCGTTCCACTGTGGTCAGACCTCCCTGAATGCCACAAGCAAACTACTATGTGTGGCAAGATCAATGTCGCACTCCTCTTGCCTTTGTAGTTTAAGGAATAACTCCACTGCCACTCGTGATGTGTTGGTCAGAGCGAGCATCATCCTGGTCAGCAGTTCGGGATCCATTCCGGCAATCCGAAAGAGGCAGGGCGTGCAGTACACAAACTGTTGAAAGATGGCGTCAAATGTGGACGGAAGCACAGGGATTGCTACAATGCGAAGCAATGAATCACGGGTCATTGGGACAGGACCCAGGATGCCCCATGACCTCCTCTGCCTTCCCACAAGGCTTAGTGGCAAAAGAGAAACAGGTGCTCTGTGGGATAGCTGCCCAGAGTGCACCACTCTGAATACCGCTGCAAGTGCCACAAGTGTGAACATGCTATTGCACAGGCAGCTGTCAGTGTGAACACACAACAACAGTTTTTCTTCTGCGCTCTCTGAGCGGCACTGTAACTGCCGGCACTGTAACTTTGTCGTGTAGACATGCCCTTAAGGGGGTGGGAGGAGATAGTACATAAGGATCTATTGAGATAGCACCTAGAGTACTATACACATCTTTCAGCACCACTTCATATGCTTAAACAGGATTTATTCATGAACACTTTTATGCATAAAAGTAAATACTAAAAACTAGTTTTATGAACTGGGTTGGTAGATAGTAAACTTCTATTCACCTTCTCTTACAATGCAAGAATAAGGGGAAATTCAATTAAATCAAAAGGTAGAAAATTCAAAACTGATTAAAGAACATACTTTTTCACACAACACAAAATTAGATGGTGTAACTCACTGCAATAAGGTATCACTGAAGCCAGAAGCTTAGCAGGATTCAAAAAAATACTTTTATAGATAAACAAAACTATCCAGAATTATAAAAGCGAACATTAAAAAAACCCAAGAGCAATGGATTGGATGTAATCCCATCTCCTTAAGGACATAAAATAACCTCTAACTAACGGGAGTTAGAAAGAGAGTTTCTGTGAGAGTCAAGTATCAGAGGGATAGCCGTGTTAGTCTGGATCTGTAAAAAGCAACAGAGTCTCCTGTGGCACCTTTAAGACTAACAGATGTATTGGAGCATCCGACAAAGTGGGCATTCACCCATGAAAGCTTATGCTCCAATACATCTGTTAGTCTTAAAGGTGCCACAGGACTTTGTGGGAGTAAATAAATAAATAAATAAATAAATTAATTAATTGAGATATCCCATCTCCTAGAACTGGAAGGGACCTTGAAAGGTCATCGAGTCCAGCCCCCTGCCTTCACTAGCAGGACCAAGTACTGATTTTGCCCCAGATTCCCAAGTGGCTCCCTCAAGGATTGAACTCACAACCCTGGGTTTAGCAGGCCAATGCTCAAACCACTGAGCTATCCCTCCCCCAAATCTTGTATGTGACTACTGCATGGCTTCCTCTTAGCAACTAGTGCTCGTCACTGCTGGAAATAGGATACTAGAGTAGCTGGACACTAGTATTCTGATTCAGAATGGCCACTCCCATGCTCCTAATATAGTTCTCACACTACAAACTGTAATGTTTTAGACACAGTAAAAATGTTTCCTTTTTCTTTACGTTCTCAAGGAATGGATACTATGCAGCATAGTAATCTGTGAAACAATCCTCTGAATACCTGAGGTGATTTAATATGTAGGTCAGATTTTGAAAACCTTTCCCATACTGTACTTACCACTTTTCAAGCTTGTAACACCTAGAGACTGAGCAGCATGTAGAGTCAAACGAATGCCATCATCCTGGATATAAGCCATTGTAGTCATTGGATAGATATTTGCTTGAAGAGGCAATTTGTTCATTGCCACTCTGGGCTGAATCTACAATATCAAAATTAACATCAGTACATTCCATTGATATTTAAATATGTAAAAAAATGCAAAATATCTTTCTAGGCATTTATCTTATATGCTTTGGGAGCAACAATTGATAGACACCAAAGCAAGTCCCTCCACCATATCATTCAGCTTTGCAGGGACTTATGACCAACATTACTTCAGAAGTGGTGTAACTTACACATACTTGTAGTTCAAAGTAGTTTTCAAAAAATGAAAGGTCCTTCAATGGAATTTGCATAAAGAATTGTAATGGCTCTTAGCATGAGGAGCAGTATTTTTGAGAGAATTTTTTTTTCTTCTTGTTTAGAAAGTAGATTGTGAATAAGCTCAAAGTAGTATAAGAATTATTCCTAGGATTTCTAGCACGGATATAAATAATAGAAATCTACAGACATTTCTTGCGATCTGTATAGATGAATGTATAGTACTATTAAATGTTCTTTAGTTAAATAAAAAAAAATCAAGTGAAGTTTTAAATAAGTGCAGTACTACTTTGAAATAATTAAATAAAATGGCAATTTCTTACTCGACAGATCTGGGTCCCTATGTACTCAGAATCATATCTGGTGAGAATAGTGAAACAAAAGTTTTTACTACTTTTTACTTCTACAAACACCACAGAGCTAACATAGCTAAAAAAATGGTCTGCATTCTTTCCCATCAGATGCATCATCAATATTATGTCTTACTATGTTCCAAATCAATTATTATATAATTTATATGCCTCATAGTAGCCGCTAGAGGTCCCAAATAAGATCAGGGCCTGCTAGGCACTGTGCAAACATGTAGTAAGAGCCAGCATCCGCTCCAAGTATCGTATAATCTAAATAGACAAGACAGAAAAGGAAAGGAATACAACATATCTATAGGGTGTATGATGATTTGTTAATGACCTCTTAGTTCAATTTATTTTTATGCTTTGACCCAGAGAACTGTTTTTCAGGTGATCACAATGTGGACTGAGAAAAATGTGATTGCCAGAAATGTTCTTGATACAACTGATGTAGCTTTGAAGTCCATTTTAAGGGTGGATTCTACTTTGCTGTTTGCAAGGGTTTGTTCTTTGTTGGGGTTGGTGGGTTGTTTTGCTTTTTTAAGAGAAGGCACCTTCCTCAGGAAATATCATGTCCTTTGCCATGGATGCTATCACTTTATCAATGTTGGGGAGTATGAAAACAGAATTTTTGGTTTCTTAGATTCTGCAGAATTTCATGGCCTCTTGACAGAGCAGATGCCAAAATACAAACTCTGAGAAGTTATTTAAATCTTAAATTGCCTTGAAATGGAACATATATTTCTCTTTGAAAGTCTCTCCAATATTTGTAACATGCTAACTTCCAGGACTACTAACATCTACTTTAGTACATTACGTAGACTGAAGTTTGAGACAAAAATCTGAGTATTCTACATATTCTGCAGTACACACAATGCTGATGGCACTCAAAAATAATGAAAAATGAAATTAATTTTTAAAAATATCTCCTCCTCCTTCCAATATTCATGCACAGAGGAGATTTTTGAAGACGTCTGAAGCATCATACAAAATTAAAATAATAATAATAGTAGTCTATAAACAAAGGATATATTAGTACCATCATATTGTTATAACCAAACACAGTTTTTGTATACAACAAATGTCTGTCTGTCATGACAAACCAGCCTAAAATAAACATTTTTGAATCTTGGAAAAGCCATTCATAGAATTTAAGTGCATCTAAGGCATGTCAGGAAAAATAGTATATATTTAAATCAATACCTACTTTCAAAATAATTAACATTCTCATACTAAACTATTATTTGCTTGGGTAAATAAGACAAAAAAAAATCAATTAAAAAAACAAGTATTATGATGATTCTAAATTGTCATAGTCACTATATTCAGAATTAACAGATGGTAATTACCTGATATCCATTAAGGTCAGTGTAAAACCTGTTTTGGCTGTTTACGTCAGATGAAATTCTCATTGCAATCTCACGATTGTATTCTCCTCTAATGTCCACAATATTGGACAGCTCAAGAGACTCACCTTCCAATCCTAAATTTAAAAGTATATTTACAATTTCTGATTATTAAAAAATAAAAACCAAGTTCTATAGAGCTCTCCCCATAGCATAACAATGTTCCAATTCCCCTCGATCAATTTTCCTTCCATGTTAATGTCTACCCTTATAGAGAGAAGTACACCTCTACCTCGATATAACGCGACCCGATATAACGCGGTAAAGCAGTGCTCCGGAGGGGCGGGGCTGTACACTCCGGTGGATCAAAGCAAGTTCGATATAACATGGTTTCACTTATAACGTGGTAAGATTTTTTTGGCTCCCGAGGACTCCCTCCACCCTCAGTTCCTTCTTGCCAAACAACTCTGACAGAGGGAAAGGAGGGCGGAACAGGTAACTGTCCTTTCTTCTTCGAGTGATTGCTCACGTGTATTCCACTATCGGTGACTCCAAGCTATACCTGATGGAGGCGGGTAGGAGTTTAAGTGTAAAGCTTTAAGGGTTACCTGGGCGGAGCACCACCCTACCAAACCCAGCGTCCTCCCTCGTTCGGGAGATGATCACATAGCGCGATGAAAAAGTGAGGACAGAGGACCACGTAGCAGCCCTACAGATGTTCTGAATAGGGACATGAGCCACACAGGCTGCTGATGAGGCCTGGGCTCTCATCGAGTGAGCCTTCACATTAGGAGACGGGGGAATCCCTGCCAGGTCGTAACAGGTGTGAATGCACGAGGTGATCCAGCGGGAAATCCACTGGGTGGACACCGGTTGTCCCCTCATGCGCTCGGCCAATGCAATGAACAGCTGGGGCGAGTTCCTAAATGGCCTGGTTCTGTCCAGGTAAAAAGCCAGCGCTCTGCGCACGTCTAACATGTGCAGGCAGTGTTCCTCATTGGTGGAATGGGGCTTAGGGCAGAGGATCGGGAGGAAAATGTCCTGATCCATATGAAAAGCCGAGACTACCTTTGGCAAAAAGGCAGGGTGAGGGCGGAGCTGCACCTTGTCCTTATGGAAGACCGTATACAGCAGCTCAGAGGTCAGGGCCCTGAGCTCCGAAACCCAACAGGCTGAGGTGATAGCCACTAAGATGCCACCTTCCACGACAACTGGGACCATGAACACGTGGCTAATGGCTCAAAGGGAAGCCCTGAGAGGTGGGAGAGCACTAGGTTCAGGTCTCAGAGCGGGACCGGGGACCTGGCGTAAGGGAATGCCCGATCTAACCCTTTCAGAAACCGGGCCGTCATGTGAAAACACAGACAGGCCCTGCACCGGGGGATTGAAAGCCGAAATGGCCACCAGGTGCACCCTGATGGAGGAGGTTGCCAGTCCTTGGGTCCTAAGGGACAGGAGGTAATCGAGGACAAGCTGGATAGACATGGAAGAGGTAGAGGAACCTCTATCTCTCGCCCACCTAGAGAACCTATACCACCTTATCCAGGTAGGTTCGATGCATGGAGGACTTTCTACTTTCCAGCAGGACCCTTCTCTCATCCTCAGAACACCTCCCTTCCTCCTCATTTAAACATAGAGCAGCCACGCTGTCAGGTGGAGCGTGGCTAGGTTGGGATGGAGGAGACGACCGTCCTCCTGGGAGAGGAGGTCCGGGCGGAGCGGCAGTCTGTGAGGGGGGGCCGCTAAGAGTTGCGGTAGGGTCCCATACCAATGTTGACAGGCCCAATCCGGGGCTATGAAGATAACCCTCGCCCCATCTGACTTCACCTTCTGTAGGATCCTGCCAATTAGGGGGAAGGGCGGGAAGGCGTAAAACAGGGGCCCCGACGATGGGATCAGGATTGCATCCGATATCGCCCCATCGCCCTCTCCCGCCCTGGAGCAGAATCGTGGGCACAGGCAATTCTGGGCAGTGGCGAACAGGTCTACCTGGGGAGTGCCCCACTGTAGGAAGATCCACCTGGCCACCTCCTTGTGCAGGGACCACTTGTGATGTTGGGAGAACACCCTGCTCAGGCGGTCCGCGAGTGTGTTGCTCTTGCCGGGCAGCAGTATGTCATGGGTTATACAGAACTCCCACAGGAGCTGAGCTTCCTGGCATAAAGCCCGGGAACGCGTGCCCCCCACTTGTTGACATAATACATGGCGGTCGTGTTGTCTGTGAGGACTCTGACCACCCTGCCCTGTATGTGCTGGCAAAAGGCCACGCATGCCAGGCGTACGGCCCTGAGCTCCCTGACGTTTATGTGCAGGGTTAGTTCCCCTGGTGACCACATACCCTGGGTCCCAAAGTCCCCCACGTGGGCTCCCCAGTCCAGGTCCGAGGCATCGGACACTAGATCTAGTGAGGGAGGGGACTCTCAGAAGGAGATACCCTGGAGCATGTTGCTCAGGAGGGACCACCATTGGAGGTCTGTCACCACCGTTGGCAGCACCGGGATGACCTTGTCCAGGCCGTCCCTGGCCTGGGAGTACCGGGAGGCCAGCCAAAGCTGAAGGGGCCTCATCCGGAGCCTGACATGTCGCACCACATAGGTGCATGCTGCCATGTGGCCTAGGATTTGAAGGCACACGCGTGCTGTGGTTACCGGGAAGGCCGTGACCGAGGCTATGAGAGCCCTGAGCATCTCGAATCTGTCCCGTGGGAGGGAGGCCGTGGCCACCTGGGAATCTAATAGAGCCCCTATAAAGCTTATGCGCTGAACTGGGATTAACATGGATTTCTGCTTGTTTACCAGTAGGCCTAGAGCTGCACAGGTGTCCAGCAGGAAATTCATCTGCTGCTGCACCAGAGACCGAGACCGACCCTTGAGCAGCCAGTCGTCGAGGTAGGTGAAGATCTGCAGCCCTTTCCTCCTGAGGTGGGCCGCCACCACCGCCATACACTTTGTAAATACCCTGGGGGCAGTAGAGAGGCCAAAGCGGAGGACCGTAAACTGGAAGTGGTCCTGACCCACCAGGAAATGGAGGAAACGGCTGTGACCCTCGAAGATGTGGAAGTACGCATCCTGGAGGTCCAGCGCTGCAAACCAATCCCCCTGGTCTAAGGATGGAATAATAGAGGCTAAGGACATCATGCGGAATTTGCCACGAACCAGGAACTGGTTGAGATTCCGCAGGTCGAGGATGGGCCGAAGCCCTTCGCCTTCAGGATGAGGAAATACCTGGAGTAAAATCCCTTGCCATGGAATTCCCGAGGTACCCTCTCCCACAGCTCCCAGGGAGAGGAGGCGCTCTACCTCCTGGCGGAGGAGGAGGGTATGCTCCGGGTCTCCAGCCAGCTCCCGAGATGGGGGATGGTGGGGGGGGGGGGGGGGGGGGCGAGGTTGAAACAAACTGCAACCTGTACCCTTGGGAGATGATGCTGAGGACCCATTGGTCCGATGTTATACGGGACCATTGCAGTCGGAAAGCTGATAAACAGTTGATAAAATGCAACTTTATTAACTGGGGGGGGGTACACGGGCAACAGGCATGGTGAACCCCCTCAACGAGTCAAAAACGCTGTTTCCCCAGCCTCTTGGCCTTCGGGCCGAACGGGATTGGCGTTAGGACCGACGGCTTTGGTCTCTCTGCCACTTAGGAGGGGGTTCGATCTGCCCTGAGCCGGAGGAGCAGAGGTTGGAGGCCTGGGCTTGTCCTTAGAAGGCGGGACATAGAGGCCCAGAGTCTGCAGGGCGGTGCAGGAGTCCTTCATCCCATGCAGACTGGTATCTATCTGGTCCGCAAATAACGCTTTGCCATCAAATGGCAGGTCCTGCATTATCGACTGGGACTCCACAGACAGCCCCGAAAGCGAGAGCCACAACACCCTTCGCATGGAGACCGCCGAAGCCATTGACCGAGCAGCTGCATCTGCTGCGTCTGAAGCCGCCTGGAGAAGTGCTTTGGCCGCCAACGCACCACCTTCACCCAGAGCCCGGAACTCCTTCTTGTCCTTGTCTTGAAGAAGGGGTTCGAACTTGGGGAGGGATCCCCAGAGATTAAACTCATAACAGCTCAGCAGTGCCTGGCCACTCTGAGTTGGAAACTGGCAAGACAAATAAACCTTTTTCCCAAAGGTGAAGTCTCCGAGTGTCCTTGTCCTTTGGTGTGGGTGCGGGCTGGCCGTTCTGAGTTCAGAGCTGGGTGGGTATATAGGTACTCATGACCCCTTGCGGGGATGAAATACTTCTTTTTGGCCTTCTTGGAAATGGGGCCAAGAGGGGCTGGGGTCTGCCAGAGGCCGGTGGTGATGTTGGCCATCCCATGATGGAATGGGAGGGCCACCCGCCCCGGTACCGAGGAGGCGAGGACATTAAACAACATGTCAGAGGGCTCCTCCATCTCCATCTCCTCAATCAGGAGCTCGAGATTTGCTGCCACCCTCCTAAGCAGCTCTTAGTGCACCTTGCTCGCAGAAGAGCCGGCAGATGGAGTTGACGTATGACGCAGGCCTCTGCTTGGCACCTCGACCCTGGAAGGTACCTCAACCTCCGATACCTCCGGGGAGGGCTGATGGGCGCAGGCATGTCGAAGGTGTCGAAGGCATGCGCACTTCAGACAAGGCTCACGCGGACGGGACTGCACTACTCCGCTCAGCGCGAGTCGGAGGTCTCTGTCCCGACGGGGATCATGGGCTGCCCAACTCAGGTCTGGCCTCACCCCTCTGCTTCTCTCAGCGCTGCTGAGTCTTCCCTTGCTTCTTACTGGGAGAACAGTGCTGAGTCGACGACGGTGCCTCGCTGTGCACCGAAGACGCGGTGCCGGGTCGACGCGCCGGTGCCGGGGCCAGTGCCGACTCCATTAGCCAAGCGTGGAGTCGGATCTCATGCTTCCGCTTTGTCCGAGGCTTGAAGGAGCGGCAAATCTTACAACGCTCACTAATGTGAGCCTCGCCCAGACAGCGAGGACACTGAGTGTGTGGATCACTTCTGCGCATAGCGTTGCGACAAGAGTCGCGCGACTTGAAGCCTGGGCCATGGGGCATGCCCCGAGCCAGGCACTAACGAAAGAAAAGTTCAGCAAAGAAACCGTTCAGTGAGCTAGATACCACTAAGGCTATAAATGCTGCAGCCAAGGCTGGAGCAAGTTCCGACTACCTTCACTGGCAAGAAGGAACTGAGGGTGGGGGGAGCATGCAGGCCCCTTTATGGCGCAATATATTGGTGCCACTCCAGGGGTCGCAGCGGTGCTCCCCCACTACGGATACCTCTAGGGGAAAAACTTCCGGCACTGGTGCACGTGGCGAGCACGCACACCTATAGTGGAACACACCTGAGCAATCACTCGAAGAAGAACAAGAATTTTTGTTATAAGCTGGGGACGCATCAGTTGGAAATAACAGAGAAGGAGAAGGATCTCGGAGTATTGGTTGATCACAGGATGTGATATGGCTGTGAAAAAAGCTAATGCGGTCTTGGGATGCATCAGGCGAGGTATTTCCAGTCGAGATAAAGAGGTGTTAGTACCATTATACAAGGCACTGGTGAGACCTCATCTGGAATACTGTGTGCAGTTCTGGTCTCCCATGTTTAAGAAGGATGAATTCAAACTGGAACAGGTACAGAGAAGGGCTACTAGAATGATCCGAGGAATGGAAAACCTGTCTTATGAAAGGAGACAAAGAGCTTGGCTTGTTTAGCCTAACCAAAGAAGGCTGAGGGGAGATATGATTGCTCTATATAAATATATCAGAGGGATAAATACCAGGGAGGGAAGAGGAATTATTTAAGCTCAGTACCAATGTGGACACAAGAACAAATAGATATAAACTGGCCATCAGAAAGTTTAGACCTGAAATTAGATGAAGGTTTCTAACCATCAGAGGAGTGAAGTTCTGGAACAGCCTTCCAAGGGGGCAAAAGACATATCTGGCTTCACGACTAAGCTTGATAATTTTATGGAGGGGATAGTATGATGGGATAGCCTAATTTTGGCAATTAATTGGACTTTGACTATTAGCGGTAAATATGCCCAATGGCCTGTGATGGGATGTTAGATGGGGTGGGATCTGAGTTACTACAGAGAATTCCTTCCTGGGTGTCTGGTTGGTGAGTCTTGCCCACATGCTCAGGGTTTAGCTGATCACCATATTTGGGGTCAGGAAGGAATTTTCCTCCAGGGCAGATTGGCAGAGGCCCTGGGTTTTTTTCGCCTTCCTCTGCAGCGGGCACAGGTCACTTGCTGGTGGATTCTCTGCATCTTGAAGTCTTTAAACCATGATCTGAGGACTTCAATAGCTCAGACATAGGTTAGGGGTTTGATACAGGAGTGGGTGGGAGAGATTCTGTGGGCTGCGTTGTGCAGGAGATCAAACTAGACGATCATAATGGTCCCTTCTGACCTTAAAGTCTATGCTTCTATGGTGTAGGAGCCACTTTGGCAGCCGTACACCATAAGAGAATTTCCCAATGTTGAGGGAGTCCTCCGCCAGGAAGATTTGTTGGATTTAAGTCTGCCTTTAGTTGAGTGACTGCTGCAAGACACAAGAATAGGTCATTTGTCCTTAAACCCAGTGAATGCTGCAATCAGAAGGCAATTCCTAGACCAGCACTGTACTAAGCATAAAAAGTTATGAAAGCACAGGAAATCTAATGTAAGATCCAAACTGAACAACAAAATTAGCCAGAAAATAAAATGACACGTGTAACTGCAGTTTTAAAACCTCTTACCCTGAACTTTGTAGAGTCGCACTGTGTGTGTCAAATGATGGAAAAAACAAGTAACTTCTGAGAAAATCCTTCCATGAGTAACTCTTATGGTAGGTGGATCCGTGAAAACATAAGGCTGCAAAAAGACAAAAACAAAGTTAAAACAATGGTATGAAAATTGTTTGCAGCATAAAAAATCCACAGCATATCAGTTATTAAATAGGTTTAAATACTAATTTAAACCCCCTCCAAAAATAACTTTTCATTTATAGTAGATGAGTATAGGTCTGGTCATCTGAACACAAGACTGGCAACTGGGTATTCATAACTTCTCATCCCTACTTAGACATTGACTTTCTTTGTAGTCTTGGGCAATTTTCTTAATCATACCTTGTCTGAAAATGAGGATAATCTTCATTACATACCTCACAGGTATGTTGTGAAAATTGAGTTAATATTTGTGAAGCATTTTGGAGATCAGAGCAACGTAAATGTTAAGTAACATATTACTGTGATTACATATATTTTAGCTTCAATTTTCTTTCTCACAAAGTTATACTTGTCAGCTGCTGCCATACCTAGGACTTCATACCCAAAGCCCAAGTCATCGTTAGATGATTTCATTTATTTTTAACCGTTGATTTCAACACAGTTTCTGTTCACATTTAACATATCAAATGAATGTACGGATTGAGCAAAGCAGGAAGTGTGAACACAGCTGAAAGAACAGGAAGAATTTTTTGTCTGTTTGGTCCAACCACTGTGGAGTGATATATAATAGCTCCACAGTTAAAATTGCAGCAGATTATCTGTTTAAAGCATGATGTTGGTCCCCCTAAAATCCACAAAATAGTCAAATATACCTGGAAATTAGTAGGTCAGTTGTGGGAGCTGAAGTAGAATGTTTCTAAAAAATCTGAAGTCAATTGGACGAGGGATTCCTGATTTTGGATATCCAAAAAAGAAAGGGAATTCCTGAAGTTGTCTAGTACTTTTTTGCCAGTTTACGCGCGCGCGCGCACACACACACACACACACGGAAAAACTACCATCACTGATCTGCCCTAGCTTAAACTCAATGCACAATTACTTTTGGAAAAAACACAGAAGGAGCCACTACAGCATAGACAGCTCAGTGGTCGGCAACCTTTCAGAAGTGGTGTGCCGAATCTTCATTTATTCACTCTGATTTAAGGTTTCACATGCCAGTAATACATTTTAACATTTTTAGAAGGTCTCTTTCTATAAGTCTATAATATATAACTAAACAATTGTTGCATGTAAAGTAAATAAGGTTTTTATAAAATATTTAAGAAGTTTAATTTAATTTTAAATGAAGATGTAGAGCCCCACGGACTGATGGCCAGGACCAGACAGTGTGAGTGCCACTGAAAATCAGCTCGTGTGCCTCCTTTGGCACACGTGCCATAGGTTGCCTACCTCGACTTAGCTGAACCATTAACTGCACTCCTGACAAAGCTTTAGTTCTAGTTCAGCCTTGCCCCATCCCATTCCATCTGAACATTACAGGGGATTAGAAGGAGACAGAAGGACAGCTGAGTCCAGGAGCTGAAGCTGTCTTAGGAGCACAGCGCCTCTCAAACTGCCAACTCCTAGACCCGGTTTGCTGATCCAGAGTGGGTTTGTCAGATTGGGACTACTGGTAGGAAGGCTGAGGATAGGAGCCAAAGTCCAAGGGTCATTACTGAAGATTAAAGGCACATTTCTATAGGATTAGGAGAGATGAATATTATTGTGCATGGATATAGAAGATGAGGGTAGAAATGGGTCCCTTGCTTTTTTAACCTCCTTGCTACTTGCTCCCCATCATCCACCCATTAATGACTTCTCTTCCCTCAAATGCTTCCCCAGTCTCTAGTAATAGCAACTGGGCTCCAGCCTCTGAGGTTGGCTTCCTGCATCTTACTTGGGAAACCAGAGGTGGTTCACCCCATGGAGCTGCTGTTGGAAGAAATGAATAGAGAATTGTTCGTAACAGCTTTTCACCTAACACTCTTCCTTCTGACTGCCCAGTTCATACTCTTTGTGTTGTTTGACGGGGTCAGCACAGGAAGGAGCTCTTGTGCATGAAAGGCTATTAGTAGTAGCAGATTTCCGAACTCATTGATCTCCAGCAATGACTCCAGCCAATGAATCATCTGTACTTTGCTGACCAAAATTTTCTATGCTGGATGCTCAAGGAATTTGTTTAAAGAAAAAAGGCTCTTGAGACAGATTCAGGGACAAGTCCTCTCTCCCTCCTCTCGGAAGCAAAAAATGAGGCAATCTTGTCCCTGAGGCTGTCACAGGAGCTGGTTTCCAGTCCCATTTCTCAGACAGCTTTCCCCTACTGGTGAGCTCTCTTGATTGCCATGAGGGAAAATAAGTCTGATGAGCCAAAGGACTACTTTTTGAAGTTGAAACAGACCATATTTTATATTGAGAACTCAGAGAAGAGTTAGATGGCACAAAGACTTCTTGGTGTGTCTTTTTGCCATCCAACTCTGCTATGAGCTCTTGCAACCAAATTTTAGTATATGTGCTGCCGTCTGTTTCAACTTCAAAAAGCAGTCCTTTGGCTCATCAGATTGATACTCCCACTCCTAGCTATCACAGGAACAGAGCCGTTCAAAATGAGCAGTTCATCAGCTTTATCAGGACATTAACATCCTATACTGCAAAAGGCTTTCTTAATGGTGCACAAATTAGATGACAAGTTGCTACAAAGACACTGGGTCTATCGTCAATCAGTTCACAATAAACCACAAGTACTGTCAAATGTATCTGGATGCTGTTACTCTAAATTAAACCCAGGCAGGTAAACAGGATAATTAAGCAGTTTGTGTATGAGGCAAGTAAGGGAGTCCATGGGGTTTGTTTGTACTGCATTAAAAGCTTTTTCCACTTGGACTTGTATGTCCTTCTGTTAAATGTCCTTCTGGCACCTCAGAAGTCAAGAACCACCTTCTGAGATACACCATGCACATGGATCTCCAGGTCAGAAGGCAAGCCCTTTGGGAGAATACTCCCATATTGTGATGAAGCAGGTATTGTGGTTCTGAGTGATGATCTGAGACTAGACTCAAAAGCATGAATCATACTGACTATGGTCATTTGCAACAGAGTAAAGAGCCATACTTGTCTAAGCAATAAGAGCTACTATCTTCAAACCATTGTCTCTTCTGAAATTTGGCAGTACATTTACAACAACAGAGTTTAGTATAAAGCCATGTAACAGCCTCTTACAGAGTATCATGTTACTATGATCTTTTTGATACCATGATGAGAAGCAGAGATTCTTGTTTGGGTGATTTATGACGAGATCCACTGCTGGTGTCCTGTAGTAGAGGAAAATCTGATCTGCCAGTTTGTGAAGATTTGTTTCAGCTCAGCCCTATCTGTGATTGTGTTCTCTTTCCCCCTTGGATACATGGTGATGGGGCTCATCTTGTAGGACACGAAATACTCCACACCTGCACTGTTTCACAAAAGAGGGATTCACAACCTGGTGTCTCCTTCTATGTTTATGTAAAACATGGTGGCCTAGCTGTCCATTTTAAACAGGACAATTTTTTGGGATACTGAGTCTCTGAAGGTCCTTCATACATACAAGAACTAACCTCAGATCCAGAACACTGAGCTAAAAATGCTATTGCTATTGAGACCACAGTCTTTCGATGGAACAGCAAAGCAGACCAACAGGCTTCCAAACTTGGGGCAAAGATTCTTTCATTGGCTTACCTGCAAAGGTTGCCCAAACCTGAAGCCAGGCCAGGTCTACACTCTTATAGACTTTAAGCTTCTAGGGCGGAGGCCTTTTTCCATAGTTCCACCTGACCTTTGGGCCATAGTTCACAATGTGAAATGTAGCAGTCATGATCTGGTAAACTTTTTGCTCAATTGATTATCAACACCACTGCTTAATTTTTGGGAAGGCAGTACCATAATTGTGTTTAATTTTCCCTCTAGTTATGGCTCTGTCCCCACCTCCCCGCAAGCTCCCATGGGGAGCTGAGAGACCATACATCCTTGGGGAGAATATATTTTTTCCTCACTGCCTTGAAGGTTGGTATAGTGAGGTGAGGTTTTTCATAAGAATCATAGAACTGGAAAGGACCTCGAGAGGTCATCTAGTTCAGTCCGCTGCACTCAAGGCAGGACTAAGTATTATCTAGACCATCCCTGACAGGTGTTTGTCCAACCTGCTCTTAAAAATCCCCAATGATGGAGATTCCACAACCCCCCTAGGCAATTTATTCCAGTGCTTAATCACTCTGACAGTTAGGAAGTTTTTCCTAATGTCCAACCTAAACCGCCTTTGCTGCAATTTAAGCCCACTGCTTCTTGTCCTATCCTCAGAGGTTAAGAACAACAATTTTTCTCCTTCCTCCTTGTAACAACCTTTTATGTCCTTGCCACACTTTCTTCAGCAGCTGGTTCACAGTGGAGTGCAAGGGTGTGGCATCTCTATCTGATAGGGGTTCCTGACCCACGTTACTAACTATTGTAGCTCCTTTAAAGTCCTGTACTAATTGTCTTTCAAAATCAGGAGTTCTTGGTACTCCTGAAAGAACTATCAGGCATCAGAAGAGATCCCCGTCAAAGAATGCAATTAAATTGGTTTGGCATGATTTGTTCTTGACAAATCCATGTTGGCTATTACTTATGACTATTATTCTCTAGGTACTAACAAGCTTATTGTTCAATAATTTGCTCCAGTATCTTTCCAGATATTGAAGTTAGGGTGATTGGTCTAAAATTCTCTAGGGCCTCTTTGCTTCTCCTTTTAAAGAGAGGTAGTATGCTTGCCCTTCTCCAGTCCTCTGGAACCTCACCCTTCCTCCAGGAATTCTCAAAGATAATTGCTAACCGAGATTGCTTCAGCTAGTTCCTAAAGTACTCTAAGATAAATTTCATCAGGCTCTGCCAACTTGAATACATCTTACTTATCTAAATATTCTTTAACTGGTTCTTTCCCTATTTTGGGTTGCATTCCTACCCCCCGTTGTTAATATTAATTGTGTTAAATATTGGGTCACAATTTACCTTTTTAAGAGAAGACTGAAGCAAAATAGTCATTAAATACCTCAGCCCCCTTTTTGTCATATGTTATTAGCTCTCCTTCCCTGCTAAGTAAAGAGCCTACATTTTCCTTCATCTTTCTCTTGCTCCTAATATATTTAAAAAACGTCGTCTTCTTACCTCCTTTGCTCAGTATAACTCATTTTGTGCCTTAGCTTTCTGATTTTGTCCCTACATGCTTGTGCTATTATTTGTACTCCTCAGAAATCTGCCCATGTTTCCACCAGGGCTCGTAAGAATACTGAGATGTGTAGTTATGTCAACCTGACTGATGCATTGTGTAGAGTTCAATGACGGCTTTACCAGGAGCCTTGTGTACGAGGCAGCATGCTGGTTCACTGCCCCAGGAAACTGACTACGACTCAGTCACAGTCTGCCTTTCCCACTACAGAAGGGAGGGAGGAACTGAGTGGAGGGGAGGTGGGATATACCCTATGTGAGCCCTACATATCCCCAAAGCTAAGGTGGTGGGAAGCAGCAAGAATACAAAAGTTGCTCCACCCACAGTATGGCTAGCCAGTACAAGGGACAATAAACATGTTATATGCCCTTTCTTCCTTGAGCAAACACACAGGAAGGGCTTCAATCTGACCCTACATTAGCAATTAAAGTTCCTCCAAGGGAAAACTGAAACGAAGAATGAAGAGAAATATTAAGCTGCATGCTATCATTTACCTTTATAAAACTGTTTTCTATACCATATTCAGTTTATAGCATTTCTCTGGAAAAATATTTTTGAATTCTGAGAAATATTTCATTAATATGAATATACATGGTAACAAGTACAGATACATTGCATGTTTCTGAATTTCCAAGGAAGTTGAAAATAAACACAAGAGTTAACTGAAAAGAGTATGTGATTTTTAAAAAAATAATTGCTGAACTAAAATGATGCCTGTTTGTAGTAGAGGATAGCTGAATTAGACAGTCACTTGCTCTTCCTTTTATGTTTATTATCATCATTTATGTTGCAGTAGTGCTGAACATCTCAATGAAAGTTGGGTTGCATCATGCTAGGCACTGTATAAACACATCATAAGTAACAGCCAATCCCACAAAGAGCTTACAATCTTAAAAAAGTTTAGCATATTCACTATGTTATTCCATGTATAAATTTAGTATATCCAATCTCAGACTAAAGGGAGAAAAAGAGAAATAGGGAGAAAGGAAAGCTAGGAAAAATTAATGAATATCTGCAATACACTTTTACCATAAGATATGAAAATGAGGTCTTGGCCACTTGTGGTCATTGAAAAGCCCATGGTTCTGTTAGGACTTTCAGTGTCCTGTTAAAATTCCAATGTGCATAATTTGAATGCGGTGCTTCACAAAAGATGTAGCTATATTTCAATGGTGGGTCAACTACTGCTTCTATACATAGATTGCAAAGTGTTTGGGGATCTTTCAGCATGAAAGCCTTTATTTACAAATATAATATGAGTACTATTACCTTGGCCTCTCCATCTGGTAAGAAGAGATAAGCCCCACTCTTATCTCTGTTACTTGTGGTTCCATACCAAGCAAACTCCACTTTTATTTGATGATTTTTGCCATCTTCTTTTGTGTTAATTTTCTAAAGATAAATAATTACAATTTGAGAGGGTGACACATTTATAGTTTTTATGCATCGATATTCTTATGAATAAGAAGTACAATATTTCAAATTGTGAGCCAACACACCTTCAGAAGCCCTGAGATCCCAGAAAACCATAGTTTCATGTAGGAGTTCTCTAAAGTAATGTCATCTGCAGAATTTTGCATCTCCTTGATCTTGAAAACCTTATCTGGGTTCACCTGCACATTATTTCCTCCACTAGTATATATATTATAATCAGCCAAGACCATTTCTGAACTCAGAACCTCCAAAAGCTGATAAACTCCCAGACCTAAAGGCGGTAGGTGCACCATAAAAGAGATCTGTTGGAGCAAGAAGAAAACATATTAAAAATGTACTACCATTAAAATAAAATTCTGAACATACTGCACCAAATTCATGCCTGCTGCATTTCTATTCATCTCAACATTTACACCAGCACTGAATTTTGCCCAAATTTCCAAGAACGCAAATTAGTATTAGATTATTAATAAGAATATTTCAAATTATTAAATCAAATGTTCTAATATTTCATCACAAATAATTTTTTTCCTGCTATTCATCTGATTAGTAATATTTCAGAAGGGCATGATCATTGTTTACTAAGATGAACAACAGTTACAATTTTTAATCTATTGCTATAAAGAAATATGATCTGTAATTTTGAGTTGAGCATATTGCCACATATTAAGGAGATGAGCATAAAATTGATACGAAGGGTCAGAAATATTCTAGAAAGCAGAAAATGTTGGGAGCACAACACTAACATACCATTATGGATTAGAACTGGAGGATATAATGGAATGTGGCCCAAACTGCCACTGATTCTTTGCTGCTTACTTAGAAGCCATATAAAGATCTTCATAGCAGAAAAACAGGGTGGGTGGGTCTCTGGAAACAATGTGCCCAGAACTCCGTATGTTAACTTTCCTTTCTCCTTCTAGGACAGCCTCTACAGAGCCCCACACTTGAGATTTATTAGCAGTAATTTGCCCCTTAGAAGAGGGCTGAAAAGAATATACATTGTAGGAAAATGATTCTGAAATAGGAATTCAATCTGGCTTCCAGATCAAAAGAGTAATGCTAAGTAAACATCTGAACAGAGCTCCATGTAACATTGTTTTTTTGACAAATCTCAGTGCGAAGTTCATATAAAGTACAACTACTGGCACACGATGATTGAGAAGAATCTCTATGATACAATACGGTTTGAAATTTCTCAGAATTATCAGACAGAACCAAAAGCAGGCATTGGCTCCAAGGCAAGGATCAAGCTTGAGTACAGAGAAATGTAGACTACATCAGAGTCCAGACCCAGGGGACTAGGGATCCAAGACCCTACAGCTCAAGTCTTTGGATCTGAAGGTCCACTTAGCTCAAATGTCATCTCAGATCCTCCTCTGATAATGCTTTTATAGCCAAACACCCTCTCCACTTAGTCAATAGAGTGGTGGAAACTATGCTTTTTCTTTCACTTCAGGACAGCAGATAGTGGATCTGACTGTACCTGAATTTTACCTCTACATTACTCTGAAGTCCACATTACCCAGAGCTTTTTCTATCTGATATGAAGAGAAGACAGAAGAGCCACATTGGAACTCAAACTTTTCAATTTTGCTTTTTGCTACTGGATACCATTACATCTACATTTGCGACATTCCTTAAACTTCCTTACACTAGGGGATATTGTGATAATGTTGTTCATTTACAAAGACAATCGAAATTATTTTAAATAATTTTTTATTTACAGAATTTTTAACAATCCTAATTCTGAAGTACAGTATTTATGAATCAAAATCAATATGTCTACAATAACACATTAGTTTGGATTGTTGGGTTCAAGTCCTATAGCATACAAATTTTAGCCTTCCAGTTTAACATTCTTGTAAGTATAAAGTGTCCCTATTTTCTTAGGATTCAGCTGTACCTTTATATTGCATGTATCCTGCCAGTATGAGACCTTCTAAGAATATAACGACTAGTATCAACATTTCTTTCAATAACAAGTATTTTAAAAAAATTTAGTCTTAGTACACTAATATATCCATACATTACTATTAGTATATTTCTTTGTACGCCCTGTTAGGTATGAATTTGCTGTGTTGACTTCTCTGCTACAATCATTCCCCCATCCCCCCCTTTTTTTTCCCTACCAAGAAAGAGTAAGGGGAGTGTTTTTCTCTCTTCTGAACTTCTCATAACAGAAGTTATGATATTAAGGCTGTGTACTCCAAAAAACTGATTAATTAAAATGATAATCCAAGAGAGATTAACAATGGATTCTTAAAATGTACACCTTATGTTACTTTTTTTAAAAAAAAATGTGTTCTAATACTTTAGTTCAATAGTTCTGTGATACTCACTTTCACACAAAGTGTAAATGTTCACATCTCTCAACACTCCCTCCAACAGTGAGCATTGCATATTTTGGGGGGGAAAAAAACATTTTTTGTTTGTTGGAATGATAGTACTATCACCACCATTATAGACCTTTTTAAAAAAAAAAAAAAAAAAAAGAAGTCTTCATATCTGAGCCTCTCACTTAGTAAGAAAGGGACCCTTTTTCCTTGGCTTGAGTCTTTAATCCTCGCATAAGGAGGAGCTAAAGTCTATTTTTAATAGAAACAGTTTCCCTTAAGCAAAATACATTTAATAGTGTGGCCTGATACACTGCACACTATAAAAAACATAGCCTTCCAAAGAATGGGAATTTTCATTCCACTGCTCTGTGAAGTTCTAAGAGACTAAGATTTGAATCTGTGATATTGTTGTTATTTTGGGGTAAAAGAAAAATCCTTGTATGTGTAAGACTATTTATTAAAAAGGAAAAGTTACAAAAATCATTACTTGAAACACTTCAAAATTGGCCTCAGGCCTCTACTTGTAACCAGGGCATCGAATTCAAGTACATACAGCCCCTCAGAAATGCAGTGAAATGGCTATAACATCCCTGTGATGTCTAATTGCCATTTAAATTAATGGGGCTAAAGAAACGAAGTATTTAACACATGTACACAGCAGCTGCTATTCAAACAATTTTCAACAACTTTAAAACAAATATTTCAACATATCCACTTTTCTGACTCAAACATGGATAAACAGAAATGTAAACAAGATACAGAGATCAATGCACTTGTAGAAAAGTTAGGGGGAAAAATTCTAGTTAAACACATACACTCTAAGTTTCAACCCAAAGCAATTTTAAATGGATACCAAATAATAAATTCCTCAAAACGAGGCTCATTACTGAAACACTTAATCTAGTATTAAGCTTTGGTAATATCACAAAAAGTAATGAAGTTTAGAAAGTTGGTGCTACTGTATTTCTTAGGCCTAAATGAAGACCAAAATGATTTAATTATTCCTTCTCTCTCACGCACACAGAATCTTCTTTATAAAACTGATATGATTCATATATTTGAAGTCTAGTTCTCTTTATTTTCTTCCTTAATGTGAAGCTATAGTACATATCTAAGTGCAAATCAATATAACTTACACTTTTTATTTCGAGTGACATACCTGATATGCTTCATGTGATACTGTAGTTGTTCCATCCCATACTCCACTAATCTGGACCATAACAGGTTTCCCCGAAGGAGATAATACTTTAACTTTGGGTGAATTCACATAGATTGAAACCACGGAGAACCGCTCCTGTTCTGTAGGATTATAAACCAAAAGGTACCTGCAAAAATATTTTTGCCATATTATATTTATGAAAATATTTTTTTCTTTTCAAGTTATTGTATTATTTCACACTAATTATATAAGTGGAATAATTAAAACTATAATATGCGTGTGTGTGTATATACAATGAAAATATATGAAAACTGTAAACAGGAAAAACATGGACACCTTTCTTAATGCTATTCTTTCTCATAGGCTTTAGATAGAAAGACGTATCTTATGGTACTCACAAAAATTCTATATACGTTTAGAAAATGAGATCCTTAGGAATTTTGTTTAGCCAAATACAGTCTTAATGCAAAGATTGCCCTCAATGGAAATATTTTTTAAAAGACTGAATTATTGAACACCAAGAGTACATGTTTGTTCACTGTTCAATTCTGTTTATTTGTAAATTACGTAAAATAAGGAGGATAGCTTCCTATTGGGTTCAGTGTAAATGGCAAAAGAATCAAAAGGCAAAGATTTTAAAACATTTTAGTAAGGATTTGTTAAGACCTTCATTTTTTAAATAACTTTCAGCCTCAGCAGTAGGTTTGAGGGAGGGGAAAAACAGTGATAGGAAAAATAATAGCCTTTATTGAAATCTGATTATAACTAGATTGGATATACATTCTGGTTATAAAGAGATTGTATATATATTCTTTTCCCATATGATCATATGAATGCAGTTTAAAGTATCAATACTCATTTATGTCTTCAAAGTTACATGCTTAACTATTATCATAAATACTGCATGGAAATATTTCCAGGAACTTTGTATCTATTTGTAAAACATGTTTGTGTGTATGTAATCTTTCCACATAACATATTTATTATGAAAAGTGCAAAATACCATACATTGGATTGATAAACGTATTCACCAGAAAATACAGACCTGACAAGTTACAAGTTGACTGGCTACAAGCCCAAGTTATAAGAGTATTTCCTTGCTATATAGACATAGACAACATGGCATGTGAAGTTAAGTATATGGATTACTAAAATATCCAAGGCATGGTATAACAGCATAACTCCGATTATTTTCCTCAATATGTGATTGTGTGTGGGGGAAGGGGAAGAAGGAATAAGTTTAGAGTTACAGAATAAGAAGATGAAGGTAGTAATAACTGCTGGGCAAGTTCCTAAGCACAGGAGAGAGTTGGATGACAACAAGGAGTTGTGGTAAGCCAGAAAGATGAGGCAGAAAGGACAGCTGGGAAAAAGTGATGAACTAGAAAGGCAAGAAAGATGAGAAGAGAAGGAGTGAGAGGGAGCATGGAGAAGAACAGGAGCAACAGGGTAATCATAAATGGCCACTGGCCAGCTAGTCAGTTTACAACTTCTGGCTTTGCTAACTAGTTTAGAAAAAGTACAGCTTCATACCAGGCACCATGGAACATGCCACTTGCCAGCTGACAGTAGGGGAAAGATTAACTTAAGTAATAAAGTTTCAGAGACCAGCTGAAGAAGTCCCACTCAATAAATAAAGGGTTTCACCACTCTGGGTATATACTAACTTTTATTCCCAGACCGATGTTCCATAGGCAACATGGTTTTAAAGGTTAAGAATTTAGTATTAGCTTTATTAAATACTTGTTTTATATTTCACATTTAGATTCTCCTTTTGAATAGAAAGGTGGGAAACTAAAATCACAATTCAGAATGTAGACAATTCATTGGATGAAGCTACAGTTAATTATGGAAGAGTTAACTTAATGGGGAAAAGTTGTCTCAGAAGAAAAACACAATTACACCCATATATGTTGTATTTTCTTGTGCCAGGATGTTTAATATTTTTTCAAATTCTACTTCAGTAGAACTGAAGAATTTATTCTCAGTATATATGACATAATTAAGTTATGCACATACTACAACAGAGACTAATAATAATTGCATACCATTTTAGAATGCCATTTAACTCCAACCCTCAAATCACATACCCAGTATCATTAACTGCAAAAACAAAATTCTAGATTAATTACGAGACATCACATTTACACAGGACTTACTTCACCTATACAATATCATCATGCAGAATGACATCCACCAGTGTGGAACACAACTGCTGGGTATATCCTGCCTACATGAAACATGGAGGTAGTTTGGCACCATCTAAAGGTCTTATAATCTGAATTTAAAGGTAAAAACTTGTAATAACTACCTCCATTTAAGAAGCAATTCGCAGTTATCCTACTCTCATAATTCAGAGCACTTCTTTGTGGCACTGCATCAGGGTAAACTAAGTCATATCTCCTTGGGACTGTCACCTGATGTCCCAAGGAGAATTACCTCTGATCCCATTTTCCCTGGCAGCTTGGGACTCCAGAACCCTGCCTTGTTGAGCCAGACAAGTTAGCCTGCTCCAACACAGACCCAGGTCTGGTTCACGCCCCCCAAAGCTGCAGACTCTAACCAAAAACTGCTCAGCAAGTCACCTTCTCCAGCACCCAGACACCCAGTTCCCAATGGGATCAAAACCCCAAATAAATCCGTTTTACTCTGTATAAAGCTTATACGAGGTAAACTCAAACTGTCCACCCTCTATAACACTGACAGAGAGACATGCACAGCTGTTTGCTCCCCCAGGTATTAATCACTTACTCTGGGTTTACTAATAAATAAAAGTGATTTTAATAAGTACAAAAATAGGATTTAAGTAGTTTCAAGTAATAACAGACAGAACAAAGTAAATCACCAAGCAAAATAAAGTAAAAACACCCAAGTCTAAGCCTAATATATTAAGAAACTGTTTACAGGTAAAATCTCACCCTCAGAGATGTTCCAATAAGCTTCCATCACAGACTAGACTCCTTCCTAGTCTGGGTCCAATCCTTCCCCCTGGTGCAGTCCTTGTTAGTTCCAGCTCAGGTGGTAACTAGGGGCTCTCTCATGATTGGGAGCCCGCTTTGTTCTGTTCCACCCCCTTTTATAGCTTAGGCACAAGGCGGGAATCTTTTGTCTCTCTGGGTCCCCACCCCTCCTTCTAAATGGAAAAGTACCAGATTTAAGATGGATTCCCGAATCATGTGACCTGGTCACATGTCCGGTGAGACCTCATTCTTCATTACCCACGGGCTGGCCCACACGCACACAGGAAGGCCATTTACAGGTCATTGATTCTGAAGCACCCTTAATGGCTTTCACTTAATGGGCTTACATCAGTAATACAAATTTATATCTTATTTTCCTAACTTCAGACATAGAAATAATACATGCAAACAAATAGGATGAACACACTCAGTATATCATAAGCTTTGTAGTGATACCTTACAAGAGACCTTTCGCATTAAGCATATTCCAATTACATTATATTCACACTCATAAGCATATATCAATAAAACATTATGGAGTGCAACATGACAATATCTTCCTTCAAAAAATTAAAAATTCTCTCCTGTTTCGATTGGCCAGTAAGACCCTGAAGAAAAAAAGTCTGCAGTCAGAGCATTTTACCTCAGAAGTATCAGTGAGGTGTGGCCTAATCCACTGTTAATAAAGTCCTCTTAGAAACTCCTCTTCCATAGCAAGACAGTGCACTGTTTCTTGGATTTCCCCCTAGGTTTCCCCATTAGGTTCAATTAAAAAAAAATAAAGGTTCATGAAAAAAGATCTTGTCTCTTACTGGGAGTATGTACCATGCCTAGTAAATACAGGCTGTAATTTTGGTCTGGCCCTCTTAAGTATTCCTATAATACTAATAAATAAATAAATAAATAGATAATGAAGTGGTCATCATTAAAATCTTCAGCAGTACTGTTTGCAAGTAATTAACATTACCACAGTATTCCTTATAACAAGACCAACTACTATCATGAACATTGCAGTAATATTATTTATGCAAATATAAAGTTGTAGAGATTCTAATGTGATCACTATAATTATAATTACTTACATATATAGTGAAAATTTCAAAGTTGTTTTAAGACAGCTGACTCTTTTTTTCAAATAATACAATTTAACAATTGGTTAGACCAACTGTTAAATTAAATAAAAATTAAAGAGCGGGAAATTACTCACCTCTAAATCTGCTTCTTTAAAAAGAGACCTTCACGCAGGATTCTCACTCTTGTGTCTTGAGCTACCAACATGAAAGCAAAACTAACCTAGCTCAGAGGCTTTTTGGCCTTTACAGGAAATTGTAGCAGCAGGCATCATATAGATTTTTTGACACCCTGGCCAATGTACACCAACAACTGCCTCTACAACCTTCCAGTCAATTCCTGCTCCTAACACATAACCAACTGAAATGTCTCTTATATGAACAAAAAACAAAAATTTGTCAGGATAAAAATTACAATGTTCAACAGTACATCAATTCAAAAACATCCTCTAATTTGGTGTAGGATTGAGGAATGTGAATCCTGCATATGTTCAAAGAAGGAGAATTACAGTCAAGCAATTCTCCCTTCTTATAAATTCTTAGTATACTGTTGGGCTAAGTTCTTTAAGGAACATTGTAAAATAAAAACAAACAATAAAACATTGCATCAGGCAGTCATAAAAACATAGATCAATACCCAACAGGTAACAAGCTAACAAGAATCTATTTTTTCTATACAATGGAAAGAATGAGGCCTCCAAACAAACATGACTCGAACGCAGAGAGCTCTAGGATATATCCTCATAAAAAGAAACCTTTCAAAATTTTGGCCAGTTCAAGTAAGGATAATCTCAAAACAGGGGTCAGGAAAATGCAGACACCCCCTTCTTTAGAAGCAACTCTATGGAACAGAGAGAAGTAAGATTCTAAGTTGGAAGGCAAATACAAGAAATAGTTCCTTGAAAAAAAAATATGTAGTGAACACTGTCATAAAACCATGACAAACATTCTTGAGGCTTGCAAGAAGCTGCTTTGCCTCAGATAGCATGATCAAATGAGATCCAACTGCTGGCTAGCCAAGAAATGGCAATCAGAGATACAAGCCAATAGTCATTTAATCTATTGAGATTGTTGGCAAGAATGTTTACCAAAAGAAAAACAATCAGTTGAGAGGACCCTGAGATCTTTACTTCATTTCAAATAAAGCCACGTGGCCCATACTATGGCAAACTTGTGACGAACCACCTCACTGGAATGGGCAGGCACATATGGGAAGAATATTGACAAAATGATAGACTCATTAAGGTGTTATTCCATCACCAACTTGGAAAGGAATCTTGGATTAGCTTGCAGATCCACCTTGCTCCTGGAAAATATGCCATGTAGGGGCTGGAAAAAAATTTCGACTGCATTTGGAGATCTGATAAGCCATATACACTTTCATCATTAACTCACCAAGAACAGGCCACTGAAACCTCTGTATCTTCAATGCCATCTACCATAGGATTGCCATTTGCAGTCAAGCAGTTTACCTACGGTTCACTAAGATGTAGGACCATTAACACTGACTTGACAAATGATGTTCTGACTGCTCCTAGACGCTCAGCATCAAGACCAGCCATCCTACTGATACAGTCAACTCTCAGAGTCAGGCATCAACATTACTGAAAAGAGCACAACTCTTGCACAAGAATTCTGACAGATTTTGATGAAGGATCTTCCAGCTATGCACTGAGGATAAGACTGTGGCTGAGGCAGCCTTAAAAACAAACCTGATGAATCTAACTAGGTCTGAGATCATACACTGCCTTAGAAGTTCCCTGAATCTGTTTCCAAGTCCTGTCTTGTGCTTCAACAATGGCACAGTGAAAGGCAATTGGCTCTCAATCCAAGCCAGCTGTTGAGATTTCTTCTCAAGAACCAGAGCTAATTTACCACCAATTTGAGGCAGCATCAATGCCACCTCTTCAAGACACCTGAATTTATGATGCTGTCAGTGCACATTGCTTTGAGGCAACCTGGGGGGTTGGATCTGTATCAACAGTAAGTCCTGGTGCTCAGTGGAAGAGCTTAATTTGGGTTTTTGTTTCAGGGATTGATCCTTTGAAGCAATATAAGTCCGATACTGAACAGTCCCTGGAGTCCCTCTGGGGAGCTTCCAGGAGGAATTTCTTATTTCCCACAAAATGTGAGTACTCAATGACATTTCCAGACAGATCTGCTCAATTACAATGCAGCGGACACAGTCGTAATGCTCATCCATGACTAAAACTTTTCTACCACAGGCACATTGTTTGAAGCCGCTGAACTTATTTCCTGGAGATGCAGAAAGAAAACCTAAAAAAAGAAAGCATCAATGAAAGAGATGCATCCAAGAATCTAGAGTATGCACCAAAGCAACAAATAATCCTGTGCAGAAAGGAAAAAAAGAGATGACAGAAAAAGGGCCAATAAAGTGTGAACACAGAAAAAGCACTGAAAGAGCAGTGTACATACATATCTTAGTGACTTACTCTTCTTTATTATATTTCATTATAAACCCAGTTGTAATGGATCTTAGAGCAGCAAGTGCCTATGAGAGAGAAAATTATTGTATACCAGAAGAGAGCTATGAGTCTAGAGAAATCTAACTTCTAAGATTTGAAAAATAATTAGATTACATATAGATTTGTGGTGATCTTGGAAAACAGCATCTTAATCTGTACATCATGTTACACAGCAAACTAATGTGCTATAACTAGTTTATGAATATTTCTTCTGTAGTCTCAACATATTATAACTGGGACAAGGTTAAACATCCTTATTAAATGCTAGATGCTACAGTATGCTTTTCAGCTTGGAAAAGAGGAGACTAAGGGGGGATATGATAGAGGTATATAAAATCAAGAGTGATGTAGAGAAAGTGGATAAGGAAAAGTTATTTACTTGTTCCCATAATACAAGAACTAGGGGCCACCAAATGAAATTAATGGGCAGCAGGTTTAAAACAAATGAAAGGAAGTTCTTCTTCACACAGCGCACAGTCAACTTGTGGAACTCCTTGCCTGAGGAGGTTGTGGAGGCTAGGACTATAACAGCATTTAAAAGAGACCTGGATAAATTCATGGAGGTTAAGTCCGTTAATGGATATTAACCAGGAGGGGTAAGGAAGGGTGTCCCTAGCCTCTTTTTGTCAGAGGGTGTAGATGGATGGCAGGAGAGAGATCACTTGATCATTGCCTGTTGGGTTCACTCCCTCTGGGGCACCTGGCATTGACCACTGTCGGTAGACAGGATACTGGGCTAGATGGACCTTTGGTCTGACCCAGTACGGCCATTCTTATGTTCTTATGTGATGCATACAGGCCAAATAAATCAGTCAGCTTGCTGAGTGGCAGATGCTTATGGAGAAAATGTGGAGATAAGGAATTTTTACCATCTCATATAGAAATGCATTGCACAGAATATCCATTTGTCCACTCGAGGCCAGAAACTAGAATTTCCTGTGTGAAATGCCTTGCCCATTGTACAATAAAACAAATTTACATTCCAAGTTCACAGACAAACGTATTAATAAGAATCTATCATGGATAATATTAACTTTCAAGTCAAATATTTATCAAATAAACAATTCTTAGTCATTTAAATCCCAGTGCCACCTATGCAGATTTTTCAGGTCATGGCTGAATTCTAACTACAATGCAAAAGGTGTATGTGGATTTTTTTTTTTTTATTGCATTACAAGCTATACTGTACTTGTGACAAAGATGTGTGAAAAGTTCTCATACTATGTTTTCTTAAATAAAAATATGTGAGAAAGATAAGCCTACATAGGAAAACTGAACTCAATCATGATTTTTAAGAGTACGTAGATTTACTCAAAGTGCTAATCCAATGATTTACTCAGATTTTGTTCATCACAAATCCTGTTCAAAAATGAAATATTCATGGCTAATGAGTTCCAAAATATAAAGAAGTGACATTAACTACCTGTCTATGGAACAGATGAACAATTGCTTAGTCTTAAGAACAAGGGACTTTGTGTGCACGACTGAGTGTGAATGACTATTATTTTGCTTCAAACCTCTTGCTAGCTTTTTTCTGTGCCCTCCCCCAAAATTGGGAGTTGGAGTTAGAATTTTTATAGGATGGTTGGTATACTTCGTGATCAATAGAAGCTGACATTAACTTTGCCAATCAGTGGACTCGGAATGTCAAACCCGTGAAGCATCTTGAAGACTTTCCAGAATTGAAGGGAAGGATCTTTGTTTGCGTACATTGACCTAATCAAGCCCCACTGGATGATGCCAATGACTTTTAAAGGGAGAGTGCCCTTGTCTGATTCACCAAGAAACTCTTGAGGAGAATTACAAGGGATAGGAACCAATCAGACTATCATCTTCATAACCTGATGTATGAGAAGAAAGCAACTGCTTGCTTCTGGCTTTGGCTTCCAGATGCCACCATGCTCTGGACAAGAAGGCCTGTGTTTCCCTCACCCTTGCAGCTGGGCACCAAGCAGTAGAAATCCAGCAAGATGCAGCATTTAAGATCTGGCATTTAAGGCAAGTAACCTCTAGTCAGCCAGCATTAACCAACTGAGCTAAGAAATCCATTGACCAATCTTTTCAACCACATACTATCTTCTAGAAATTGAATGAAAAATACAAGAGTTGCATTCTGTTGAATATCATCCCTTTTGTTTTTGTTTTTCAATTTTTATTAGTAGAAGGATGTTTCTACTTCAGCATTCTAGCACTTTAAAAAAATCATCAGCAGGTGACTGGTGGTAAAAATGCATGCACACGTGTGAGTGCACATGCATGCAGGATCCATAGTCTGCACATAGGGAGTGGGTAGAAGTTGGGCACCCTTTCCACACTTATGCACACATGCACTCACACACACTTTCACTACCAGTCACCTACTGAAGGGTCTTTTCTTTTTTTAAATAAAATATGCACATCTGATGTTTTAGACAATGAGATTATTTAATGTAAGGCTGTTTTAGCTGTTTGAGAAGCTAAGTGCAAGTTCTGCTTTAATAAGGTATACCATATAGACCACGGCACCAGAGTCTATGATCCAAAGACCATAAATTCTCTGTTATAAAAACCAAATTACCACACAAGAAAAAAAATTACATCCATAAATAATAATTGGGATAACAAGAATTCAGTCTTCTTATTAGCATACACCTAACATGCTCAGGTGTCATGTGACCAGGATTCATCACCGAATTTGGTCCGCTGGTTGGTTCATTAGCTTTCCTGGCTTAGGCCACATACTGAAAGGGAGTGAGAGGTGAATGCTGATCCATTCCCCCCAAGAATTCAGAAGGACTCAAACTGAAGCAGGATGAAGCTGACATTTTGTGATTAAATTGATTTTTTTTAAAAATCAGTAAAGAAGGAGAAGAATGATTAATTGAGAAGTAGATCTAAATATTAAAGGTTAAGAAATAAAGTTGCCATTACCTCCAAAAGCGGTACTGGTTGTCAGAATTTTGTTTAATGTATAACAAGAGTGCTTAAAAACAGTGATTTTGTGGACAAGAGAATCTTTCATGGACATTTTAAATTTCACGCCATTCAAGCAAAGCACTTCCTAACAAGGTCTCAGATCATGCCCCTAGATCTGTGCACAGCAGGAAGTGGCGTTCAGTCACCTCCACATCAGTCTTCTCCCCCAGACTCCATAAGATCTGAGGTGTGTGTGTGTTGCATGGGTGGAGACTGGGCAGGCAACAGGCACACTGTTTCCCAATTAGCCTTATGGAGACTCTCTTGAGACAATACCACCACCTTGGGTAGTTCTCGCCAGAGCAAGCAACTGGCAGGAGGAATTCAACAGCACTGCACTATCAGGGAACAGAGCCAGTTAAGAGATACAGGACCTCTGAAGAGAGCCCTAACCTTCTGCTGATGCTATAGAATCTGCACAGATCCTCATAGATCTGCCAAGTTTGGAGGTGGATCCGATGGGCTTCTCTTAGGATGACAAATATGAGGACATCTCCATGAGGGAACAGTTTGAGACTTCCTCCCCTCAGAGTCCCCTCCCAAGACTTAATGATCAGGGCCAAGAAGAAGAGACATTTTCAAAGAGCGAACTATTCACTTTCGCATTTCAAAAATCCTGCTATTAGTGATTTGTTGAAAGAACAGAGATGCAGCATAGATTGAAAAATATAAATATCAGAGGAGAGTCTCATTTACTCACTTTAAAATAATTAACTATTTGCCTTTCAACACATGCCATGGAAACAAATAGATTTGGGCCATGTGACTCAACAATGTTATGTGACCTTACTTGAGCAATATCACTCTATACAAGCAAGATGACATTATAAGAAGAGATTTAGAAAATGTATTAGATATAACAAATTCTCATTCTTCTGTTGAGGCCTACCCTCCACATTAGTCAACTACTTCAGCCAATTATTAGATATGGAACACCCTCAAGAAAACAGCACTCACAGTGAACACAGACACAATGGCACAATAAATAAGAATGATAAATTTTCAGAGAAAATACAAAAAGCCAACACCAACCTAAGATAACACTTTCTATAAATGTTACGCATCTACTAGATATTCCAAATACAGGTATTTCCTGTGATTCAGATGCATTCCTAGTAGCATTTATATCCTATTCTAGAGCACAAAACTACTCTCTCATTAAGGATAAAAGGATTAAATCCAAAGGCACTATTTTAAATTTTTCTTTTACCACAAAGTTGTGAAGTGTTCTGAAGTCCAAGATGGGCTTGAAGCCCCCTGACTTTTTCAGGATCAGGAAGTACCTTCACTAAAATCCTTTCCTTGTTCCTCTTGTAGTGCAGGCTTTATTAATCTGTATTTAGAAGGGAAAAAAAATCTGGTTCAGAAGAACAGAAGATCTGAAATATGCCATATCACTTCAGTCTGTGCCCTGACAACCCTGGACTAACTACAATGTTGCTTTAAGCAACACGAGAAGAAAGGCTGAAGGAGAAGACCAGACACTGCAGCTAAGTAATAGTATACAGACATCCTGACATACTGAAAGGAAATATTCTCTACTTCCAAAAAAAGACTTAAAAATACATGCATATGGTCCACAAGGTTCCATTTTTCGTAACTCTTGGCTAGAATAGTTATTTTAATCAACGAAGAGCATTCTCTGCTTTGTGAAAACAGTTTACAGAAAGACATCTTTCAAGTTAAAGTAGTGGTACTGCAGTTCACAAGCCATTTCCATAATAAACCCAACGCAACTTATTTGTAATGGGTACCAAGAAGTTGTTCCTAAGAAGATGCAGCATTCCTCATTTTTGATATTATGGTCTTTGCCATGGCAAGAGAGAGATCATTTGTGAGTGTCAGAAAATGACACCTTCATAATGCAATGACTGCACTACTGTTGCAATCAGAAATAAGATAAGCTACAAAACTGTCAATCATAGAAGTGTAGGACTGCAAGGGACCTCAAGAAGTCATCAAGTCCAGCCCCCTGCAACGTGGCAGGACCAAGTTAACCCAGATCCTCCCTGACAGGTTTGTCCATCCAACCTGTTCTCAAAACCCTCCTATGATAAGAATTCCATAACCTCCCTTGGAAGTCTATTCCAGAGTTTAACTATCCTTATAGGTAGAAAGATATTCCTAATATTTAACCTAAACCTCCCTTGCTGCAGATTAAGCTGGTTACCTTCTTGTCCTACCTTCAGTGGAACACCATTCTCTTTATAATAGCCCTTAACATATTTGAAGACTTATTAGGTCTCCCCTCAGTTTTCTTTTGTCAAGATTAAACATGCCCCATTTTTTAAATCTGTCCTCATAGGTCAGGTTTTCAAAATCTTTCTTCAATTTTGTTGCTCTCTTCCGGACTCCCTCCAATTTGTCCACATCTCCTCCTAACATGTGTGGCCCTGAACTGGATATATAGTACTCAAGCTGAGGCCTCATCAGTGCTAAGTACAGCAGGACAATTACCTCCTGTATCTTATATACAACACTCCTGTTAATACACCCCAGAATGACATTACCCGTTTCCACCCCTTCATAACATTGTTGACTCATGTTCAATTTGTGTTTCACTATAATCCCCAAATCCATTCAGCAGTACCATGACCTAGCCAGTTATTCCCAATTGTGGAGCTTTGCATTCTATTTTTCCTTTCCAAGGAGGTATTTTGCACTTGTCTTTATTGAATTTCATTTTGTTGAATTCAGACCAATTCTCCAATTTATCAAGGTCGTTTTGAATTCAAAACACTACATAGAAAATCTTAAATTTCAATTCAATTGTGAAAAGTTGCAAAGTTAAACCATTTAAAACAATGCATAAACTAGTTTCTACAGTGTAATTTTGAAATTGTAACCACAGCAGAAAGTCTATTGAAAGAAACTAAGCAAATTAAGTATTCAGAACAGACTATCACTACTTCATCAAAAATAATAAGAAACCAATAACTAGAGGACAAGGATAATTATATACAACCATTTCATGTAATAATGGTTTATGATAAAGGTTTGAAAACTTTCAGAATGTATTACAGTACTTGTACTCAGAAGCAAAGGGATGCACAGTCAAAATTGGATATTCATAGAGAAATACGTTAATTTCTTAGAACACTTTGGAGTGCAATGAATCACTAAAGAAGAGATACATTTTCCTGTGGAAAAACCAATATCAACTCTGTTTCTCAACAATGAGCCAAAAGCAAGTCTTCATAATGATTATCTTTCTTGTCTTTATAGGTCAAATACATAATTTTCTTCTGTTTTCTGATTTTTAATTTTGGTTGGTTTCAACAAACAAGACTGCCCCCTCACAATGAAATGCACACACATACTCTGATCTTATTTATCACTTAGTTTTCAGTATTCCAAATAAACTGTTAATAAAATACCAGTTACTTATGCAAATTACACAGAACCAACATGGAAGTCATGGGGTAGAGTTTATTAAAAAAATAGCAGATATGTTCATACAGTAAAAAATACTTTTCTTATCTAAGACTTTAAAAAAAACAAACACTGAAGACAGCCACCTTTGGTTTTGTTCATTTTCAACTACGATTTCTGAGAGAGCTTTTGGTGTAAGAAAAAAAAAAAAAGCCCAATTTCACTTATGTGCTTGATGATAAACTATCAAAATCAATACTCAACATGAGCTGTTCATCAATTTCAATGGTATATGAAGTAGCTAAGTTGATTATATCAGAGAAATTAAAAATGCAACTATTTAATCACGATAATTATGCTCACAAAATTCCATGATTATCTTAATCCCTAAAATATTTGAACTATTCTGATGTGATGAAGTGATCATTCAGTCCAAACCTATAACTAAATTGTCATAAAAATGCAAATACTTTCTTTTGAAACACATACTTCTAACGGTCCCTCTCTCTCGCTTGTCTGAGGATAAAATAAAAGCAATAAAAGTCAGTGAGAAGTTCTACTTTAAAACAGCTGGCAGAATATAACCCTTTTTGCAAATGTTACTGCAATTTTATCCAAAGAAAAACTCCAGCAATATTTCTATCAAAATTCAATTCCAAACCAGTTTGTTATGCTAAGGAAGAAAATTATAATATTTTAATTATAAAATTAGTTTGCAAAAAAATATTTGCAAACTCATAGATGACAGGTGAGGTCCCAGAAGACTGGAGAAGGGCTAATGTAGTGCCCATCTTTAAAAGAGAGAGAAAAAAAGGAGGAGCCGGGGAACTATAGACCAGCCAGCCTGACTTTGATACCAGGAAGTTATTAGAGCAATGTATAAAACATTCAATTTGGAATACCTGGAGGATGAAGGGGTAAACACTAGCAACCAGCATGGATTTATCATGAACAAATCATGCCAAACCAGCTTGATTTCCTTCTTTGACAGGGTAACTAGTTTGGTGCATAGGGGGAATGCAATGGACATAATATACCTGGACTTCAACAAGGTTTCTGACATAGTCCCACATGACATTCTAATAAGTAAGATCGGAGAAATGTGGGCTTAACAAAACTAACATTAAGTGGCTACATAACTGGTTAAACAACCCCAAACAAAGAGTAACAATTAATGGAATGATGTCAGTTTGGAGGGAGGTCTCAAATAGGGTTCCATGGGGATCTCTGTTCTAGGTCCAGTGTTGTTCGATATCTTTCTTAATGATCTGGATGTAGGAATAGAGAGCATACTGAACAAATTCGCAGATGACACAAAGCTAGGGAGGGTTGCCAAAACTTTGGAGGATAGAGCTAAGCTTCAGAGGAATGTTGATAAATTGGAGAAATGGACTATAGACAACAAAATGAAATTCAACAAAGACAAATGTAAGGTGCTACACTTAGGAGAAAAAAAACAATTGCACAAAAACAGAATAGGGGATAAATGGCTTGGCAGCAGCACTGCTGAGAAGGATATGGGAGTTGTGGTGGATCACAACCTCAACATGAGTTAGCAATGCAATGCTGTTGCAAAGTAAGTAAGTAAATAAAAAAAATAAATAACCAAATGCCATTTTAGGTTGCATTAACAGAGGCATAGCACGCAAGTCACAGGATGTGATAGTATTGCTTTACTTGATGCTGGTTAGGCCTCAGCTGGAGTAGTGTGTCCAATTTTGGTCACTGATGAAAGGATGTGGAGAAACTGGAAAGATCCAGTGTTGAGTGACAAAGATGATCAAAAGAATGGAATGCAAGCCATACAAGCAAAATTTAAAGGAACTGGACACAGTTAGTTTGGAAAAGAGGAGATTGATGGGGTCTTCAAATACTTGAAAGACTGCCTTAAAAAAGACAGGAAAAGTTGTTCTCTCGTCACAAATGACAAGACAAGAAGCAATGAGTTCAAACTACAGCATAGCAGATTTAGATTAAATCTCAGAAAAAACTTCCTAACTGTAAGAACAGTAGGACAATGAAACAGACTGCCTAGAGAGCTTGTGGAAGTTCCTTCCCTGGAGGTTTTCAAAAGGAGGCTGGATAACCATCTGTTTTGGATGGCTTAGACACAACGAATCCTGCATCTTGACCGGGGGGTTAGACTAGATGACCCTTGTGGTCCCTTCTGACCCTGTGATTCTTTGCAATTTATTAACTCTGTATAGTTTATATACAACATTAGTATTCTTTTTTAATGCTCATATTTTACATGCCAGAATAGCACAATATTTAAGAAAGTCAAATGTTATTTTTATTATGCTAGTCAAAGAATTTATTCCTATACAGTTTATTTTAGTCGTATGTAGTTGTAAGTATAATTTTATCACTTATCTCAGGGTCCATGTACAAATGTAACAAAATCTACATGGTGATCAAAACACACGCTTATTCAGAACTCTATATCCTTATGGAGACTCATGTAAACTCATCCTATACCTGGAAGACGGGCAACACAAACAAGACTTGAAATTAGACTTGCCAGATTCTAAGGTTATTATGCCTCTGGGTGATGTTTTAATCTTTGTAGTTCAGCAAGACACCTAATTTTCCTATAGCACTTCCCACTGCAGCTTTTTCAACCTTGGCTCAAGTCCTCAGCACAGGCTTTTCTGTCCATCATTTCACATTATAAGTCTCCTTTACAACCAAGTTACACTTCTTGTGCATATACTCCTTACCACATATTACATAGATAATGTATCCTTAACATGCATTACAATTCTGTATTCTGACAAAATTAGCAACAAAATCTTGTCAAGTGCTTTCTTGAAAAAGTAAAAGCAACTGTACACTGACATTTTTTTCAGAGGTAATCAGTGAGGTTGATTGACTGACCTACTGTCCAAATGAGATCAGAATAGAGATGAGAACTGATTGGCTGAGTATCATTGTGAAAGATGACTGATGTAATATTTGAGGGCTGGGGAGAACAAAGAATCAATTTCCTCAAATAAAAGTATGCCCACTATTTGTTACTCAGGTTTGGAAACTGAACTTCTGTTGTGTCTATCTGCTGCTAGATATTGAGATAGGAGCCATAACTAAGGGTGTTTTTTTTCAATTTGGTCTTAGCAAGACAACTGACCTTGTATTTCAAGGATCAGACCTGAGTGTAGTTATGCATGGCTTTGTATTAGACAAGACTCAAGGTGACAATGTGTTCTACATAGGGCTAAACCTTAAGACAACTTGAAAAATTCAGCTAGCACAAAATGTTTGCCTGCTTATTAAGAAATAGGTCTCAAAAATATTACATCTGTGCTCTATGACTTGCAGTGAATCATTTCATTTCTGGATAAATTTTAAGAAGTTTGGTTTGACCCTAGAAAACCTTGTGTTATTTGAGAGCTAGATATGTTAGAGGCTACCTCTCTCTTCCTGTGATATTCTGACAACTTCAATGAGATGGGATGCCTGAGCTAACAGCCCTTTGATTTCAATTCGATGGAGAGAGGTTCCAACCTACCTGAAGACCAATGATGGTTGACCTCCTGCCATCCTAGTGGCAGTCTCCTACATGAGAGTCCCCTGTTACCACCTCCACAGGCAGGGGTTGCAGTGTGGGACAGGGTTTCCCCCTCTGGGTTGTGACTCAGGCTGCAATAGCCCAGTCCTGTTTTTCTCTATTGTTAAGAAGCCCTGTGATAAAGGTCAGATGATGCAGATCCTCATTCACCAGGCCTTGTGAATCCTGGAACTACTTCAGAACATTTTACGATTGGTCCTACATGTACTTTGATATATGCACATGAGATTGTTACTTTAGTATATACCACATTACATGAATGCCTGGCAGTTATGAGAGCTGAATTCACCTCTGTTTTTCCCAGAGTTCTTATTACTCACACTAAGCTACATCCCACAATACCCTACAGTAGCACAACTGAGCATTTGGCTTAAGCCAACAGGAAACTAGTCAATCAAAATACCATTGTTCTATGTCTTAGTACAAGCCAGGGAGGTACCTTCAAAGGCCAATACCTGGAATGCTAGTATCCAAAATAAAGATAAGGAAAGGAAGAGAACAAAAAGGAAAAGAATTAAGACAAACTAATGGCTTGGGATGTGGTCACAATGTGACATTATCCTTAAAGATTGTGAACCCCTATCTCTCAAACTCTTTGAGCCTAAGTAATGGCTAAGAGAAAGGCCATTTTCATAGACAAATGTAGAAGGGAGCAGGTAACCACAGGTTCAAAGGGGGGCCTCATAAGGCATATGAGTACCAAGTGGAGGTTGCAAGTGAGTGTAGGGCATCTGACTTGTGGAAAGATTCCCCAGTCCCTTGAGAAACCTCATCATTGTAGCATAAGCAAAGATGGAAAAACCCTCTACTGTATGATGTAATAGCTCTCAAAGTGTACTCGAATTCTCCTTAGAGACAATCTTGTCATTTTTAGCTTTAGGACGTAATCTAATATATCGGCTAATGGAGAGGATGTAGGTCAAAGATGTCTTAGGCCACACCAGTGACTGAATCTCCCCATTTTTACAGGTAGGTACACCTCCTACCCCGATATAATGCGACCCGATATAACACAAATTTGGATTTAACGCGGTAAAGCAATGCTCGGGGGGAGGGCACACTCCGGCGGATCAAAGCAAGTTCAATGTAACACGGTTTCACCTATAACATGGTAAGATTTTTTGGCTCCCGAGGACAGTGTTATATTGGGGTAGAGATGTATTAGGAATGGATTTTCTTCCTCTATGCAAAAGCACTCCCTATGTCATCAGAACAAGTTGTTTTCAACCCTGCAAACCATCCATCTGCCATGCCTTGAGTCGAAGAATCTTGAGGTTGAAGGATCTGAACTCCAACAAAAGTGCAAGGCATCTCCCATGGAGTAGTGATCCCAACTGCCTCTAGAGCAGAACTGGGAGCTTTTCTTGTTCTTGGCTATGGCAAACAAGCCTATCTGCAGGACACCCCAATAATGAAACAGGTGGTAGAGCATAATGGGATCTAACTCACGGCTTCAGTGCAGAGGGAGGGTGATCTCGCTCCCCCTGGATGGTTGATATAAATATGCATGACATGTTGTTAGTCATGATCTTCATGTATTTTCCCCTGATCAGTGGAAGAAAATGGAGACAAGGATTTCAGACTGCTCTGAGTTCCATTAAGTTGATGTGCAGCGTGGACCCAAGAGGTGACCACTTGCTATGAGCAGTGTGCATATCTATATGAGCTCCCCATCCTAGTAGGGATGCATTTGTTATTACTGACATTGGAGATGGCTGTGCAAAGACAACCCTTATGCAAACATTGTGAGGGTCCCTGCACCAGTTGAGGGACTTCCATGATTGAAGGTACTGAGAGTAATTTTTTCAAAATAAACAGTTCTGAATCACCCCTGAAGGCAGTACATGTGAAGTCTTGTGTGTTTTATTGAGCAGGAAATCACTGAAATATGAGAATATCAGAATTCCTTTTCTATGAAGATAAGCAGAACTCTATATTGAAAATGCTCTTGACCCAGAGTGAAGTATAGGAATCTTCTGCAGGAGGGGTGGATTGCTACATGAAAGTAAGTCTCTTGCAGGTCAAGGGCCAAGAACCAATCCCATTGGTCCAATGATAGAATTGTTGCTGCAAGAGTTAACTCCAAAAGCCATTTGTCCATAGAGTTATGGTCCCATTCCTGACAGAAATGAGAAAGGTGGTTGCCAAAACAAGGGAGACATGTAGATTGTTGCAGCAAATATGAGTGAGGATGGTAACTCAGCACCTTGACCACCCCATAAAAATTGATGCTTCAAAGTTGTAGGTTGTGAGCTTGATGCCCCACAGGTAGACGTCTTCTCTTCTGGAACCGTTGTCTCTTATGCTGGGAATTCGTAATGTCTCTGGGAGAAAGGAAGCTGAGTGGGAAGAGATCTCTGCGCCGTCTGGGACTTACTAAAGTTTTTTTTTTTGTTTTGTTTTTTTTATGTGCAGGGGTGTAAATTCCAAGTGAAAAGAAGATGGTCCTAGAGACTTAAGTTATGCAGGAACTCATCAGTTTTTTCAGCAAATAGCTTCGATCTGTCAAAAGGAAGGTAATCAACTGTATTTTGGACTTCCCTCAGAAACCCCGAGAGCTAAAGCCCTCCTTATGACTGGGATCGCCTTACAGCTAGTTAGATAAGAGAAAAAAATACAGTTGAGGTAAACTCCACTCAGACACTGCTGAGGCTCCATCTCAGGGCAAGGTGGTTGAGAGGAAAGGTAGGGCAGTTTGCCCACACAGCTCTTTATAGCCACAGTACAGAGCAAAAACCTCCACAGGGTGCATGTGTGGGCTGAACAGGCACTGCTACCTAAAATCTCCAATCAGAGGCACATAGGGCGCATGCGCACCTAGAGTGGAGCACCCATAGAGACACTCATCTTGAAGAAGAACAAGACATTCCTAACCAAGTTTACGTGGCATGTGGTCCCAACTACTTTATTTCCTTTCTCTCCTGCCTGCACAGTAGATCTCTTGCCATTGCTCACTGTCAGCAGACTTTTAGATAATGTAACACTATTTACAAAAATTACATTTTATAATTTTAGTTTTTCATTTAGATCATTATTTATTGTTAGTATTATTGTGGAGAAAATAATATTCGTTCTCTCCTCAGAAATCTGCATTTTGGCTGATCTGGAGAGGAAGCCAAGATGTTAGCTACAGATAAATATTGTTAGGTGTTTGTTTTAAATGGATGTTCTGCTGAAGAGTGGACACCCTCTGCTGCTTACTGAAAAACAGTTCCTTTGAGAACTGTTCCTCATCTCTTTCAAAGGAAGTAAAATAAAATCGTTGCACACAAGCCATGTCACTAATTATACAATGTCAGGTGTTTAATTTAAATTATTTTAATAGATTATAGTACATTTAGGCCTTAACATAGGTTATCATAATGTCAAATTCAAGTTTAAATAGGTTTATTTTTAAAAATAAAAAAGTACCTAATTTAAATTTTTAAAATCTTATATTTTTTCTTAATCCTTGATTTTTATCCACCCTGCCTGGCACCATCAGTGTCCACTTCCTGACCACTACAGTGCAAATAAGTGATGGTCACATAAACACCACCCTATACGGGAAACCTACTGACTGCTGTACTTACCTACATGCCTCCAGCTTCCATCCAGGGCACATCACATGATCTACTGTCTATAGCCAAGCCCTAAGGTACAACCAAATTTGCTCCAATCCCTCAGAGACAAACACCTACAAGATCTTTATCAAGCATTCTTAAAACTACAATACCCACCTGGGGAAGTGAGGAAACAGATTGACAGAGCAAGACGGGTACCCAGAAATCACCTACTACAGGACAGGCCCAACACCGAAAATAACAGAACATCACTGGCCATCATGTACAGCCCCCAGCTAAAACTTCTCCAGCACATCAACAACAATCTACAACCTATCCTGGAAAACAATCCCTCACTCTCACAGACCTTGGGAGGCAGGCCAGTCCTTGGTTACAGACAGCCCCCAAACCTGAAGCAAATACTCATCAGCAACTACACACCACACTACAGAAACACTAACCCAGGAACCAATTCCTGTAGCAAACCTCGTTGCCTACTCTGTCCCCTACTCTAGCGACACGATCATAGGACCCAACCACATCAGCCACACCATCAGGGGCTCATTCACCTGCACGTCTACTAACGTTATATATTCCATCATGTGTCAGCAATGCCCCTCTGCCATGTACACTGGCCAAACTGAACAGTCCCTACGTAAAAGAATGGACACAAATCAGACATCAGGAATGGTAACATACAAAAGCCAGTAGGAGAACACTTCAATCTTCCTGGACGTTCTATAACAGATTTAAAAGTAGCTATACTTGAACGAAAAAACTTCAGAAATAGACTTCAAAGAGAAACAGCAGAACTAAAATTCATTTGAAAATTTAACACCATTAATTTGGGTTTGAATAGGGACAGGGAGTGGCTGGCTCATTACAAAAAACAGCTTTTCCTCTCCTGGAATTAACACCTCCTCATCTATTATTGGGAGTGGACTACATCCACCCTGATCGAATTGGCCCTGTCAACACTGGTTCTCCACTTCTGAGGTAACTCCCATCTCTTCATGTGTCATTATATAATGCCTGCATCTGTAATTTTCACTCCATGCATCTGAAGAAGTGGTTTTTTACCCACAAAAGCTTATGCCCAAATAAATCTGTTAGTCTTTAAGGTGCCACCGGACTCCTTGTTGTTTTTGTGGATACAGACTAACATGGCTACCTCCTGATACTTGACACTATTCTATAAAAGAAATCAGAAAGGCTTCACGGTGTGACCTCAAATTTAGACCCAGACTCTGGAAAAGGGAGTGAAGTCCAGAGCTGAGTTATATACTAGACTACACTTTCATACAACTTTCCTTAAACAACAGAAAACCTTTTTTGTATAGAAGAAAAATAAATCTCTTCTGGAAATTAGGTCTGACTATTTATTTTAGAGTGCCAGTACAAAGCAAAGTATCTTCAAAGGCCCTCAGCGCCTGTATCTGCTTTCTAAAAAATGAGTTCACACCACCAAAAAAGCAAGCAAAAGTACATACATTTGAAGTATTCCTTCGGGGAATGGAGAGTAGTTTTCTCTGTGCAGCAGCAGCCCCCTTCCTAGAAGATTGTACTATTTATATGTTCTTTCAGAAAATTGGATGCCACATCCTAGAATACTCAATGAGCTAATAGAGGAGGTATCTGAGCCTCTAGCTATTATCTTTGGAAAATCATGGGAGACGGGAGAGATTCCAGAAGACTGGGAAAGGGCAAATATAGTGCCCATCTATAAAAAGGGAAATAAAAACAACCCAGGAAACTACAGACCAGTTAGTTTAACTTCCGTGCCAGGGAAGATAATGGAGCAAGTAATTAAGGAAATCATCTGCAAACACTTGGAAAGTGGTAAGGTGATAGGGAACAGCCAGCATGGATTTGTAAAGAACAAATCATGTGAAACCAATCTGATAGTTTTCTTTGATAGGATAACTAGTCTTGTGGATAAGGGAGAAGCTGTGGATGTGGTATACCTAGACTTTAGTAAGGCATTTGACACGGTCTCGCATGATATTCTTATCGATAAACTAGGCAAATACAATTTAGATGGGGCTACTATAAGGTGGGTGCATAACTGGCTGGATAACCGTACTCAGAGAGTTGTTATTAATGTTTCCCAATCCTGCTGGAAAGGCATAACTAGTGGGGTACCGCAGGGGTCTGTTTTGGGACCGGCTCTGTTCAATATCTTCATTAACGACTTAGATATTGGCATAGAAAGTACGCTTATTAAGTTTGTGGATGATACCAAACTGGGAGGGATTGCAACTGCTTTGGAGGACAGGGTCATAATTCAAAATGATCTGGACAAATTGGAGAAATGGTCTGAGGTAAACAGGATGAAGTTTAACAAAGACAAATGCAAAGTGCTCCACTTAGGAAGAAAAAATCAGTTTCACACATACAGAATGGGAAAAGACTGTCTAGGAAGGAGTACAGCAGAAAGGGATTTAGGGGTTATAGTGGACCACAAGCTAAATATGAGCCAACAGTGTGATGTTGTTGCAAAAAAAGCAAGACACGAGAAGTCATTCTTCCGCTCTACTCTGCTCTGGTTAGGCCTCAGCTGGAGTATTGTGTCCAGTTCTGGGCACCGCATTTCAAGAAAGATGTGGAGAAACTGGAAAGGGTCCAGAGAAGAGGAACAAGAATGATTAAAGGTCTTGAGAACATGACCTATGAAGGAAGGCTGAAAGAATTGGGTTTGTTTAGTTTGGAAAAGAGAAGACTGAGAGGGGACATGATAGCAGTTTTCAGGTATCTAAAAGGGTGTCATAAGGAGGAGGGAGAAAACTTGTTCACCTTAGCCTCTAAGGACAGAACAAGAAGCAATGGGCTTAAACTGCAGCAAGGGAGGTCTAGGTTGGACATTAGGAAAGAGTCCCTAACTGTCAGGGTGGTTAAACACTGGAATAAATTGCCTAGGGAGGTTGTGGAATCTCCATCTCTGGAGATATTTAAGAGTAGGTTAGATAAATGTCTATCAGGGATGGTCTAGACAGTATTTGGTCCTGCCGTGCGGGCAGGGGACTGGACTCGATGACCTCTCGAGGTCCCTTCCAGTCCTAGAATCTATGAATTCCCCCTCATTCCCTTGAGCTCCTGTGGGTCCTAGCTTTCCAAGCCACATGTAAATGACTTCTTAAGAACAGGGGACAACATAACTACAAAGGCATCCTCTTGGACTCTATAGAATCTGTGCAATCAGTCACAAGCCTTTCAGTGCCAACAGCCTGCTACCGGCCTCATTCAATTGAAGTCTGGGTGTTTCATTCCAACCCCTGTGGCACCACAGAATAAGAGAGATGACCTTTTACAAATTACTGATATACAGAAATAGCTATGGAAGGAAAGTACAAAAAGGTAGGTTCATTGAAAAATGGGAGACAACTAACTAATGATTCAAATGACAAATTTTGAATTATTTTTAAAGAATTCTAGCTGAATTATAATCTTAGGTATTATCTGTAACTATGACAATGATTAGAGAAAAATTCTATTTTTCAATATGCCAGTTTTGTGTATAGTCAGTTTCCCTGGCTCTCCCAGTTAGTTTTCCTTGTTGCTTGTGTGCGTCTTTTACAGGTGATGAGGATGAGAAAACATATTTTTAAAAATCAGTTTTAATACTTGAAATTACATTTAGCTCATTTTAGAAAATGATTAGTTTTTTAGTTGACACTTATATCTGTATTAAATAAGAAAAATAATAAGTTGGTAAGGAATGAAGAATCAGTATTAATCATTCATTACAAGCAGATTCAAGAATGCTTTGAAATTTTGAACATGTAAATTTATTAGCTCATCTGGATGAATCCTAAGGTTTAAAACAAATTACACTAAATGCTGACTATATTTAAAATAATCATGGTCCACACAGAGGCACTGGAAGACCAGAGAAAACCAAATATAATGCCAGTTTTCCATTAGGGAAAAGAACAATGACTTCTATCCTTGCTAAAATATTGGAACACACATGAACAGAAAAAAATTTACTAAACATCTACAGGATAATAGACCATGAATAAACAGCACATATTTATAATTAATACATTATTGATAAATTATAAGGCATCTGGTAACAGTCAAGAGATGTAACACAACTGAATTTTAGTAAACCTCTGATACCAAGTCTTGTGATAGAGGACATCATATTATACATGACTTTGAAAGTGATATGGAAACAAAAAAGGCCACCAGAGATTTAGCTTGTCAAACAGCAGGATGGCAACACTCCTCTTTATACTCTTCTCCTTCACTTCTACACCTCTATTGTCTTGCTTCTTCATTGCTTCATGAGTAATTTAGACTGCATGCTCTTTGGAGCAGGGGGCATGTCTTGTGTCTCTATGGCATCTAGCACATTTCTGAATGGCCAATGAAAAACTAACATTAACAACATACAGCTATGTTGTAGGAGTCTGAGGCACATGACTTACGAAGAGGGGCTGAGGGTACTGGGGTTATTTAGTCTGGAGAAGAGAAGAGTGAGGGGGGATTTGACAGCAGCCTTCAACTACCTGAAGGGGGGTTCAAAGGAGGATGGAGCTAGGCTGTTCTCAGTGGTGACAGATGACAGAACAAGAAGCAATGGTCTCAACTTGCAGTGGGGGAGGTCTAGGTTGGATATTAGGAAACACTATTTCACTAGGAGGGTGGTGAAGCACTGGAACGGGTTACCTAGGGAGGTGGTGGAATCTACATCCTTAGAGGTTTTTAAGGCCTGGCTTGACAAAGCCTTGGCTGGGATGATTTAGTTGGTAATACTATTTTCAACTTGAGTGCCTTATTTTGCAATCTTAGCATTCCATTTATGCTAATTTTTAGCATGAATAAAGTGGAAAACTTCCATTGTGCAATTAAAAATGGGAAATATTTTTAATTTTGGAAAATTCAACATGAATTAAAATTTTACCAAAACTAATTATTTTAGAACAAAATAAAGTTAAAAACACTAAAGAAATTAAGTGATTAGCAGAAGAGACGTTGCTATATGGAAACTTTCAAATATTGCGTATTAATGCATTATTTACCTTGGCTGTATACTCAGCTTTATAACTGTCTTGCGTGGCAGAGAATCTTGTGAGGATTGATCATCATCCTACAGGGGAAAAAACTTTAAATTTACATTTCAATGAATATAGATCAAACTAAAAATCAGACATTTCAGTTTTGGAAGAACCAAGACATAAAAATGCACTATCCACATCACACCAATAGTGAGTTCCAATGAAATCTAATTTACCACAATATGCAGGAAGACACTAGTTCCACCTCACCAGATAATCATCTCCAACTCCATACTTAAGGCAAGAAGATTATGAACATACCTGTCTAAATAGATTTTGATAGAAAGGAAAAAATGTATACTTATTCATCCAATTTGAAATCATTGTTCCCATTAAGTCATTTATTGTTATTCCCAACCTTCACACTCATTGACACCTATACAGGTTTCTACAAGTGTGTACTAGACATTCTAATCACTAATAAAGCTGGTGTGGTTTACAAACAGCTTCAGTACATTGAAATTAACTTTCTATTGCTGGAGGTTTACCTTTTCCAGCACTATAATCCTACAGTTTAGTTGCAGAAGCCATAGGTTTACTCTTCGTTAGAATTCACTCTGCTCCACCACCCAAGTTTACACACACACAAAATAAGGGGAGGGAGGATTGTGCGGGCCTACAGATAAATTAAGGTTTGAGGGTTTTTTAAACTAGGTGTTGGTTCATCAGCAGGCCAGTATACATCAGTAACAGTGTAAGTTTATGCAGTAAGCACTTTCAAAAACAGATTTATTGCCTAAACTCCAGAATCTCTCTACAAAATGCTGAGACTGTTTGCCTGTCCTTGCACAAGGAGTCTTTATATAGCTCCCCCTTATGATCATGTCACCCTCTAGTAGTCCCAGCCTAAAAAAGGTAACTTTTTTTATACTACATAAGCAGTAACATTTGTGTTACTCCTAGTAAATCATTAAGGGTTGTGGCCTACAGCTCTCCATTTTGTCTTAAAAATGTGAATGAATATAATAAAATAAACAAAACACATCTTCTAACACCGACTTGATAAGTTCACACCTATACGTTATTTATACTGGGAGTAGCAGCCATTATACTTAAAAATAGTAAAATGGCTTTCATTAGAACTCTCTAATTTCAATTACTCAGACTATTCTCAAAATTCACCTCTATGGCTGAAATTTTCCATGTTTGGTTTCTACCCAAAGTTATGTTCTTAAAGATCTGAGTAAAAAATGCCTGGAAGAGATGCTCAACTAGGATCTGTGACAACCTCTTTCTTTGCATCCCTCCACTGGCTCCCCCTTCTCTATCACACCAAATGTAAACTATTTGACTTCATTTTGAAAGCTCTTCATGGCGTAATCCCACCCTACTTATCATTTCTCATTTACTATCAAAATGTTGACTCCACCTCCATAACTCACCCTGGTTACATTTTCAAACAAGCACCCTTGTACTTTTTGCCATGCTGCCCCTCATGCTTCAGAGAAGCTCCCCATAAACATTCACACAGCTACATTATTCTCCTTCAAATCACTCCTTAAAACTCTCGATTTCCATGATATCTATAAAAAAAACTTGACAATGGTTATGCCATCGGTGTGGAGAGACTATGGCCTACCATGCTGACCAATACGGTCTCATTGTTTCCTTGTACTCCTTGTGTCTCTGTATCTATCAGTTGTCCCTGGTCTGATAAGATTGTAAAGGGGAAGGACCATCTTTCTGTGCTATGTTTGTACAGTGCCTAGCACAATCGGGTTCTGGTCCATGACTAGGACTCTTACATGCTATGGTAATAACCATACTCCTATACTACACTACTACACTAGAAAAGTAATACTGAAAACTCGGCATGTGGCATGACCACAGCACAACTGCCCTGAAATATATTTCAGGGGAGGAAGCAATTGCCTGAAGTAAATGCAACAGTTACCTGTTTAAATCCCTGAATGCACTTCCAGATTACATTTTCTTTCCAGCCAGTAAAAAAGCTTAATACATATGTAATGATTTGAGGAAATCTGTGCACACAATTTGTGAATGCTGGTTGAGATTATAAACTCTCTGTATGTATCTTTACCAAGCTGCAAACTTCATTTCAAATGTGCAGTACTCTTTGCCTTCTCTGAGGTCTGTTTGCCCCCATCTTGGACTGGAATTCCACAGGTGGATGGCAAAGGTCTAGTAAAAGAGTTGTTACGTGCACAAGCATTGAAATGTAATCGCTCTTGAGAAAAGACTGGCTCCCAACCAGGAGAGCTGGTTTATCAGGGGAGAGGTTTCCTAGCTCCAGCCCAAGCCCAGATGTTTACACTGAAATTTTAAAGCCTTGCAGCCCAAGCCCTCCGAGCCCAAGTCAGTTGACAAGGGCCAGCTGTGTTTTATTGCACTGTGGACATGCCCTCAGGGATCTAGAAGCAGGATTCGTCTCGCAGCAGAGTAATGAGTGCCCATGAGGGTGCTCTTGATTGGATCTGTGACAACACAGATGCTGACCAAATTAACGTGTGCCTAAAAAGTTCAAGTAATTAAAGATATGTAAAAATAAAACGGTGTAAGTATATATGAATGAAAAAATATTTCAAGATGTTACTTATGCATATTGCTGATTGTAGAAACATTTTCATGTATTATATTAAATTATTTAAGTGTCATATGACCATGTAACTAGAGACTGCACTGTATCAGTTATGTGCAAAGGCACAGAGTTAAGATGTGTATAACCTTAACTATGTTATTTTCTGTCTTTACCGTGTTTAACCAGGCAATTTAAAAATATTTCTAACAATAACAAAGGATTTTGGTATGGAATAATATAGTTTGTTAAAAGATGGACACTATTCCTTTAGTAGGTTTCTCTTCTGAAAAGTGACTCTTCAAAAGTGACCTGCAGGAATTTCGAGCTCATTTTTTCCTCAGTGGATTCCCATATCAAATTCTCTCGATTTACAAATAAAAGTATGTCTGTTTTATAGTCCAATTCTGCAAATTCAGCCTGGGCTCAGATTCAAGATGGGCTCTTTCTTCCTCCTTCATTATCATAAGTAATTATGATCTACAAGTCAAGTTAGGCCCACAGTTACACTTGTGCAACCTGACTATCATCAATTTTCACAAGCAGCAGGTATAGATAATTGGATAATAGACAAATTATGTTGATAATGCACAACATGAAACAGAGTCCAATATGCTCACTTTCAGCTATGTAGGTTCTGCAGGGCTAACTGCAAAAAGTAGTAAAATCTATTTTTGCTGTTAACACCACGTGTAATTCAAACTACATACAGAGACCAAATCCGTTGAGTAAGAAGGGACTATCTTTACACAGATAATTTTCAAAGTAGAAGTCGAACTTCTTCACACCATTCATAATCAGTCTTAAAATATTATTCATATAACTTTTAAAAAATACAAAAAAGGTAAATAGGAGAACTCACCATCTTAAGGAACGGAGCTGATGGGTTGTAGCTGTAGGTATCTTTGTCTTTTAGGATAAGAATATGAGCAGAGTCAATGATCACCCTCTTCAAATTCATTAATGAGTGGAAAAGCCTGTTGATTGAATTTTCAATTGTTACTAGTTTTGAGATATGTTTATAAAAAGCCATTATAAGACCCTTGGAAAAAAGGATATAGAAATAATATTAACTATTAAAAGTATTGCTTTAGTGGAGTCTAATTTTTTTATTCTGACCTAAATTTCCAAAAATGACTAGTTATTTTGGGTGCCCAACTTGAGATACCTTGAAAGACCCTAATTTGGCAGAAGCACTAAGCACTTGTCTCCTGAAAATTAAACCCTCACTTTACCCTGTCTCAATTTGGGCACCCAGAAATCATCACCATCCTTGCCACACTATCAGAAGTGTATGGAAGAAGGCAAATGGCCCTAATCATCCCTACCCTGGGCTCCTGTGTCTAGTACTTTCATATTTAGCTGAAATAATGCTGCTACAGCCATTATTGTACTACAGAGCGTGCCTCTAGGTCAACTTCTCCATCTCCATCAAAGCAATTTTAGTTTATGTAGCATATTACTGGGCATTCCTAAAAGATGTCCAAAATATGTCCAACTTTCTTAGGTACTACTTGCCTTGTATGTAGGTATGTCCATTCTAAGCCCTCCTTCATTCCTTTATATAATTAGTTCATTTTACTTTGGGTAGTCTATGCAGACAACTGCACTGAAAGCTGTTTCAAATTTGCATGGGATAGAATTACTTTTCCAGGACTCTGCTCCACAGAAGATGATACTTAAGGTCTTTATAAGCAGTCAGTGTGATGTTTTTGCTACTCACACTGGACTTCCATACAGCATAAAGTTTTTTAAATACAGCACTTGTGTTACCTATTCTGGGCTTCATATCAAACACGTAATCAGCAATATTATGAATGACGCTACCCAGATAAGCTTATTGTTGATTTTCCCAGCTTCACCTTCCCTATGGGTGCTCCACTGTAGGTGACTCCACAGCAGTACCACTGATGGAGGAATGGGGCTTCGGATTTGAATCTATAACTGATGCTAATACTGTGGAGCCAAATATAGCATGGGATGATGAGCATGGATAATTGCATAATGTTTTGAAAACGTATGGGCAGACGCCCAAGTTTCTGCCCTACATATTTCTGATGAAGGCTACAGAAGTGGAAAGAGATTTCATGAAATGAGTTCAGATTCCAGATAGGGATTGAAGATTGTGGGCATGAGAGCAGTAGTTAATACAGTTAGATATCCACCTGAAGAGTCTCTGATTTGATATTGAGGATCCCTTGGATCTCTCTGCAATTGAGAGGAATAGTTTAGAATAGTGGTTTTCGACCTGTGGATTGCAGACCACTGGGAATCTGCAGACTATATCTAAGATTTTTCAAAGGGGTCTAACATCTCCATTCTAAATTTTTTAGGGGTCCTCAAATGAAAAAAGGTTGAAAACCACTGTTTTAGGAAATTCCTGAAGTCTTTCGTTCTATCCAAATCAAATGCCAGAGCTCTCCTGACATTGAATGTATGCAATACTGCTTCTCTGTTGTCACGGTGCAGCTTTGGGAAGAAAATATAAGCCTCAATTTGCTCTTTTAATGTTTTTTTGATAGAAGTAACGGTTTGTCCTTATCCAACGACTACTCAGTCATCATATTCTAAGGCTTCTCAGGCACTTTGACTCTTGAACATTTTGATGTGACTATTGTTTAGCCTGGGTATCCAATTTTCGATACCTCATGATCTTGCATTATGTTAGATGTCATAGCTCGTACTATAAAGCAGAGGGAATGCAGAATAGCACAGATACAAATATGATGCTGGAGCTGATTTTTTTTTTGTAGAGTTCATTTGATCCTCTTCTCCCTTGCACTGAAGAACTTCAGAATTTATCATTCCATGATAGGATGGCATGAGAAAAGTCTGTAGAAGCTGCAAAAGTCTTTAATGCTGCAGACAAATCATCATCACACAGTCATGCTGGAGGACTACTTCTTTATGCTATCCATTCATTAATCAGGAAGCATGCTCCCAAAAGATGTCAATGCTGCATTTATTATGGAAACTCAAGATGCCTCCATTTTGGGGAACCATACAAAATCTTAGCTCTTTGGACTGTGTAAAGTTACTGAATTTCCCTATTTTGGTATCAATTTCTTTTGGCACTTATTTCCTCTCTATCATCTTCCACAGTGAAGGGGAAGGCATACTTCCTACCTGCAATATAACACAAAATATTTGTATGGTCTTACTGTCCCCTCAGTCTTGTCTGTGTAGTTCTAGCTTTATCTTCTTCTGGTTATCTCACTGAAGTGTTGAGGTCCCCTTTTGATTATGTTCTGGAGGAAACAGTCTTTCTTGGGTTTATTCTTTGTATCAGAAGGGTAGGAGTCGGAGCCCTCCCTGTTCCTCAAACAATTACATGCTTGAAGCAGAATCTCTTTCTAGCCTTGTTAGATTTTCTTTTTTATTTGAGATTTCTACTGTGTTTATCTTTTCCTCATCTCATGGGATAAAGAGTTATTTTCATTTTTATTTCTTATTTTTCATTAATAGGGCAATAACCATCTATTTTAGTCTGTCTTAGAGTAACCCCATAATTGATGGGCCAAGATTACACTGGTCTACAATTTTTGAGAAGTCGTCTGCTTCAGAGATAAAATGTGCTATTTATTATGTATTTTGACGTGCTGAATTCAAATATGACAATTAAAACAACTGATTGGCTACTGTTTCTAAGATATTTAAGTTTTTACATTTTATGTCTATGTATATTGTGTAGATAGTAGAGTTTTAATCATAAATTGTAAATGTAGGTCTTTTCATGTGTTTATGGTTGCTTTACATGATAATATTTCACCTGTCCTGTTTATGCAACACTTTAAAAATCAGCAAAAGGGTTATATAAATAAAATGTATTATGAAACAAAAGGCAAAAAACTATTATGTCAATAGTTTAGTCCTATTCAGTGTCTACTCAGCGCTTCTTGGCTTGTCTCTTGTATTCATTAAATGGAGCATCTCTTGTCACTGTCCAGCAATAGTCTGCAAGCATTGATGGGCTCCATTTGCCCTGATAGCTTTTCTCCATTGTTGCAATGTCCTGGTGAAATTGCTCGCCGTGCTCGTCGCTCACTGCTCTGCAGTTTGGTGGAAAAAAATCTAGATGAGAGTGCAAAAATGTATCTTTAGTGACATGTTGCAACCAAGGCTTTTGTATGCCTTGAGGAGGTTTTCCACCAACAACCTGTAGTTGTCTGCCTTGTTGTTTCCGAGAAAATTTATTGCCACTAACTGGAAGGCTTTCCATGCCGTCTTTTCCTTGCCACGCAGCGCATGGTCAAATGCATCATCTCGAAGAAGTTCACGAATCTGAGGACCAACAAAGACACCTTCCTTTATCTTAGCTTCACTTAACCTTGGAAATTTTCCACGGAGGTACTTGAAAGCTGCTTGTGTTTGGTCAATGGCCTTGACAAAGTTCTTCATCAGACCCAGCTTGATGTGTAAGGGTGGTAACAAAATCTTCCTTGATTCAACAAGTGCTGGATGCTGAACAGTTTTCCTCCCAGGCTCCAATGACTGTCCGAGGGGCCAATCTTTCTTGATGTAGTGGGAATCTCTTGCACGACTATCCCATTCGCAGAGAAAACAGCAGTACTTTGTGTATCCAGTCTGCAGACCAAGCAAGAGAGCAACAACCTTCAAATCGCCACAAAGCTGCCACTGATGTTGGTCATAGTTTTTGCAGCTCAAAAGTAGTTTCATGTTGTCAGAGGTTTCCTTCATATGGACTGCATGACCAACTGGAATTGATGGCAAAACATTGCCATTATGCAGTAAAACAGCTTTAAGACTCGTCTTCGATGAATCAATGAACAGTCTCTACTCATCTGGATCGTGAACAATGTTGAGGGCAGCCATCACACCATCAATGTTGTTGCAGGCTACAAGATCACCTTCCATGAACAAGAATGGGACAAGATCCTTTTGACGGTCACAGAACATGGAAACCCTAACATCACCTGCCACGAGATTCCATTGCTGTAGTCTGGAGCCCAACAGCTCTGCCTTATTCTTGGGTAGTTCCAAATCCCTGACAAGGTCATTCAGTTCACCTTGTGTTATGAGGTGTGGTTCAGAGGAGGAGGATGGGAGAAAATGTGGGTCCTGTGACATTGATGGTTCAGGACCAGAAGTTTCATCCTCTTCCTTTTCCTCATCTGACTCAAGTGAGAATGATTCTGGTGCATTAGGAACCGGCAGTCCTTCTCCGTGGGGTACTGGGCGTATAGCTGATGGAATGTTTGGATAATGCACAGTCCACTTTTTCTTCTTTGACACACCTTTCCCAACTGGAGGCACCATGCAGAAGGAACAATTGCTGGTATGATCTGTTGGCTCTCTCCAAATCATTGGCACTGCAAAAGGCATAGATTTCCTTTTCCTGTTCAACCACTGGCGAAGATTTGTTGCACAAGTGTTGCAGCATATGTGTGGGGCCCACCTCTTGTCCTGATCTCCAATTTTGCAGCCAAAAGAAAGCTGATAGGCTCTCTTAACCATAGTGCTTATACTGCGCTTTTGTGATGCAAAAGTCACTTCACCACAAACATAGCAGAAGTTATCTGCACTGTTCACACAAGTACGAGGCATCTCTGCTCACTTTGGCTAAACCGAAATGTGTCCCTTTGCAAAAATCAAACACTGACAAATAAGAGAGCACCACACTGTATGATTTCTAGAGCTGATATAGGGCAATTTGTTCAGCTGAGTGATATAAGCTTCGTTATGATAGCATCATCCATGACTTTTAGGAATTACATGATGCAATTCATATCATGTATGATGCAATACCAGCTTCAGATTGCATCATTTATTGTTTTGCCTAAAAAGCAAACTGTCCAAACCCAGTCATAGATTTATTCATAGATCCAGTCAAAGATATAATTTAGTCATTTCTGGTTTAAATTGAGAATCCTTCCCTTTATAACTCACTTATTCTCCGCCATTCCCAAGTCAAGGGTCGTATATACTGACCCACAGCATATCTTGAAAACTAGAGCCAATCAACAATTTTAAGCATCATTTTCATTCTCAGGGACCCAGAATTAGTAAAGTTTGACTACATTTATTTCAGAAGCATTTTGGCTGTAGAGCAGTGTTATCCAAGCTTGTTCATCAGACTTTTTTGCTTTGCCTTTTTCTAGTAGACCTACATATGTGAGAAATACATGAAGCCAAGATTTTCAAGCATAGGTACCTCTAGTCAAATTTCTAAATCTTCATTAAGGCATCTAAAGAACTGACCTGATTTACACAAGTGCTGAATACCCAGCAGCTTCATTGACTTGAATGGAATTACAAGAAATGCCAGTACCTAGTTATAGCCTAAAGGAACAAGTGATGTTCTAATCAGAATGCCCATAGTCCCTTTGAAAATCAGTGAAGAATTAATTTATAGGCATCCATAGGGGAGGGATAGCTCAATGGTTTGAGCATTGGCCTGCTAAACCCAGGGTTGTGAGTTCAATCTTTGAGGGGGCCATTTACGGATCTGGGGCAAAAATCTGTTCTGGGGATTGGTCCTGCTTTGAGCAGGGGGTTGGACTAGATGACCTCCTAAGGTCCCTTCCAATCCTGATATTCTATGATTCTATAGCAAATCAAGTGATACCGATAACACCAAGAGTTTGAATTTAAGTGCTCTTTTAGAAGGGTGCCTCATTTTCCTTATATTATAAATAGAGATAAAAGGAAGTGAATCATTTATAGAATATTGAACTCTTTCACATTCCAGGCTTTGGAGAATTAATGGTAAATTGGGACTGATCCAGCTTTCCCTACCTTCCATGGCACAGATACACGTGGAGAGCAAATAGGAAAGTTTGGGGGATTTTTTTTTAAATATACTTTCTCAATGTAATAGTCAGAAACAGAAGAGAGTATTTTAAGGGCATTATTTCAAACATTGGCTTATTTAATATAGTACTCTATCTCTACCAATAAGACATTGTTTAGCAAGTTCACCAGTACCTACTTTTCATATTTTCTATACATAAAAATGTTCTAAATGAATCATTCGTTCAGATAGCTATAGGTGTGTGTGTGTGGGGGGGGTGTTTTAAAAGCAGTATCTCTACTTTGTAACTACTTAGGAGAATATTACAAATTATTCTATCAAAATATAGAGAAAGCAATTCACCTCCCAAACTTGACAAAGAATCAATCTACAAATGAGCTAGTAAGCATAATAACAAGAAAATGATGTTCCAGGTTGAAGATAGGAAGTTATATAGTGGGAAAGACTAAGATAATCACATAATACCTAGTCAACATATGTTTCTTGATCAGTTTGTAACAGTGGCAGAGACTTAATGCAGCAGTACCTAGTTTTGCTTTGAATGATAGCCCTGTGGTTAAGGTACAAGCTGCAGACTTTATCTTCAACCTTCCTTTGCAACCCCCATGCACACTGTAGCCTCTATGTGCCTCAATTTCTTACTCTACAAAATTGGGGAAATAATTCCCTACTTCATATGGATATGCTGAAATAGAAGAGAATATATAAAATAGTAGTAGTAATATTTTCTCAGTGGTATATATTTTGGTTGCTATATTAAAAATACAGTATATTCATAACACAAAAATACAAGAGAAAATAAATGTAAATATTTAAATGTAATTTAATGAGTACATTACCTAGTTCCATAATCCACAACTACCCAATCTTTAGATGTTCCTGTGATGGCATCATGGTGCTGAAAGAGTCCTAGGTTCCTCCTAGCCTCAGTCAGCAATTTATAATGGTCCACTGAAGGAAATGCATTCATCTTGTCAGATTTTTTAGACTCTACTAGTGCCAAAGAATACAGGATCTCAGCAGCTCTGGAAAAAATCAAAGAAAAAAAATGAATGTAGCTACTTGTTTACACAAACACGCACACACAAAGACAAACACACACTTTAAGAGCTCAACTACAGTGCTTTCATAGCTTCCCCCAAAAGTGGTCCTCTAGGTTCTTTAAACTAAAGTTAAATTTTGTTAATTACAATATAATTCACTATTTACAAATAAAGCAACAAAAAGTTTATTTGCACAAATTTGTAATGATCAGTGATCAAACCTTAGTTGGATGCATTCAGGATAGCTTCTGTCTCAGAAGGAAAATTAAACTTTCAAGAACACACAACTTGTTTAACCAACAGAATTATTCCTCTCAAAAGGTACATACTGTATATATTGCATGCAGTATTCATGAAACCTTATTTAATTTTTTAAGACATCTGTTTGGGTCTTAGTTTGGTCATTGAGAACCCAAACTTATTTTTTCCTAAATACCATAACAGTCAAAGTAAAAGATTATAACGACATATTCAAACTGTCTGAGGAAGGGATCCACTGACTGACCACCAGTACCAGACAAGATCAGATACCTCAAGACCCTGTACCTTAGACGAAGTAGACATATTACAGCTGGGTGCTCTCCTGGACCCTGAGTACAAAGTCCATATACACTCTGGACAGGTCAGGGGCACCTGGGGAAACTTTGTGGGCACCAACCACATAGGACATTGAGAATGACCCAGAGTGAGTGCCATCTACAGCCACAGCGTCCTCAAGTGGAGCAGAGCAGATGCTCTCCATAGGGGGCCGCAGCCACTTGGACCACACCCAGGACTCCAAGGACGAATGAGAAAAGAAGGAAGTGGCAGCTGAAACAGCATCACTTCAGCCATGTAAAGACTTGATTCATGATTGTTATGGTTAGGGTAGACATGACATAAGGAGCTCATCAGTGCCTCTGTAGAATCAATCTATACAGGCTTTAAAAATGTCACTTTGTATCGTCCCTTCAGGGCATGGAAAACACTATTCTCCACTCCCTTCCAGCATCCTGAAGGCAGGTTTCAGCTACTGACTCATCTACAGTCATTGCTGGGCATGGGAAACAGCCATATCTACACCCCTCCCCATTTATGCTGTTTGTATGCTCCCTTCTGAGTGTGAACCATCTTCCGCCCTCCCCCACCCACCCTCTTTTGGCACCCAGAGGGCAGGATTTGGGTAATGATGTTTGCTGTTTCAATATTTCCTGCTGAACGTGGGAACCGGCATTACGCCATCGCCCTTAGTCTCCACTATCGGTCCCCTCCCTGGCATCCACATGGGATCCAAGATGGATTCCAAGGGGGGCGGGGGATTTAAACACTGTAACTGAGATTTATTGTAAAAACACACTGCTGCACACATGGTCACCCACTCAAAAGGTCACTGACAGTCAGCACTAAGACCCAGAACCATAGAAGAAGAAGAAAGGAGGGCACCGGGACATCCTTCTGATGAAAATGCATGGTGATTGGCAGACAGCATGACCACCTCTTTGAACTTGAAAGGGAGAAGCTGAAGCAGGAACAGCAACAGAGAGAGGATGCAGGAGAGGGGATGAGTATATGGTGGCTATGTACATCCGCCATGACCCTGCCAGGAGAGATCAAGATCTCCAACACCAATGTGAGGTGAGGCAGCAGCAAATGTTTCTGTGAGTGCTGAGACTGCCTTACAGAGGAAAGGATATTTAACACATTCTTTTTCCAGTATCACCACCAAAATAAATGAACTTTCAGACACACCTTTCTTATACACAAATGCTGATACAGAGCCTACCAGCCATCCCTGCCCCTCCAAGCTGGGAAGGAGGACTGGGGAGCCGCATGGAGAATAAAAGATTGAGCCACCTGTGCTTCTAGGCTCACAACAGCCACCTCAGCAAACTGGGCAGGGGGGGACTAGGAGATGAGCAGGGAAAAGCAATGGATCCTACTTCATCATTCAGAGCAGGCTCCATGGCTTTCCACCAGAATGCAGATAACAAACACAAGTCGAAGTGGAATATTGTAGTAAGCTGCTGTTCCACCCATGTGACCAGAACAGAAAAAACAGTTTACCAAAATAAACTGCAAGAGTTTGGAAGAAGTGGCTCAATACTGCAACACTAAGAACTAAGGGAAATGCGTGAAATAACCTTTGCAGTGTGCCCACTCTCCCTTGAGCTACACTAGCTTGAGAGGAGTACCTAAAGGATACTAACTCAGGCAAATAATGCAATGAAGACAAGCCCTATGGCCACCGAAGAAGGCAAGTTAGGCAATTCTAACTCCCTTCAGTTTCTCTCTGCTACACTGAAGTATCTGTGGGGAAAAACAAGAAACAGCAGAGGTACAGGTTTTATAAAACACAGAAGAAAACACAAAAAAGGGAAAAGAAAAAAATAAAATAAATCAGTATGAAGGTAAATACTGAAAGATGAAAGAGGGAATAGGAACGCCAAAATGGCTGGAACGAAAGACATAAAACAGGAAAAAGGAGAGAAAAGTACGGAGAGAAGATTAATTTCTTAAGTTTAATAAAGTCATTGCCACAACGTACAGTAAAATGCACAAAACATTTGATTTTCTATTTGTAACCTTTATGTTGAAATGCTCCCAACTAATATTAAGCTGTTAAAGATAAGGATGCTATAAAATCCAACTAAATTTTCAGGTTTAAGCCTCTAGGTTGATTACAGAAAATGTATTTAATAGAAGAGCACTGGCCAACACTTTGAATGATCCAGCCAAACTTTATTAAAAAAGAAAAATGATTAGTTAAGCAAACAGGCATGCAATTACTCCTTACACAAATGCTACTATTATACCCACACTCAAAGATGAAATGGTGTGTCAGTGGGATATCAGTCCACTGACAATAGGGTGAAGTATGGCATTAAAACCTGGAACCTAACAATACACTTTTGATGTTAATTGGAGCTATCCCTGAATTTAGCTAAACTATTCCTTCTATACTCTGTTAGACTAATAATTAACATTAAATCTACCTTAATCATAATTGTATTTCTGCCACCTTCTTATTGTCTCTTTACATTACACATTATTTAAATTAACATGTGCATCAATGTCCTTCCCACACTCTAGATAGCATTTTAATAAAACATTCACAATTCTCAAAAACACTCATTAAAAACTTGGCTCAAACGATTATAACCAAAACATAATGATAACATAATCTGGGGTCATGTCCTTGCTAACTCGTACTTTCTCATAACACATTGTCTCCTATTTAGTTTGGACTTCTCACAATAGCAGCTTCAAAATCTCATACTTCTCTGCCCTTAGGCTAACTTCGACCCAAAACCTAACTTGTATTTATTTATTAACCCAAACTATTCTATGGACTACGTATTAAAATATTTTATGAGCAGCCCATACAATTATACAAAAACTCCCGCCTGGTTTGTTGTGTTGCAGTGGTTTGCTTTTTAGGTTTGTTTGTTTGTTTGCAGTGTTGTAGCAATGTTGGTCCCAGAATATTAGAGAGACAAGGTGGGTGAGGTAACAGAAGTTGGTCCAGTAACAGATATTACCTCACCCACACTGTATCTCTGTTTATTTTTGATGGGGGGAGGGCAATGAGCATAGGAGTCAAGTGATATAGTAATGTTAATGAGTCCCTGTGTGACAATGAAGAAGGGATTCGTCTTCCTCTATCCTGAATTGTGAGCTCCTTCTTTCCCCATAACCACCAGCATCTTCAGTCACAATAGCTTGTCCCTAAACTCCATGCTTTTCACAACTAATGGGCCACCCCAGTTCATATATCCAGTGGGTCCTTATTCTTAAATCCACTCAAGGTTCTATAATAGATCCACAATCTTAGTTCACACTGCTTCTGAAGTATCACATTAGGTGAATTAATCAATCTCTTAGAGCAGTTTAAGGCTTTTGCTTTCCACACCAAAAAAATAGGTGACTAATGTGCATTTCAGAAGGGTGTAACTGTAATATTGCAATCTCTTAAACCATGATTTCCTTTTAAACCTCAACCCTACTCTAAATTTTAAAGTGGATCAAATCTCTAAGGATAAATTAACTGAATGTATGAAAACTACATTATTTCTGAGAAATATAAACGTAAGGAAAGCAATTTTCTTCTCTCTAACTTAATCTCAGTCTAAGGAAAGCTAGCAGAATGTCTCTTTACAGAAGCATGGATTAGTATAGCATATCCCCTACCAGTAATGAAACTCCAGTAGTGAGAAAAATATCCAACACAGGGGATCTTAAAAATAAAGAAATAATTAATGTCATAGAAAGACAAATCATATCTAACCAAAATAAAACTCTTCTTGCCTTGTGTATTTCACCGGAGAACTATAAATCATCAATCCATAATTTATCCCCAAGCCCTTTTATAAAATTAGTTAAGAATAGGACTTGAGAAATTCCAAAAGCCACTGAACATTGGGCAACAACTTTGAAATGAGCCACTTTGTTACTTATGCTCACAACTTCTGATCCCTCACTGATACAACCTGTCTCAAGACAGTAATGTTCGGCATGAAGTTATAGCATGGAAAGAAGATTATAGTGCACCTTTGCTAATCTCATTTGACAGATCTGATTTAACTAACTAACACTGTGCAACTGCTCTAATGATCCGTGACAACTAACAACTCAGCCCTATAGGTCTTGAAATACAAATATTTTGCATAGTAAATTCAACAACTTTTTGAAAATAATTAGTTGTAAAATTTTAAAAAATTAAGTGAACATCCTGAACAATCACATTCATTTTAATTTCAATAATGTACAAATCAAAAAAAGAATGCAAAATTCTCTCCGGGCTCCCCATTTGACTTCTGAAATTTTCTAATGGGTATTGGACAAATTATATTTACTCTGCTATTCTAATAAGTACCACACTACACCTCTGCCCCAATATAACTCGACCCGATATAACACAAATTCGGATATAATGCAGTAAAGCAGTGCTCGGGGGGGTGGGGGGAGGAGAGGGAGTGGGGCTGAGCATTCCAGTGGATCAAAGCAAGTTCGATATAACGCGGTTTCACGTATAATGAGGTAAGATTTTTTGGCTCCCGAGGACAGCGTTATATCGGGGTAAAGGTGTATTTTGTTTCTTTGCTTTTAAAGCTTAATTCATTTAACAATATTGCAAATTTTTGTTATAAGTTTTAGCCTGTGCAAGTTGTTTACTTACAATGAGCCAGAGTACGTAGCTATCTTGGTCTTGTTTTCCAGCCTCTAGTAACACAAAACTATTCCTCTGATTATTTTTCAGTTAAATGTGAGTACAGCGGAGCTATACCTGCACTCTGTCTTTCAAGTTCTTGCTATAGCTAATCATACCATTGTCAACAGTTCAATCTACCATCATCAATTGTACAAAGGCTTTTTCCTGGGGAGATGGGCTCTTCCATTTTAAAGGGGAAGATGACCACTTCAAACCCTTAAAGTTTTACCCTGTGTCTTTTCCTTATACACCAGTATCTTCAGGGTAAACTGTTAAATAGGATGACTCAACTTCATAATTAAATATTTATTTTAGCAAGAGCTGGTAGAATTTAGGTTGCCCAACACTTTGCATCATAAAGTATTCTTGCAACCTTCTGTTTGAGAATTTCACACCTCTGTTGTTTGCAGCAGACCTTTGATATTTAGCAGGGAGAATAGCCTTAAGCTACAAGTGTCTTTTCTCTGTCCCATGAAATTCTGTTCAGCTTTTGCAGAGTGTGACACAGTGTGAATAGCCTAAGGCTGACTCATTCTGTGCACTTTGGAAGCATCCCCACATGCAGTAAATGGACAAGGTAATAATTTTAAGTACTAAGTGATTAACTAATTAAATACGTGATTCAGCTCATCAGCTGGAAACAGTTAAGAGAGGCAGGAAGAGATAGTATAGGGGAAGGCTAGAAGGAAGGGCCAGAGAAGCCCAAAATCTCAGAGAGGTGAGATTACCCAATACCAAGGCATGGGGGGAGTGAAGACTTGGGAGAAAACCTTATGCTGTGGGGAACAAACATTTAGAAAGCACATTGTAAATAAAGCACTTGGTGTTGAACTTGCCATTGGTGTGCATGAGGACGGTTTGCAGAAAAAAATCCAGGGTGAGGGAACCCTTGACTAAATTGAGATACAAGTTATTTAAAATCACTATTTCCCTTCTCTCACTTTCTTCGACAAAGTTTCGGCAGCATGGCAAAATAAAAAAATATTTTAGAGCCAGACTAATCCTGCTGCACTATACTGGAATGCCTTGGAACTCTAGGAAGGAGGAAGTGGGAGTAGCTGGGCTTCTCCCTGCTCTGAGACAGCACATGGCCCATAACACACTGCCCTCCCAAGACTCAGCACCTAGACCCAACAATTCATCCTCCCTTTGAGGAATCACAGCTTTCTGCTGCCAGAAAACATTGTTAGTCCTCCTGTAGCTTAAGTGGTAATGGTCTGTGCTACAATAATATACATTGACAGTTTTTAGTTGCACATATCATAATTTATTACCTTTTCCTTTTTAAAAAAAAAACTAGGAAGTTGCATACAGAAAAGTTTATGTTAAAAATACTATTTAGGCTGCAAGTCAAGCACTCAAAAGTTAGGAAATGCCAGATTACAGTTGTTCACACAACCTTAACATGGCCCATTGTGCATGTGCATTATTATATAGTCTTTAACTCTATGTTCACATTCCCCCCACACACACACAAACCCTGATTTATTCATTGCACAGGATGGGCGTACAAGGGGCAGGATTAAGGTCACATGACCAAACAAATCACAGCACTGCTCTATACTTTCAATGGAGGGATGTGCTCTCTCAAATGATGGAGGCTCACCAGTCCTTCTTCCCCCTAACTGCACTCTATGGCTCTGCATGGAAAAGACTACAACCTATCAGCCCCCCTTTCTCTCATTCCCACCCCTTGCTACTCTCCCCACTGTAGTGCTGGCAAAACAGAAGCACTAGTCAACTATCACAAAGGACTGTCCGTTAAAAGAACCAACTAATGGGATTTAACAGGCAATACATGTGTATTCCATGTAGTCCCCCATTACCAAAAGCACAAAGTTCCCGGGCACATGCAAATGAGCGACAGATTGCCCTGCCTCACAGTCTATAACCCTTGATATCATTAAGCCATTGTTGCAAGGCTGACTTATCCCTGTATCTTAAAAATGTTTCTGAAAAGCAATTTAATTAGGGTTACCATACGTCCGGTTTTTCCCGGACATGTCCAGCTTTTCGGCAATCAAACCCCCATCCGGGGGGAATTGCCAAAAAGCCGAACATGTCCGGGAAAATGCCGGCCGGACACTTCTCCTCCCGTGACTCTTCGGCTCT
>NC_048303.1:65263955-65402603 GCF_013100865.1 Trachemys scripta elegans | reverse complement strand
GGTAGCGCTCGGGCAGCCCTTTCCGCATGGCTGGGAGTGGGAGGGAGGAGGGTGCGGAGTTAGGGTGGGGTTGGGGCGGGGAAGGGGCAGAGTTGGGGCATGGCTGGGGGTGGGAAATGGGCGGGGCCAGGACCCTGTGGAGGGTCCTCTTTTTTTATTTGTTAAGTATGGTAACCCTAAATTTAATTAATTATATATATTAAATTGTGCTTTGGAATGCACCAGGCTACACTAAATAGCAAGCACTTTTATTATAAACTCAGAGACTGGATAGCCCCTGAATCAGAGTGGATAAAAATCAATGATTTTTTAAAAAAAAAATAAAAAAAATCAGGGTTTTTTTTATTTAAATCAGATATTTTTGATAAAATGATTTTTGAAGAAAAAAAACCTATCTAAAGATAGTTTTAATTAAGATACATTATAGCTCAAAGATATCTCATCACGGAATAGGGATTATAAATTCTAATTGGGCTTAAGAGAAATGTTGAACACATGCTGAATACCCTGAAGCCGATTTCTGTAGCCTTGAACAAAATTCAGGGAAATAGCTGTTTTATTGCTTACGCTGTTGAAATTTGGAAGGAACTGAGTGAGATCTTTAAAAGAGAAATATGCAATGACAGAGTTAAATTACAAGCATTAAAAACACAAATGGGACAAGCCCTATCTTCAGCTCATTTTCTTGCAAATATTCTCAACACTCGGTACCAGGGTCAAACCTTCACTGCTGAAGAGGAGTTGACTATGACATGGACATCCAGCAATCATCCTTCCATAATGCTAACTATAATAAACATCAGACCTAAAGGTGAATCATTCAAGAAATGTATGTTTGCTGATGATGCTTTAAAGAAACTCACACCAGTGAACCAGTGGAAGTCACTTAAGCACTTGGATTCAAAGACTGTTGAAGTGATAATCTCACTTTTAACAGCAGTAGCTTCTTCTGCCGGTGTAGAAAGCATTCCCCCCCCCCTCCCTTTGGACTAATTCATTCCAAACTAAGAAATTGTTTGGGACCTGAAAAAAGCAGGAAAGCTTATTTTTCTTTTCCAGATTATGAACTAACAGGAAAATGAAAGTGAAGATGACTGAGTTAGCTGCAGAAGCCAATATTTTAAGTTTCTCATGTTGACCTGGCTGACATAGTCGATTTATTTAATTTTTAAATATTTCATTTAACTATTTTAGTTAAAAACAATTTTAACAAAAAACAAACATTTTAAAAAACTTGAATGTTTAACTAAATTCAAAAATGCATATTCTTGTTTTGTTAAAATATTATATATGTGTGCTGTTGAAGAAAAAAATCCAGAATACATAATGTTGTTATTTTAGTTAAATAAAATAATTTAAATGTCTGTCTGGTGATGTTCTCCTCCTAATACAGCATGGCAAGAAAATCCTCCAAATATTCATGATTAACCTGTTGAATTGGAGACAGTTCACCTCCCAACGACTTCTTAAATATCTGCTTCAATTACCTTTGGTAAATGAAATAACCAACCAATCATTCATTTTTTGATATAGCTGTAAAACTAATCTGAAAACTTTTCAAAATAAATCACTTTAAAAATGTATAGTGTGTACCTTCTAAAAATGAAACCTACATCTATCTCTGAGTTGTGAATACGTATTAAGGTTATAATAACCAACAAGAATGCACTTTTATGTAGAAATCCAGGATTAAATTGAGTCTTCCTGACTAATGATTTAAATCAATTTGATTTAAATCAAATCTACCCTGCCCTGAATCCCATCTAAAATATTCTTTCCCTACTGCAAAGTAGTTATCTCAGAGGTTTTTCATAAGCCTTATCTATTTTGCAGCTGCCAACACTATGTTCCCTTCAAAAATAAAAAAAAGGCCTGCCATACAAATTGTCACATCAACACCAGAAATATACAGGGTTTATTATAACTGTTTACAAATCTAAATAAATTAAACACACACAAAAGAAATCTATTCCAGGTTCTGAGGGCAAAGGTGTACTAATTCAAAATTGAACCAAACAGGAAAGACTAAAGCAGCTACTACTCATCCCAAAACCATAAGAGAATTAAACCAACTGTTAAAATCAACTCAACCAACATCCCCTTTGCGTCAAAACACTAGCCCTTGTTGTGGTCCTTTATGCCCAAAAGCCTATGTAAATGAGATAGAACTTTCAGCACATTCTGAAGGTGAACAGTTTCAGACTATTTTGGACCAAGTGGTAGAACACTACAAATTCCAAAATTAAGGGCCTTCTTGCACTCAGTGAAGGTGCTTAAACTAGAACAACCTAGACATAAGGAGGAGGCCTCTTGGTGAATTTACTGCAGACAGCCCCCTCTCATACCCAGATGGTTCCATCTTAAGCATCTCTAACACCACAACCATTGTTGAGGGAGAAATATAGACTCTCAAGGAGACAGATCTCAAATCATTTACATACAGCTTTATTGGTCAAAACCAACACTTTAAACCTCTGCCCCGAAACAATAAGCAGTCAGTGTCAAACCCTGATCATTTGTGGCATGTACTCTCAGTGAGATACATCACATAATATGCAGACTGCCACATTCTATGAAGAATTCTGTTTTGGGGGTTTTATTTAAAATGTAGCTTGATATAGAGCACATTGCAGTAATCTAACATGACAGATATGGATGGCAGTAACAGCTCCACATCCAAAAGAAATAGTTTTAATCTCTTTGCCATATAGCAGTTTCTAGGAAGGCTTTTTTTCTACTATGTGATTGTGTTACAGAGGAACCAATAAAACCTTCAGACTGCAAACAAAAAGATATAGTCCTGGCTGAAGATCTTCTGGCTGCCTCCCAACAACATTCTAGCATTCCTTTAATCTAACCTAGATTGATTTTCAGACAGCTGGCACTTATCCATGCCACAATCTCAGACACCTTGAATAAGGTTTTCAACAGCACATACAGGGTCAGATGAGAGAGAAAGCTGCATGTCATTGTAACGCTTTGGGGTTTCACCCAGATCAGTAAGGGGGTTGTGTCACTGCCTGCCCTGTATTCCTGGGTGCTTCTGTGCAGTGCAGAGCCCTAACAGCATCAGCTTGCTTACAACACAATATCCCAGGGGTTCTCAAACTGGGGGTTGGGACCCTTGAAGGGGTCACGAGATTACTACATGGGGGATTGTGAGCTGTCAGCCCCCACCCCAGAACCCACTTTGCATCCAGCATTTATAATGTTGTTAAATATACACCTCGGATATAACGCGGTAAAGCAGTGCTCCAGGGGGGCGGGGCTGTGCACTCCGGCGGATCAAAGCAAGTTCGATATAACGCGGTTTCACCTATAACGCGGTACGATTTTTTGGCTCCCGAGGACAGCGTTACATCGGGGTAGAGGTGTATTAAAACGTGTTTTTAATTTATGGGGGGGGGGTCGCACTCAGAGGCTTGCTATGTGAAAGGGGTCACCAGTACAAAAGTTTGAGAATCACTGCAATATCCTCACCCTGGGTTTCACCAGCCTGGTTACTCCTTGCTGGGTGACACCAACAGCCCTTCCAGTCTGTAGTCTCCCCAAAACCATCTCCCCTGCAGTGTCCAGTCCTTTTCAGTCAATATTCACAGAAGTTATCAAGTTAACTGTCTCCAAAGACACAGAGCACACACCAGTTTGTTAATTTAGCTAAGGACTTCACTCTTCAGTTTAATACACAACACTGAGCTGATTTTGTAATACAACAAAAATAAGTTTATTAACAAAAACAGATATTTACATGATAAGAAAACAGAATGCACAGATATAGTTACAAGTAAACATGCTTTCTAGTGACCAACAATTTCAGCAAGTTAGAACCTTTGTCTAAGCAGGTTTCTCACTTATAGTCAGTTCCAGCTACTCTTGGTTTTCAAGCCAAGAGGATCCACTTTTCATAAGCTGAAAAGGCTCTGCTCTCCCTTTGTCCCCTAGCTGATAGCGATGACTGATATCAGTTTTTAACCTTACAGTGATTTAAAAGTCCAAACATAACTCAGCAGCTCAGAAAGATTAGTAGTATGTACACCAGAATTGAGCTTCAAATGTTCACTTTAAAGCTCAGGACTAATTATTAATGCAAACTTACTTTCAAATTTTGAAGGCATGTTTTTTAATTCTAAATTCAGATAGATATTGCATCACCCGCGCAATGAACAAAAAGTTCTGTATCTCGTGAACCTCTGCTTTTTAATAAATATTTTCTACACTAATTCCTACTACATTACTAAGGAATGGTGACTACTAATATTTTCACAAATAAGGACTGGCTTCAATATATTCTGCATGATTTATATATTATATTTGCATATAATGATAATTATACTTTTAATTTGCATAAAACTATGCTAAAAGAACATTAACATCATAAAGTAAAGAACTCAAGTTAAAAAATGTTAATGTTACAAAGTCAAGACCACAAAAGAATTTAAAATTAGGATTAACACTGCCTGTAGCAGCAGCAGGACTCCATTCTATCTGTGACCCATCCAGAGTTCTGTTTTGTGTTGCATCCAAATAAGATAGCTGGGGAACATTCAGCAATATTAGCACCAAATCTCTAGCAAGCTCTACTGAGCATAACACAGATTGCAAATGGTGTTTATAATTCCATATAACTTGGCCAATCCTGAAAAGATTTTCATGGCAACTGCAAAAGGTACCTCCCAGGCCTACGTATTCTCCCCTTCTCACCTCCCCCCGCCCCCAAACTAATTACAGAATCCTGCTACAAACCAGGGAGGCATTGGGTGAGGGGAAGGTTTCATTAAGTATCTTAAAAGAACAGTTGAAAAAGTTTCTACAGTAGGAACTACATCTCTACCCCGATATAACACTGTCCTCAGGAGCCAAAAAACCTTACCGCGTTATAGGTGAAACTACGTTATATCGAACTTGCTTTGATCCACTGGAGTGTGCAGTCCTGCCCCCCCGGAGCGCTGCTTTACCGCGTTATATCCGAATTCATGTTATATCGGGGTAGAGGTGTATTAGCATAGGAGTTGCTACCACTCCCTCTATATTTCTTTAAAGAGTATTCCTAATTCTCGTTTACCCAAAAATGTATCTATGATTCAAAATGTATTTAGTAACTATTTGTTTTTAGAATTTGACAGCTGAATGGTCATTTAAATGAAAAGGTATTTTTCTCTCATGAGGACTAAAGGTCCAACACCCTATATTTTAAATACCAAATTCTTAGGAATATCCTATACTTATAAGGGATTACTTTAAGGAGCAGGAAAGCCTTTCCCAATCTGTTCTTATGAAAACATCAAGAAGATAAACGTGGTTTTTGTTCAGTTTGTAGAGGCTGGTAGGAGGCAGTGTCCTGTGAGAGAAGCTGAGTCCTGATTAGGGGGCCTATAAAGGCAGCCAAACAGTCAGCCAACAGCACAGGAGCAGCAAGCAGAACTGTAAACAGGAGAGTGTGAATGAGAATTCATAAACGGAATTTGGAGTAGGGGGTGCGGTGTGGTGTTCTGGTTTTGTTTTGGTGTTTGTTTGGGTCTTTGTTTTTGTTTTCCACTTGACAGGAATTTAGGTGGGAAGGCTATGACTGGTTCAGTAATTCCTCGCTTAACGTAGTTATGTTCCTGAAAAATGCTACATTAAGCTAAGCGATGTTAAGTGAATCCAATTTCCCCATAAAAATTAATGTAAATGGGGGGGTTAGATTCCAGGGAAATGTTTTTCGCCAAACTAAAGACTCTCTCTCTCTCTATTTATATATATATATATATATAAACACACACACACACACACACACAGTATAAGTTTTAAACAAACAATTTAATACTGTACACAGCAATGATGATTGTGAAGCTTGGTTGAAGTGGTGAAGTCAGATGGTGGGATATTTCCCAGGGAATGCCTTACTGCTAATGATGAACTAGCACTCGGCTGAGCCCTCAAGAGTTAACACACTGTTGTTAATGTAGCCTCACACTCTACAAGGCAGCACGAATGGAGGGAGGGGAGAAAGCATGGTAGAGAGAGACAGACACACACCGCATATGTGAGAGAGAGAGATGTGCATTGCCCCTTTAATTACACTGACCCCACTCTAAGTACATTGCCCTTTTAAGTAGATCAGCCAGTTGAGACAGCAGCTGCTGCCAGCAAGCTCCCTCCATCCTGAGTCCTATTGTGTCCTCCCCCCCCCCAAACACTCACACTCTGTGGAGATAAGGTACAGGAGTGGGGGGAGGGGGACACCCTGACATTAGCACCCCTCCTCCTCCACACCCCTGCACAGCAAGCAGGAGGCTCCCAGGAGCAGCTCCAAGGCAAAGGGCAGGAGCAGCACACGGCAGTGGGGGGAGGGACAGTTGAACTGCTCGGCAATTGATAGCCTGCTGGGCAGTTCCTGCACAGGGAACTTAGGGGAGCGGGGAGCTAATAGGGGGGCTGCTGGTCTACCCTGGTCCCATGCCCCCACTAGCTAGCTCCAACGGGCTACTTTTTCTGCAAGCAGTGGACAAAGCAGATGGTTGCCAAACAATGTTATAAGGGAACATTGCGCAACTTTAAAAGAGCATGTTCTCTAATTGATCAGCAACATAACAACGAAACAATATTAACTGGGAAGACTTTAAGCCCTGGTCTACACTACGAGTTTAGGTTGAATTTAGCAGCATTAGATCGATTTAACCCTACACCCATCCACATGACAAAGCCATTTTTGTCGACTTAAAGGGCTCTTAAAATAGATTTCTGTACTCCTCCCCGACAAGGGGATTAACGCTGAAATCGACCTTGCGGAGTAGAATTTGGGGTAGTGTGGACGCAATTCAACGGTATTGGCTTCCGGGAGCTATCCCAGAGTGCTCCATTGTGACCGCTCTGGACAGCACTCTCAACTCAGATGCACTCGCCAAGTAGACAGGAAAAGTCCCGGGAACTTTTGAATTTCATTTCCTGTTTGACCATGCAGCGCTCATCAGCACAGGTGACCATGCAGTCCCAGAATTGCAAAAGAGCTCCAGCATGGACCAACCCAGAGGTATTGGATCTGATTGCTGTATGGGGAGAGGAATCCGTGATATCAGAACTCTGTTCCAAAAGATGAAATGCTCAAATATTTGAAAAAAATCTCCAAGGGCATGAAGGACAGAGGCTATAACAGGGACCTGAAGCAGTGCTGCGTGAAACTTATGGAGCTCAGGCAAGCCTACTGAAGATTCAGAGGAGGAAACGGCTGCTCCAGGTCAGAGCCCCAGACATGCCACTTCTATGATGAGCTGCATGCCATTCTAGGGGTGTCTCTACAACTACCCCACCCCTGTGCGTGGACTCCATCAATGGATTCTCACGCAACAGGGATGCGGATTTTGGGGAGGAGGAGGAGGTTGAAGATAGCGCACAGCAAGCAAGCGGAGAAACCGTTTTCCCCGACAGCCAGGAACTGTTTATCACCCTGGAGCCAGTACCCTCCCAACCCACCCAAGGCGGGCTCACGGACCTTGAAGGCGGAGAAGGGACCTCTGGTGAGTGTACCTTTGTAAATATAATACATGGTTTAAAAGCAAACGTGTTTAATCATTAATTTGCCCTGAGGACTTGGGATTTATTCGCGGCCAGTACAGCTACTAGAAAAGTCTGTAAACGTGTATGGGGATGGAACAGAAATCCTCCTGGGACATCTCAGTGAAATTCTCCTGGATGTACTCCCAAAGCCTTTGCAAAAGGTTTCTGGGGAGGGCAGCCTTATTCCGTCCTCCACGGTAGGACACTTTACCACGCCAGGCCAGTAGCACATAGTCTGGAATCATTGCATAACAAAGCATGGCAGCGTACGGTCCCGGTGTTTGCTGGCATTCAAGCAACATCCGTTCTTTATCTCTCTGTGTTATCCTCAGGAGAGTGATATCATTCATGGTCACCTGGTTGAAATAGGGGAATTTTATTAAGGGGACATTCAGAGGTGGCCGTTCCTGCTGCGCTGTTTGCCTGTGGCTGAACAGAAATCATCCCCGCTGTTAGCTGGGGTGAAGCGAACATCCCAGAGAATTGGGTGGGTGTGTGCGCGCGCGGGGGGGGTTAAGTTGGGTTTGTGCTGCACATTAACCCAAAAACCGCAGCCTCTCCTTTTAAATGGCCAACCCATTTTAAATGGCCAAGCCAACAGGTGCTTGGTATGGGAAATGAGGGCGCTGCTGTTTGAAACCATTCCCACATGTTATGAAGGTTAAAGAAGCCAAAAGACTGTGGCTTACCATGTCTGCCTGCAAGCCGAATTCTGTTGCCCGCTGGCCTTGCATGTGTGATCTCTCACACCAAACAGGCAGGGCCTCAATATAAGAGGCTATGTAATGTTAACAGCTTGGTTCACCATGAAAGAGTCTACCCATTGTTCTCTAAAATGTGTCTTTTTAAATACTACTCTCCCTTTTTTTCCTCCTCAACGCTCCCCCTATCATCGCTAGCCTCTGGGATGGAGAAGATGAGAAGGCAAAAAAAACGCACTAGCGATGAAATGTTCTCTAAGCTCATGCAGTCCTCCCAAACTGAAAGGGCCCAGCAGAATGCGTGGAGGCAGACAATGTTAGAGTGCAGGAAAGCACAAAATGAACGCAAGGACAGGAGGGACGCATGAGAGGACAGGCGGCGGGAGCAAGAGGAGAGGTGGTGTCACCATGATGAGAGGAGGCAGGAAGCAATGTTGAGGCTACTGGAGGATCAAACTGATATGCTCCGGCGTGTGGTTGAAGTGCAGGAAAGGCAGCAGGAGCACAGATCGCCACTGCAGCCCATGTGTAACCAACCATCCTCCTCCTCCAAGTTCCATAGCCTGCTCACCCAGACGCCCAAGAATGCAGTGGGCCTCTGGGCACCCAACCACTTCACCCCAGAGGACTGCCCAAGCAACAGAAAGCGGGCATTCAATAAGTTTTGAAGTGCAGTGTGGCCTTGTCCTTCCCTCCTCCCCCACCTCCCCCCAGGCTACCTTGGCAGTTATCCCCCCATTTGTGTGACGAATTAATAAAGAATACATGGATTTGAAACAACAATGATTTTATTGCCTCTGCAAGCGGTGATCAAAGGGGGGAGGGCAGTTGGCTTACAGGGAAGTAGAGTGAACCAAGAAGGCTGGTTTTCATCAAGGAGAAAAATAGAACTTTCACACCGTAGCCTGGCCAGTCATGAAACCAGTTTTCAAAGCTTTTCTGATGCGCAGCGCACCCTGCTGTGCTCTAACTGCCCTGGCATCTGGCTGCGCGTAATCAGTGGCAGGCGATTTGCCTCAACCTCCCACCCCACCATAAACGTCTCCCCCTTACTTTTACAAATATTGTGGAGCACACAGCAAGCAGTAATAATGATGGGAATATTGGTTTCGCTGAGGTCTAACCAAATCAGTAAACTGCACCAGCGCGCATTTAAACGTCCAAATGCACATTCTACCACCATTCTGCACTTGCTCAGCCTATAGTTGAACAGCTCCTGACTACTGTCCAGGCTGCCTGTGTATGGCTTCATGAGCCATGTCATTAAGGGGTAGGCTGGGTCCCCAAGGATAACTATAGGCATTTCAACATCCCCAATGGTTATTTTCTGGTCTGGAAAGTAAGTCCCTTGCTGCAGCCGTTCACACCAACCAGAGTTCCTAGAGATGCAAGCATCATGAACCCTTCCCAGCCATCCCAAGTTGATGTTGGTGAAATGTCCCTTGTGATCCACCAGTGCTTGCAGCACCATTGAAAAGTACCCCTTTCGGTTTATGTACTCACTACCTTGGTGCTCCGGTTCCAAGATAGGGATATGCGTTCCGTCTATTGCCCCACCACAGTTAGGGAATCCCATTGCAGCAAAGCCAGCCATTATGGCCTGCACATTTCCCAGAGTCACTACCCTTGATAGCAGCAAGTCAAAGATCGCTTTGGCTACTTGGATCACGGCATCACCCACAGTAGGTTTGCTCACTCCAAATTGCTTCCCGACTGACCAGTAGCTGTCTGGCGTTGCGAGCTTCCACAGGGCTATCGCCATTTGCTTCTCAACTGAGAGGGCTGCTCTCATCTTGGTATTCTTGCATGTCAGGGCAGGGGAAAGCAAGTCAAAGTTCCATGAAAGTGCCCTTACGCATGCGAAAGTTTCGCAACCACTGGGAATCATCCCAGACCTGCAACACTATGCGGTCCCACCAGTCTGTGCTTGTTTCCCAGGCCCAGAATCGGCGTTCCACGGCATGAACTTGCCCTATTACCACCATGATGTCCAAATTGCCAGGGCCCGTGCTTTGAAAGTAGTCTGTGTCCATGTCCTCATCACTCTTGTCACCGCGCTGCCGTCGCCTCCTCGCCTGCTTTTGAAATTTCTGGTGCTGCATATACTGCAGGATAATGTGCATGGTTGTTTACAGTGCTCATAACTGCCGTGGTGATCTGAGCAGGCTCCATGCTTGCCATGGTATGGCGTCTGCAGGCGAGCAGGAGAGCAGAGTGGCAGCGGAAGCGGTTGTTCGATGATGACAGTTTGCAGTCTTACTGCACCATCTGCTGCCAGCAGCACCCAGGACACAACAGCGGTGGCTGAGCTGAGCTGGCTGCACGCTTGCCATGGTATGGAATCTTTTCAAAGTCTCTCTCCACACTAGCAGTCTCAGGCAGTTTTCAGCCCATGGTGCCACTCTCTCAGTGGCTGGCAGAGGAACCTGAGCCCACCTTCTACTCAGGGACCATCTAAGTCAGCAGCCAAGGTCTGTTCCCTTCTAGACTTGACTGCCTTTCCCTGAGCTCTTTCCTTACTATCTAGCACTCCCCCCACAAACCCTGAGTTTGTCAGCCCCCCAACTGCCTCCTACCAGGGAGTAACTGTAGGGTACCTGTCTCTGCAGCCTCTCAACACTCCTCCCTTCTCCCACGGAGCAACTGCAGACTTTCCCAGCAGTCCCCCTCTGCTTCCAATTTCTTGGCTTCATAAATCCAGCCAAGCTCCTTGCTCCTCAGCTGGGCTCCCCTCCTTCAGTCATGGGATTACTTAGCCACCTCATTTCCCCTCAGCACTGGTCTATCATACTAATTAGCCATCTTCTCAATCTGCATTAACTTTTTCAGGGAAAGTGTGGGGTAAACACCCCATCACAGAGCCCTAATTGCAACTAGTTCTGCTTTCAGTGCCCCTTGTAGCTACTGGGAACAGCCAAGTAACTGCCAAAGAGAAGTACCTGACTAATGATACAGGTCCTCAAGTACTTCCTGCCTCATTTTAAGGAGATTCCAAAGAGCTCTCATAACTTCACTGGGCACACAAATACCCTTGACTACTTCAGATTTGAATGTCATGGCAAAATTCATTCCTTTCATCTCCCTGCCCAAAAAGTCAAGCATTCCAGAAAATGACAGATCATCTGACAGCAATCAACATAATTATTCAAGTCCCATCTACAGAGACAAGGATCAAGAATACATTTGCTAGTTTCATGGTATTCAAAGTGACTGGTAACTTCCATGGTATCTTAAAACAATTAAGTTATAGGTGGAACTTTTTACAAAAAACTGTTTAGATTGACAAATATCCCATATATTTGTGATTCCATTAAAATGCCACAGCCATATTTCTTCTTCTACAGAGATTATGACAAAGTCTAAATGTTGATGTCAGTTATATTTTTCCTAGTGAAATATGAACCTTAGCTACAGTATAATGAAAATAAGCTTCAGAGTTTATTTGAAAAGGACATTTGATATCTCTGCAGTATTAGACAAACAAACATTTACACGATACATGTATCAGATGACTATACCTACCTTAAATAGGATTCCAGAACTCTATCTAGTCTTTTGTAGAAGGGTCGTGATGTAAAGTATCCACTCCAATAATGATTATCTCTGTCTGCATATGTGAAGAAATCTCCACTCAGAACAGGAAAAACTGAATTGCTGTTCTTTTCCTCCAAATTACCTGCTTTGCGCAGAGCCTCAAAATAATCTGATAAAGTCCCAAACTGGGCCTGAAACAAAATTATAAGAACTGTTCACGTGACTGACAGATTTCCATTTTCTTAGTTTAGAAATTTAGGGTTGAAGTGTATGAACATGGTGGCTTTAAATAGGTACTTCAGTATGCCTTCTGCAAGTAAGGTCATCACAGAAATATTGTTTTAAATAAAGAAGCTTAAACATTTCCCTTGACACCTTTGATTCAGGGTTAACAAATATATCCCATCAGTAACTATTTCCAACTCACAAAATGAAAACTACCTTTTGTGTTTCCAAGTATAAAAACATTCTCTGTAAAGCAGCAACAGTTTAATCAAGAGTCAGATGAACAAAATAAGTTTTTCATTTCTCTTATAGGCACATATCAGGGACTTGAGCAAATCTAGGCTTCAGCTGTAAGAAAACTGTCCTACATTTCTCTTGTCTCTCTAAAAGCTGCCTATTGGAGTTCAGTAATCCAGCATCCAGTAATCCAGTTTATGTAGATGTCTGAAGAGATTACCTCTCATATAATGAAACAAAAGCACCATTTTTTCCTTGATTCATTATTTTCAGTTTTATTAGCTATACTGTGTCACAGCACAAAGTTTCTGTTATGCTTTCAAAGCTATTTATAGATCATGAATAAAACCAACTAACATTTGCTTTCAAAGGCCTTCTGCATTTTTCTTCAAAAGTATGCTTACACAAAACAGTTACATTTTTATTCAAACTTAGTGTTGGAAACAGGAAACTGAAAATAAGTCTAAAACCCTTATGTTTAGTTTTAAGTGTAGTTGTTTTAAAGAGATAGTTGAGCAAACTGGAGTTTGAATCACACAAAAAATTATGATAAATGGAGAGGGAACAGCATGGAGACATAAGACAAGCAACCTTCTTATGATCAACTGAGAATTTATACACTTGAAATAACACAATAATTAAAAAGGCAGTACTACACAAATAAGGAGCTTTATAAATCAATCCTTTCATAATGTTTATAATAAAATATGGAAACAAGACTTTTTCACAACCTTAAGTTAACTGGCAAGTAAGGTGTACTATTATGAAAATAATGGTGTCCAGTTTGGGCGTTTTGAAAAAGGTATTTGCAAATGAGTGATTTTGAATTAGTCTTCTTACACTAACGTCTTTTGTTTTCTAAGCTTGCTTGTTTTATGATATGTACTTCAGTAAATTCACACTGGAAAAAGAAAATCTCTTAGAAGTACAGTAGTTCCATGTGGACGTTTTTGGTCATTCAGGCCTTTTACTTTTAATTTCTTTGTTATTCAACTCAACTAACGAACACCTAAAAATCTTTCATTGTGAGAATTACACATCCAGTATCCTTCCTTTCATTTATGATTTACATTTATTTTTTTTTAGGTTTAGGAATGACAATACAGTTATAAAATTAGGCTAAATCAATATTCATTGTCAACTCCCAGAACCAGGGCTGGTTCTAGGCACCAGTTGAGCAAGCAGGTGGTTGGGGCAGCCAAGGGAAAGGGGCGGCCCGTCGGGCTCTTCGGCGGCAATTCGGCGGAGGGTCCCTGTCTCTCTCGGAGGGAAGGACCTGCAGCCGAAGAAGAAAGCGGCACGGTGGAGCTGCCACCGATCGCATCTTTTGTTTTTCCCCCCCTCGCCGCTTGGGGCGGCAAAAACCCTGGAGCCGGCCCTGCACTGAACCCAGTATATGCCTGATCCTGCACCACTAAAAGCAACAGGAGTTTTACTCTTGACACCAATGGACACAAGAACAAGCACATTGCATGTAAGCAAATGAACAGTCCAACTATAGGGGGATCAGCCACCTCGGACACTTTCATGTGCATTGATAGTGCTTCTACCGCACCACAAGATTTACAGATCTCATAGCTCAGTGTGATTTTGCTATGTTGCCCACTAAGAAAGAGATGGTAAGGATTACTAATTAATGTTTATTTTAGTATGTGTATTTGCCTGAGAATTATGCTAGTACAATTTATCTTTCTGCAGGCATATCACTTGTTCACAAATCTATTACATGTTTAAGTTTTAGCCTGCTCAACTATTAGTATCAAAGATATAAAAACTCAGTTTAAAAAAAAATCAACACTTAAAGGAAAGCGGGACCACCAAATATTTTCAAATCATTAAACACCTATACTCACTTTCAAAGTGCCATACACAGCTTTTATTTGAGAACCATAAAGAACTTACTTTAACAGACAAAGAATAGCTGAAAATTACTATATAGCAAAGTCTTTCATATAGAAGGTAGTTTAGCATCTCTCAAACAAGGAAATTGTTGCTGAACTGCATGGGAATGAGTGAGACACAAAAAGCGCACATTCCAAGAAGTCAGGAAGCAAGAATTTACTCACCTTGTGCAGTAACGATGTTCTTTGATATATGTCCCCCTATGGGTGCTCCACTATAGGTATGCTTGGGTCCCTGCACTGCTGATCAAAGAACTTTGGTAGCAGCGTCTGTTAGTCCCGCACATGCGCTGTCCTTCCTTGCGCCCCGCCAACAGAGGTGGGTGGGTTGTGGAGCACCCAGAGGGACACACATCTTGAAGAATCATCATTACTGCATAAGGTCAGTAGCTTCTTTGAGTAGTGTCCCAATGGGTGCTCCACTGTAGGTGACTCCCAAGCAGTATCCCCACTGAAGGGCTGGAGATTCAGAGTTGGGTCAGTTACAGATGACAATTCTCTGGAGCAAAAGATTGAATCAGAGGCAGAGTCCCCATTGATCGCATAATATTCTGCGAAGGTATAGACTGACACCCAAGTCATCGTTCAACAGATTTCTGAGATAAGGACATTCTTGAGGAAGATGATGGATATGGAGATGACCTTGTGGAGTGTGCATGAATACCAGTTGGAGATGTTATGTTGCAAACCTGATAACATTGCTTAATGCTGCTCAAGACCCATTTGGAGAGCCTCTGGGCTGATACTGCTGAGCCCTTGGATCTTTTTGAAATAGAAAGGAAAAGCTTGGGAGACTTCCTAAGAGCCTTCGTCCTATCCAGATAAAGGCCAGAGCTCTCCTAAGGCCTAACACATGTAGCATAGCCTCCCTGTAATCACGGTGAAGCTTAGGGTTAAAAACTAAAAAGGTGGATCAGTTGGTTTACATGAAAAGGGGAAGTCAGCTAGGGTTTGAACTTCGGGTGTGGTCTGAGTGTGAACTTGTCCCAAAAGAATACTGTGTAGGGGGGATATGCCATCACAACTGCTATTTGCCCTATTCTCCTAGACGGACAGCCAATCAGAGAAGGGCTTATTGGGAGCCAATCAGAGCCCAGATTGGAGGCAGCCAATCAGAGCCAGGCTCAGCCCTATAAAAAGACTGCTCAGGGAGGAAGCAGACAGTCTGCCCCCAGCCTTTGAGAGGGGAAGGTCTGTCTCCAGAGCGGAGAGACCAGCACCAGGGACAACACAGTGCTGGGCAGGCCCGGAGGAGCAGAAGGGAACTCCAGCCCGGTGTCCATCAGGCTGCAGGCCTTGAGGGGAAGGGCCTAGCCAGTGCAAGGTGCCGAAGGGGAAGCGGCCCAGGGACGTGGACAGACGGAGGAAGAGAAGGAGGGCAGGACGGCTGCCACTAGAGGGTCCCTGGGTTGGGACCCAGAATAGTGGGCGGGCCTGGGTCCCCCCCTTCCCTTACACCTGGCCGATGGGAGTGACCGTCTTGGGCTGTACCAACCCCCTGCCAAGAGGGGTGTGACTTTGAAGGTGCAGTTGCCCACATTGGCTGGGGCGCAGAGACACAGCTGATTGACCCCCGCCCCTCCCGGAAGGGGGCAAGGATGGACTAAGGGGCACTGCCGGAGGGCAGTGGCTCAAAGAGGACGCCTCAAGTTGGGAACAATGCGGGCCCACATGCCAACCAAGGTCGAGATGACAGACAGGACACCACCAGGATGGGGCGCTCCACTGGACTGAGCTAATTCCCGGAGTCACCAGCAGAAGGCACTGTGGTGGTGAGTCCCAACCTTGTCACAGGTACCAAGTCTGTCTTGGCCAGGTGGGAGCAATCGGTATGACATGTGCTCCTTCTCTTTTTATTTTCAATAGGACTTTTGACAGTAGGGGAAATGAGGAAAAAGCATAGAGAAGGTCGTTGGCCCACAGAAGGAGGAGAGAATCACCCAGAGAGTGCTGTATTATCCCTGCTTTGGAGAAGTAGTGTGGACATTTCCTGCTCAGGGAAGTGATGAACAGGTTTGTGGTATGTATACCCCACTGCCTGAATAGGTCATGAAGCACCACTGGGTTTATCTCCCATTCATGGTCATGTGGGAACTTATGACAGACTGTCTGCATCGAATTTTGTATGCCAGGAAAGTAGGCTGTTGACCGTGTCATATTATGGGAGATGCATCTGTTCCATAACTTTAGTGCTTCTGCACAGAGGGACAGTGACCTGGCTCTTCCTCATTGTTTTATGTAATACATATAAGCTATGTTGTCTGTTAGGACTCTCGTGTGTTCCCTTGATCAGCAAGAGAAATAGGTGAAGGCACTCCTGACAGCCTTGAGCAAGAGGAGGTCAATGTGGAGAGATGTCTCCACGGATGACCTTTTGCCTTGTGTTGTAAGGTCGTTTAGATGTGCACTCCATCCTCTGAGGGATGCATCGGCAGTGAGAAGTAACAATGGGGAAGTTTGCAAAAAGGGGATCCCTTTGCAAACATTTGCTGGGTTTTTCCACCAGTCCGGGGAGCTTTTGACCTTGGTGGGCAGCAACAGAGATTTGTCTGGTCTCTCTCTGGTCAGTACATCAAGCTGAACCACATCTGGAGACACCGCATGTGAAGCCTGGCATGAGGTATCCCAGCTGCACCAGCTGCCATATGCCCCAAGAGTTGGAGGCAGTGGCTGGCTGATATTTGGGGGCTCTTTTGTACTGTTTAAGTATGGTCAAGGAGAGGAACTTGTGCTAGGGTAGGAGCGCTTTGGCCTGTAACAAGTCAAAGTCGACCCCTATGAATTCCAGGCACTGTACTAGGGTGAGAGTAGATTTCTGGCTGCTGATCTATAAGCCCAGTTCTGTGAACAAATCTATTGTGGTTTTGATAACCCAGTGAGCCTCATTGAAGTAGCGGGCTCTGAGGAGGAAATCATCCAAGTACGGGTAGACCATGAACCCTGGGATGGTATGTGAGTGGCCGCTATTGACAGAACCTTGGAGAATACCCTCAGAGTCGATAGCCCAGTTTCCTATTCCAATGCTGGAATAAACATTGCTAGAGTGACCTTCTTGAATTTTTGAGCTGTGATTAACGTTTTGAGTGCTCAGAGATCTAGCATGGGTCTCCAACCTCCCTTCTCCTAGAGCATTAGGAAATAGTGACAGTAAAAAACACTTTGCCTCATAGATGCTGAGGTACTGGATTCATGGCTCCTAAGTGGAGTAGGCAATCTCTTATCATGTAAACTCTCGTGAGAAGAGTTCCTGAAGGGGGATGAGGAAGGATGCTGAGGTGGGGGGGGGGGGGGGGAAGAGAAGAGGATAAAGTTAAAAAAAAATCTCCATGAACCATCAGTCTGATGTTATGTGTTCCCAAGTGCTGCAGAAAATTGTCATAATTTGTCATTAAGACTTGATCATTTGTTATTCAAAACTGCAAAGTGGCAGAGGAGTAGGCCTTTCTCCCGAAGCGGTCCAAGCATTTCCAATCCTTAGCATAGGGGGACGGATCTCATTCGGTGCTGGCGGCCGCGGGATTTTACCATGTCCACAACGATGGAGTCGGGGGGAGGGTCAGAAAGAAGATATTCCTAGGCAGGATGTAATATTTTTTATAGACCCATTTACAAGTAGGCATCGCCAATGCTGGGATTTGACATAGTTTTTGTGGGGTCAAGGAGACCCCTCATTGATGGGGAAAGACTATTCTGGAGGAGGGGGAGGAGTATAGGAGGTTCAAGGAGTTTGTGGTGAGTGTCCTTGACATCCTCCAGGGGTATCTGCAACCCTTTTGCCAAGACCTGGAAGAGCCAGAAATAATCAGCTAAGAATGACTGCCTCATCTGGAGGAAGATATGTTGGTTCTTGGAGTAACCTCTTCCTCCATACCACCCTCCTGTTCCTCTATAATCTCCTCTGGAGGTTCTGGATACCATAGTCAAGGGAGAATGTCTCAGGGGCTCATGGATGAGGCTGAAAGCCCAAGAAGCTTATGCCACCCAGGGATCCCAGTGGGGCCACCAGAGCGGTGGGATAGAGCCCCGTGGTGGTACCCATGGCTGACCGTATCATGTCAGTGGTGGGGCAGGCTGAGGGTATGCCCGAGGAGCCCCTTGATAACAGGCATCATAGGGATCTTTGGAGGAATGGTAGGAGAGGACTTCCTCTGGCTCGCTCTCTGATTTGCTACTAGAAAGTGGAGGTGCATGGCAGGGTACCGGAGAAAACTCCCACACTTGGAGAAGACTTGGTACTGAAGTCCCAATGCCAAGAAGAGGAGACTCTGGTATATCAGCCTGAGTTCTCGAGTGACAGAATTCTGGCGGTGCCATTGGTGGTATGGAGAAAGTCAGGGATGCTGGATGGGGCACTGATGGCAGTGCCAAAAGTACAGCATGTACTGGAAGTGTCTTCTTACTGGAGCACTCTCTGCTCCAATCTTTTTCCACTGGATACTGTTGGCTTTGTGCATGTGCCCATCAGGTCCATTGTCCATCGACAATACCTGCTGTGACGTTATTGATATAAACTGGGACCATATAGCTCATTGTTGCAACCAAGGTCCTGTAGTGGCACCAAATAGTGTATAAAGGGGGTCAAATGGGGTGTCTAAGACAAGGTTATGGTTTACTGGTTATGATTATGCTGTCTGTGTGTGTATCAGTTTTGGTAGTTGAAGTTATGAATATTGGCTCTATACTGTCTGTATGGCAAACTTATGCTATGCTTCTGGGTGACATCCCAGACAAGCTGGGATTAGCTCTGCCTAGCCTGCTTGATGGCCCATTAAGGACCATCAGCTATACAAAGGACACATTAAAAGAAGGCAAATATGCCTTCAGACTCAGCAAAGTATGCAGGGACTGGCCCATGTGACTGCAGGCTCCATTTTGCTGTAATTTTCCACAGTAAGAACAAAGAGGTGTTCTTACACCTGGAAAAGATTATATAAGGCTGATGCCTCATCTCTATTGGGTCTTCAATCCTGCTTCATACCTCTGGAGGAACTTTGCTACAAGCTGAAGCTTTGAACAAAGGACCGAGGACCCATCCCAGTGGGGGATGTATTCCAGAGACTTGATTTGAACCTGCAGTTTATTCTATCCCTGCTGCAAGCCTGAACCAAGAACTTTGCCATTACTGTATGTAATTGAGTCCATTTAACCAATTCTAACTCTCATCTCTATCTTTTTCCTTTTATGAATAAAGCTTTAGATTTTAGATTCTAAAGGATTGGCAACAGCGTGATTTGTGGGTAAGATCTGATTTGTATTGACCTGGGTCTGGGGATTGGTCCTTTGGGATCAGGAGAACCTTTTTCTTTTACTTGGGTATTGGTTTTCATAACCATTTGTCCCCATAACGAGTGGCACTTGTGGTAATACTGGGAAACTGGAGTGTCTAAGGAGATTGCTTGTGAAACTTGCGGTTAGCCAGTGGGGTGAGACCGAAGTCCTCTTAGTCTGGCTGGTTTGGTTTGCCATAGAGGTGGAAAAAACCCCAACCTTGGGCTGTAACTGCCCTGTTTGAGCAATTTGTCCTGAGTTGGCACTCTCAGTTGGGTTCCGCCAGAACTACATTGTCACATCTGCCACTCTAGATCTTCATAAGCCATGGGTACCAGGCTTGGATTGTCTCAGTGCCAATGATACCAAGCATGCAGGAGATCTTTTACGGCTAGCTCGGGGCTCACTCTGGGGGACTCAACGCTCTCTTTTTTGATAACTTATGAGAGGGATCTGCAGCTGGTTTCTTCAACCCACAGTCCTCGGATTTTGAGGGCTGTGGAGAAAACTTGCACGTTTGGGTGATGCCTGGGATGGATCCAGAGAAGGTTGGAGGGCTGCCTTCATGAAGATGATCTTCTGTCTTAACTCTCTGTCCTTTCAAGACCTGGCTCTGAGTTGTTGGAAGAGACCACACTTCTGTGTAATATGGCCTTCCCCAAGGCAGCATATGCAGCAAGAATGTTTGTCTGGCACAGGGACGGCCCCTTTGCAAGACAGGCACTTCTTGAAGCCCAATAAGCCAGGCATACCCTGTTGGGAGAAGGGGTCCCCAATTAAAAAAAGGGGGGGGGGGGAGAAGTCAAGGGTTTATTTTTTGAGAGAAAATACAGAGAAAAAACTACATCTAAGACTAAGACGACTAACTACTAATAAATAAATATATATCAAGATATACCTATCTCATAGACCTGGAAGGGACCTTGAAAGGTCATTGAGTCCAGTCCCCTGCCTTCACTAGCAGGACCAAGTACCAATTTTGCCCCAGATCCCTAAATGGCCCCCTCCAGGATTGAACTCACAACCCTGGGTTTAGCAGGCCAATGCTCAAACCACTGAGCTATCCCTCCCCCCCATAAATGCTAAAGCAAGCTAACGATCACAAATGGACTACTAAGGGCTTTGTCTCTAGCTGTGGCAGTTGAGAAGGAACTGGGGGGGGTTAGCCCACCATTGCTGGCTAGCCTCGTGGCAGGACACAAGGAGGGATAGCACCTGTGCAGGCCTAATGGACACTGCTACAAAAGCTCTCCAATCAGCAACGCAGAGATGGAAGCACACCTACAGTGGAGCACCCACAGAGACACGACTCAAAGAAGAACTGGAAGCTACTCAAAGCAACAAGAGAAGTAAGAAACTCCCTTAAACCTAAAGGCTATTGTTTAAAGTAAACCACTGTGGCCATTGTTTATATTTCTTACCAGATGCTATATATAGAATAATTTCAAGCCTTGGAAGGAAAAAAATAAAGTTAAGTCTGGCTTGTCATTAACCTCAAGTACATTCAAACTCATCTATCAGCTGAACTATACATTTTTATTTTAAGGACTTTTCTTCTATTTTTAATTTTATTTTTACAGTTGTGGGATGAGTGGGGTTGGGGTAGTGCTGACAGCGGGTCTGTTGGGGTCCAAGATACCACGGCACAAGGTGCAGGGGAGGCAGTGATCATCCTGGTTCGCGAAGCAAAGCTGCTGGCCAGGACTGTAAGAGAGGATGAGCCCCGAGCTTGTATGGGAGGCCAACCCACAGTTGAACAGTTCCTGCCCAGGGACAGTACCCACATGCGTGGCTGTGGTGAGTGAGTGAGCAGAGCCGTGACAGCAGAGTTGCGGAAGTCTCCCTGCACTGCCACAAGAGCCACTCAGCAATATTGTGGTCTCCCCATGGCAGGAAGCTCACCCTCTTCCTCCTGCAAGTCATGACCAGGGGTCTCTGCGCTGCCTCACCAGGATTGCAGCCTTCCCCTGAAGCTTGAGCCTGCAAGGATTGAGTGTCACCGACCCTGAAGCAGTGCAATTAGCTCTCTGTAGAACCACTATCATGGACCTACTTACTCTCTGCCCTGACAGGAGAGCTGCAGAGGGCTGCTAAGGCCAGTGACAATCATCCATGCAGGCATGCTGACTGTTGGAAAAAATAATCTCTATTTACTGACAGCTATTGATTAAAATCATATCCTGCCAAGCCTAACTATAAAACTTGATCAGTACTACCTTCTTTATTCACCAAGAGTTTCAGTTAAGCTATAGTAGCATTTAACTAGCTTTCTCCATGATGCACAACAAATTCATACAAAATCTCAGTATATCAGAAGGTGCTAACAAATGAAATAGGAGTACACAAAAAGTTTAAATTAGGGCTCATTGGTGTTAGTGCAGGACTACAACTATTTGAAAAAAATAAACATGCAGTTTACCTTAACATGTAACTCAGGATGAGAGTTCATAAAATCAAAAAGCTTTTGATAATTCTGGTACTGCTGATCCCATTCTGAGCTCTCACTGTAGCGGAAATCATCCCCTAATGGAGCCAACAGAACTTTAGTACGGAAAAGCTTTGACTTCTTTCTGTACTGATCTAAAATCATCCAAGCCCTTGGAAGAAGAAAATTATAAAATTTAGAATATAGAAAAGTAATCACTTGACAAGACAACAAATGTCAAACACCCTACACCTAGCCTTGAAAATTCTACTTGTCTTCTTACTTGTGATTTAAAAAAAAAAAAAAAAAATTTTTTTTTTCCTCTCTAATAGCAACATATTAAATAGTGGATAAATAAGTTTAGCACCTGAGCTAGTGAAAGTGTTCATAACATTTGTAAGTCTTCTTTAAATAACGATGATTGCCATTAAAATCTTTTCAGTACTGCTTTTTTTCTAATTAAAGTTACCTAGGTACATTTAATATAAGAAATACTGTCAATACTGCAGTTACGTTAATTACATGCCAACAGTAGCCAAAGATTTTAGAGAAACTATAAATCTAAAGATTTTTAAAAACAACAACTACTTACCTATTTTTAATGCATGTTCTCAAAGAGGTTGCAGCATGTACACATTTAGAATGGTTTCCAAACCATAACACTTAAAATTTGGGGAGTGGGGGGTTAAATGTTATATGTGAAAGTTTCTATGAGTTACAAATATTTTTCCAATATATCCAAAATCTGTAAAAATTTTAATAAGTTGGTTCTTTTTTTAAGCTATATAAACTGCTTTTACTTAGAATAAGTTTTCTGTTAGTGTTCTCAATAATAGGTAGTTTTAAATCATGAATGAATAAACTGCAGTCATTGAGTTACGTGGTCTGCGGAGACTAACATAACCCACCTAGTATCATCAACATTTTCTTGCCTGCGGCCCATTTTATAGTTTGTCATTAGCCAGATTGAAAATGTTGAACAGCCTTGCCTGAACCAACACCTCTTGTGAGGTCAGACAATACTCTGAATCTAGGGTACGCAAGGTCCTCTCCTCAGAGAAATAGGTATCCTATCACTTACAAACTACAGCAACTGGCAGTATAGAAGAAAAGGAATTCCAAAAGAAGCTCCTTTGTGGTTCAAATTTTACATGTGCACTCTGAGGCCAGACAACAGTTTGTCCATATTTGTGATCATTTGTCCAAAGCTACTTGTGTGATAGGGAAAAAAAATAGGTTAATAAGCGAGGGATTTTCCCTTGGCCCCTCTTCTTTCCTATCCTCCCTCTCCAATTTCTTTCTCAATCAGTTGCACAGCTTGTTAATGGGTCTCTATAGCATAGGGAGGATGGAATACCCATATACTGAAGAACAATCAGGGCAAAACCCACCAAATCTCAGATCTGTTGGCCATGAGAAATATCTGTGTAATGGAACCATACCTCACCCCACATCTGAGGCCCCCTGGCTCCATCCCTTCTGGCTCCCTGGCAGCACAGTACCAAATGTGCACTTCCATACATTCAAGTGTTGATTTCTGTTATATTTGCCTAAACTCTGAATTCTGTTTTTTCTAATCTTTTGATTTTATAAACAGTCAATTTTTTTCAGCTTACATTATTGATATGTACTATCAGCATAACTATTTAAACATTTTTTCTCTTATGGGAATATTTAGTTTTGTTTTAAATTAATTGGATTAGATGTGGGAGTTATATGCAAAGATACACTGTATGCTCCCACTGCTCTCCCTCAGAGGGTATATCTACACTGCAAAGAAAAACCCATGGCGCTGAATCTCAGAATCCAGGTCATTTGACTCAGGCTCACATGGCTAAAAGTAGCAGTGTAGACATATGGACTTGGGCTCCAGCCTGAACTGCGAGACCCTCCTCTCTCTCAGTTTCTGAGCCTGAACAGCAACCCTGTTGTTTTAGCCCCACAAGCCTGAGTCAATTGACCCAGGCTCTGAGACTCAGTATCACTGGTCTTTTGTTCGAGTGTAGACAAACCCAGAGAGATCCTGATGTCATTCTGGTGCCTGACAGTATAGAAGTTGAAAAACAGATATGACCAAACAGTGTGACAAGCAAATTGTTTATACCTCTTCCTGGTACTCATAGAATGTAACTGACCCAAAAGTTGTAGACTTGTTTATCAGGAACTGCAGAATTAACACACTAGCTCAGTGTATTAATTTTAATTTCTCTTACAATTACCACTTTCATAAATTGTACTAGCAACTGTTTTGGGAATTGACACACATACAGTGAATATGTAATAAAAATTATTTCTCCTATGACAATTGTCTTTTTTAAACACTAAATCAAGCAAGTTGTGATGTTAATAAGCATCGCCTTCAACAAGTACAAAAACTTTCAAATTACTGAATTCCACAATACTTTCAGTACTGTACCTGTGCTGAACATTCCCAGTATGAATGGCCTCAGGAGGAACTCTCCAGGGACAACTCACTCTTCCTCCAGGAAGACGCTTAAAATCAAACTGGCAACAGATTTTAGGATCTGGACCACAAGTATGAGGAACGTCATAGCTGTAGAAAGGCATCATGTGGCAAAGGATATCTGTACTAGATCCCAAATCTAAAAGTACATGAACAGAATACATCTATAAAATAAAGCCATATTTCATTGTCTAAACTAAGTTAACTGTCTGGGCCTAATCCAGGAGTGCTTTTAATATGCCAGTTTAAAATACAGTGCCATTTTGGAGATCTGGACCCTGACTCTGCATCATTTAAGTCACCAGGAGTTTTGCCATTGACTTTAATTAATGTAGGATCACGTCTCTAATGATTAAATTATCTTAAAGACAATACCTCAATGAATAATTAATTGTAATTGAATTTTCCTAAATTTTGTAACAGACAAAATCCATTCTTCTATATGTTTTTATCATTCAATTTTTCAGTGGTGCTTACCCAAAAGAATTCCCATTGTTATTAATTTGCATTGAGAAATCATTTATTTAGCTCAAATAAGACAGAGGTACATTTTTCAACAGGTCAGATTCTCTTTTAAAATAAGAATTTAAAATTTTAGTGGGCATCTCAGGGTTTTCTCTTGAAGAGGTTCTAAGTAAAACAGCATCAGGAAATTACTATAAGATACTGATAAAAAGTAAATTAAGCACAAATTACTATCATGATTTTCTTAAACTGTCAACATTTACAATCCTTTGATTAGATATTAAATACTAGGATTGTGTTTGGTAGTTGGGTATAATGTAAGTCAACTAGAAATTTTGACATCTGCAGAATCTGGATGCAATGTGAGCTTAGTCATAGGAAGCAACAGGTAGAGCAAATTGCTGACTGTAAAGCTCATCTATCTTTATGTACCATCTATTTACGTCCTATGCTTTCAATATACCTGAAAACTTCCAAACACAAGAACTCACCAGATGATTTTGCACCAGAGTTTGGAGCTTCCCACTCATTTCCACTTTAAATATATGAATAATTCAGTAGAGAGGACAGGAAGAGGGGTGTGGTCCTGCAGCTAAGAATAAAGGTTGCTGTGACATGAACTGCTGTACTGTAGGAAGAGGGACACACTGCAGAGGGTGGAGACAATGAGTGAAGGGAAGCCAACCAACCAGCAACCTGGTTGGGGCCTGGTTTTCAATATAACCTGACAAGAGAAAGACACTCTTATCCACTCAGAACTGACTCTAGTAAATCAAAACATCAGATCACCATGCATATGGGAAGTGGAATTGGAGGAGTTCTACACTGAAACCCAAAAAGAAAAAATGTCTGAAAGGAGTGTTAAATTATTTGAATTAAAATGTACAGCCTCAAGGTCCTTAGCTTGCAAACACATATACATGTGCTTAAAGCAACACGAGACTACTGCCAAGCAAATGAACAGGAACATTCATTTCAATGGGTCTACTTCCACATACCTCTTAAAATGCTGCACATTCTGCTTAGAACATCCTCCCCAAATCTATTTGCCTAACCACCTCCCTCACCTCATTCAAGCTCTCCTAAATATTCAGTTCTGCCATTTTGTCTATTAAAAGCAAGGGAAAAGAAACAAATATAAATATCAAAAAATTCAAGATTTTTGGGGGGGAGGGAGGAATAAAAATCGTAATTGTCACCCTTCTTTCAAATTTTCCCCTTTATTACACTTTACACTTGCCAGACATGCAGAATTTAATGTGTAAACTTTTCTGGACAGGGACCATGTCTTCACTTGTTTTGAGACACCTCTCTTTTTTAAAATCATCATTCAAAACATCCTAATTGAAGGAGCAAACCACAACGCAGTTGGCTCTCCCATGGTCCTTTACCCATCTATCAAATAAGCAATATTCGCTTGACTGGGATTACGATAATGGTATAAAAATCAATGCTGATGATAGTCATCTAAAGTAGGGACACATTACAGATTTAGATTTCTATTTATTATCAGGTGGAAGGCGATATAATTATATTACATACTAATGTTATGCTTTTAATACTTCTGCGTTATTAGACTGTAAACTGATTGGGGCTGAGTCATATTTCTCAGCATACTACTACATTGGAGTCCCAATCTTGATCAATAAACAAACACTAACACCCTAGGTCCTCTGCCAACTTTTGGCAGTCAATTTATGTAAAACTAATACAAGCTTTAAAGTTAGCATGTAAATAATTTTTAACATTTAATATTTCATAGGATTTTACCAAGAAATATGCTTAATAGATTATGTACTAGATTGTTAAGAGTTAGCTACTTTTTCATGGTGAATTTGTTCCGTCTTAATTTCAGATTTGTTAAGACCTTACGATCTCTTATCCACTCAAATCTAATTTCCCACTCTCCATGCAATTCATATCCATTCAGGACATCTAATATTAGGCAAAGGGTGCTCAATTAATATTTTTAAGTCTGCAGGCAATCAGCTTTTTAGGTGAGCTGAAAAATGGGGGTGGGAATCAGCTTTTTACTACTTTATGGATGTGAAAAAAAGACCTGAAAGTTTTGTCAAGAAAGTGTTTGATTTTTCCTTCGGGTCTTGGTTACACTTGAAAACTACTGGAGAGTTAATGAAGTTATGACAACACAGGAGACTGAAAACTGAGCAAGTGAGATAAGAGATTTTGATTTTTGCAGCAGGGGTCTTATTAGTACCTATTTAACTCCAATGGACAAAAAGATATGACACCTTCAATTGAGGTCCTGGTATTCACAATACATATACTCAGATATCCCCAAGAAATCCTTTGCAATTCTAGGGAAGAAAATATGCAACATTCCTGATGTTTTTAAGATAAAACAGCAAAAATAAGACCAAAAAAAGAAAGCCAGAGAAGCGTTTTGTTATCTATCAAACAAAAAAGGCCAAAACCATTTTTAAAAAAATCATTTACAGGAAGAATTAAAGGTGACTTCAGTTCTGAAAGACTAGAATACTCTGATGTGAACCCAAACCCTAGGACATGAACCATAACATCGGTGTTTATTTTGACTACCATTTAGAAAAGCTATGTCAAGTTAGAAATTGAGCAGCATACACAAAAAATAAGTTTAACAACAAAAATTACTCCAGGATGAAGACAGTTTAACAACTTCACTCCTCTGGCACAATGGAACTTTCAACAATAAGGGTAAAGTTAGCTCATGCAGTACACGGAACTTTCTCTGGAGCCAAGGCAAACCAAAACTGTGGAATAAACTCCCACAGGAACTAATGACCATTACAAACCTCACCAGCCTCCACTTTACACGAAAGGCGCATGTTTTTGACAAGGTCTACTCTAAATCCGACAAATAACAAATGTTAATTATTTTTTAAAATTCTGAAACAAAAACATCCCACTACACACACTTCTCCCCCTGGGGAAAGAATGAATGAACTAATACATGACAGATTTTAGTCATGCTGCTTAATGCACTACTGGAAAGCACTCATACTATGTAATGAGCATGGTGTAAAAACATATACAAAAACAGAATAAACATTTCTAGCCAATATCCATCTGCTGACATTTACTTACTATACTGGATACTTAACCTTTAAATATGATCTATATCCTGCTTGAATTTTTGAATAGGGTTTGTTTAGCTAGAGCTGTTAATGAAACTAAAGATTTTTTTTTTTGTTATTAAAGGGGACCTGAATACTCACTTAACAATTCTGATGTACTAGATTAAACTTTAGCCTTTGCATTCTAATTCTACCACCCCAACTGTCTGAGAAGATGAATTACTCTTAAGAATCCTGCTTAGTAAATTCTGTTTGAGAAGATTATTCTTAAGTCCTGCTTGACAAAATTAAAAACAAATGGAAGAATCATATTCTTCTACACCTTCAAATCTCAGCAAAATGCCTGAAAAAATTTGTTGCAATTTTTGTTATAAGAAAAAAAGTCTCTCTCTCGCTGCACCCTTACGCTACTCTTCCCTCTTTTCCCTTTTTTTTTCCCTTCCCCAACTGAAAAAAGTAAGAAGAGAAAGCAAAATAGAGAGAGAAGGGGAAGAAAAAAAAAAAGTTTCCCACTTTTTACTTCTTCCTGCCCTCTGAAAACAAGGGGAAAACATTTGCTTTGTTTTAAAATGTGAGAGAAAGTAACTTAAAAAAACCCACTTTTCTCCACCCATCTTTCCAGAGGGAAAGAATGTAGAAAAATAAGACAGGAGAAAAAACAAAATTAATATTTTAAATTCAAAATTAAATGACATTTGTCTTTTTCTCATTTTTGTCAGAAAAGAAGAAAATTCTGGAAAAAAAATCAAAATTTTTTAACACAATGAAATGTGTTCCTTTCTTTAAATGTTTTTTGCACCAGTAAAATATTAAAATTTTGACTAGCCCTACTTTTAATTACTTAATACATTCTGCACTAGGTTTGCTGTAGAGGTTTTCACAACTGTTTATTCAATGCCTATTTCCAGTTCTCAGGAGGTATAAAGCAACAAATGACATAGTGATACCAAGAAAACAATACATACCCCAGTTCTGTCTCCAAAAAAATTCTAGTGTCTTCTGGGTTGCAAAATATTTTTTAACTGAGTAATGAACTCTCTGTATAAGCATGTTGGAAAATCCTGAGCGTTTCAGAAGGTAAGTCATTGTTGGCGAATGCCCAAAGGGATCGATGGCCCAACCAGACTTCGGTTTTACTCCTGTTGAGCAGCAGAATGTGTCAGAAGTTTGTATCTTTCTTACTTATTTCTCATTTCAAAGAAAGCTACACTCATATTATTCAACCCAGTGTTCAGAAAAGTCAAGTGGTGAAAAGCACTTAGTTTAAGAACACAAGAACGGCCATACTGGATCAGACCACAGGTCCATCTAGCCCAGTATCCTGTCTTTGATCAGTGGCCAATGCCAGGTGCTTCACAGGGAATGAACAGAACAGGTAATCAAGTGATCCATCCTCTGTTGACTATTCCCAGCTTCTGGCAAACAGAAGCTGTGGACACTTCAGAGCATGGTTTTGCATCCCTGTCCATCCTGGCTAATAGCCATTGATGAACCTATCCTCCATGAACTTACTTATCTTGTTCTTTTTTGAACCCTGTTGTAGTCTTGGCCTTCACAACATCCTCTAACAAACAGTTTAAGTAGATAAATGAAAGAAAGAAAACAAGTCTGCTTAAGACACTATCATTACAAAGTCCAAATTTTATTTATTTTTTTTATATATATATATTTATAAATATAAATATAAATATAAATAAATGAAGCATATACATATATAATTACAAGTAGGCCAATCTCTTGCCCTTAATAAAAACCTGTACAATAGAGTCTATAGTATTTCCACTATTGCTGTCTCTTGCATTTTTGTTGTGTCACAATATTTCATATTTTACTTAAAACCCCATTAATCAATTAGAATTATACAAAAATGTCAGCTTTCATTGAAAAGGTAGTAGTAAGCATCTGGCCCCTACTTCTAGAGAGAAAAGGTGGAAAATGTGTATGCTGTAAGCTCAAAAACGAGATGGCAAATAAAAAGGACCCACGATTATTTTGAAAATCTCATGATATTTTGGACCTGATTCATGAATTTTGAAAAGTTGGCAGAGACAATACTGATGATTCCCAATTCCTTCATGAAACCATGGGTTCACAGGTGCTATAGTAAAGCAAATTTTATTCCCCATTTATTATGCTTAAGTAATATAAGTTTCTTCCACAGATCAAGACAGAAAAAATAATAGAATGGAAAATAGTTTAACTGCTCTTAGCCTGGGAACCTATATTTGCAAACGAGCATCACAAATACAGGTGCCAATCCTGCAATTTACAATGTATAGACAGACCACTGCACCCACGCCATGTCACTGACTGCCACTTCAGAAATTGTGAATCAGGTCTGAAGCCACTTTTCAGAATTATGGCTGTCTTAACAGAGTAGACATGAACAATATTCCTCACATTTAGACTTTCAGAATCATAAACTCAGCAAAAATGTAACTATCTTCGCGCAGATTTGTTTCTCTGAAAATAGTTTAGCTTGCACTGATGCCTACTTATAGTCAGTCACCAAAACAATGTACAACACTTGCTGACTGACTTAGTTCTTTGTCAGTGTTTAAGTTTAAAACAATCAAGTTGGGGGACAAAAATTACATATATATATATATATATATACCTAGAGTCTTCTCCAGCCACTGATGTCCTTCTATCAGCTGGTCAATTAAAGCAAAGTAATGAGGAGAAGCTTCATCGGGCATGACCCATCCTCCTGTTACTATTTCAAACTGGCCATCTTCTATTAATCTGGGAGAAAAATATTTAGTAAACTTGTGTCCAGAAGTGCAAATCTGATTTAACAAAACAATATATCTATAAAGTAAAAATCCATGAAATTTAGTGTTCACAGTAATAGCACTGAGCATGTAAAATCTGAACTACTATACCATAAAAGGGAATATATTGTAGCTCTTATAGAATCCATTAATTTATTGTAATAGATGTTCACATGGGAATAGTGCCAAAATATCTAAAATTAACTATTTCACTGGAAACCATTTTAACAGAAATATTAATGAGCTTATCCCACAATCTCAATCTCTTTCCCATAACCAACCTACCTAGGGGACAAAGCCACAAAATGCCCTCCACACTGTCAAACCTTCAGCTTCCCATTTCTTAACTTCCATTATACAATTATGCACTGTCAATGCAAAAATCTTGCACATGCAAATATTGAAAATCTAGGTTGCTGTACATTAAGCTGAATTTAACAGAACACCACAGGGGATGCTGTATTAATTGTTCTTTAATTTCAAGTGTAATTCAATAAAAGCCTCCATTTTAGAAAATTAATGAAACTTGTAAGATTACCTGTCTGCCACACAAACCAAGTATTTAGATCCAGTTTAATGCAGAGTACACAGGGACTTGCTTATAGCAGTCGCTGCCACTCCCACTATAAAAAAGAGCCAAGGCTATAAGAGCTGCTCAGCACTAACAAAACTGGACACTAAAAATCAACCCTAAACATCAAGTAAACCATATTTTGATGCTATTGTGACCAAACATTTCTGTATTCACACCTTAAGCACTACTGTAATAATCTTTGTACAAAATATGCCTTGGGAGGTATCATTTGAAAATTAAACTCACTGGTCAATAATATCTTGAAATGAATGTCGCAATACTGAGTAAAGTTATGAAATCTCCCCGTACGATGTTAAAGGCACATATTCAAACTCACGTAGCCCCAATTAGGTAGAACTGGTCAAGTTAGCCTGTCTTAACTAAAGGATGTATGTTTAACACAATTTGCATACCAGCTATAAACAGAGTCCTCAAACAACGAGAGAGTGAAAAAAGAAGAAACAAAATCTGCATTTCATCATACACAAGTGAAAAGAAACAGTATAACCCCTCTTCCCCACCAGACTCCATGTATCCTTGCTCTCAGCTGGAAAGAACTTTATCTAGGAGTCTCAGGAAAATACATTTCAAAGGGTGACTGAACTATAAAAGCGAGGGGACAATAACACCCAGTTTGTCTTTTCCTGTCCATCTCTCTTTTCACCCAAGAAGACAAAAGAAACCACTACTGGACCTTACAAGCAGATCCTAGCCTGAGAATTTGGTCAGCAATGCACCGAAAACCTGTTGTAAGAACTTCAGCTTAAACCAAGTCTAGTTTGTTAAGTTTAGTACTAGGAAACATTTCATCTTTGTTTTTCTTGTAATCATTTCTGATCTTAATGACTTACTACTTGTATTCGCTTAAAAATCTCTCTCTTTGTAGTTAAATAAACTTTTTTTGTTCTTTAAATCAAAATTCATCCAGTGTTGTGAACTGTTTTGGGTAGCTCTATTTAAGGAGGCAAGTTGTTGTATATTGTTCCCTTATAAAAACAACGGACCTAAAACACCTGAACAGTCCAGGAGAAAGCTGAGAAGTACAGAACACATATTTTTAAGGGAAAATTCGGGACTGGGAGTGTGTTGGGGTCACCCTGCAAATAATAACCCAGGCTGGTGGAAGCCAGAGTGCGGCTGGTATTTGCTGACAGGCTGCTGGGATCATAGTTCCTAACAAGAACTGTGGCCATTAAGGGGCACTCAGGGTGTGACAGGCATGCTGTTTGTGGAGTGGCAGGGCAGAGGTGACATAGCCCCTCATTTGTCTGAATTGCACCCCAAAATGTCATAGCTATCAGAGAAAGCTGTCTTTGAGATAAACCATTGCACAACAGAGACCAACACAGAGACCCTAGATAGTTGTTAGCAATCTAATAAACAATCTTAGTATAGACTAACTTTACTATAGATCAAGTTCAATAAAAGTGACTCTGCACTTTACAAGCACTAGAAAAATATTTTTAAACACTATATACACATAAATAAATAGCAAGACCTAAAAAAGTAGATGGTCTCAAAGCACTCTGACCATTTTTAACTTTCATAGCTAATTCACGCTACTTTTAAGCCAGGAAGATCAGTGCTTAACAATTCATACATAACATGGGTACTGAGTTCCACTAGAAATATAGTACAATTCCTTTCAAAGAGTAAATTAATTGTACATCAAATTGTGCTGTTGGGTTTTTTTTTAAATCAGAACAAGACAAGGTTAATTTGTTCCTCTCTGTGGAGATACAGTAATAGATATTTCACACAGTAATTTTGTTTTTGCTTGCCATCCTGTTTTTTATATATTTTTTCTTGTCAAGAGTTAGTGAGACTGATAATATAACAGACCTCTAAAGAAGCTTGAAAGCTTGTTTCTTTCACCTACAGAAGTTGGTCCACTAAAAGATATTTCACCAACCTTGTCTAACATCCCAGGACCAACACGGCTAAAATGCTCCAAAAACAAATGTAACTGACCAATGTGACTGGTTTATAAAACTAGTAAAACTATTCTTCCCCCCCAAAATGATCTCAGTGACAACTACTGTAATAAATATTTGAGAGACAGATTAAGAGAGAAAACATCAAAACAAGTCCTAGAAAAATGTGATCTCTGTAAGTATTAAATAAAAATATCAACAACAAGGATCTTTCTAAACACATCCAGAAAGAAAGAAAAGCTTGATTCAACGGATAATACCTCTGCAACCCACTGCCAAGCAGCTATTAGTCAGGCAAAAAGATGGCTACCAGGAGGTCTACTCTAAGAAGTCAGCAAGTTCAGCAATACTTTAAAATTTCCCATTAGCTTGTTTTACCATGCAAAGCAAAGGGAAAGATATGTAATTATGCACATATTCTAGGACTAACCCCCTTACTTCAGACTTTTGTAGATGAAAAAAATCTAAAAGGAGACTATGGAATCTTGGACACAAGCTTTTCTTCTCTCCTTGTAAACATAAATGTTGAATTTTTTAGTATCCTACATTATTCCAAATGGCTTTATCAGTGGGGATTTTAGATCACTTGGTGAATGGACTTTAAATTGTAGGGCCAAATTTTGCCACCCTTATTCACATGGAATAGTACTGTATTCTGTAAAAAAATCTCATTGATTCAGAAGCCACTTGCATAGTAAGGTACTAGAGCCAGATTTAGAAGGTATTTAGGAAACTAAAAATGCTGATAGGTTGATTTCAATTATTTCACCTAGGTGTTTTTGAAAATTCCACTAAATGCCTATCTGCATTGTTAGATACTTAAAATACATTTTAAAAATTTGGTCCCTAGTCACTAGGAATAGAGGTGGCAGAACTGGGTAGTTTCTGAGCTTCTGCATATTGAGTATCATGGCAGTGGAGGCCACAACCATGGCAAAGTCTTGGACAAGTGGAGAGTCCAGGTCTCATGGCCTGCTCAGAAAGGTGCTGCTTCAAGCGTAATTCACTGACCACCTGGGTTCTTTTGGTGAACAACTTAAATATAAGAGCACTGCTCCTTAGTACGCCCCTTGCCTGAACACTGCAAGCACCTCATGTAGGGATCACTATTAGGAATCACTACACTCACTCTACAGGTAGTATTTGAACCCTAGTGAGGGCATCACACAGGGCAATAAGTATCCTAACACTATCTAGAATACTAACTACATAAAAACTATATACAGAACACGGAAGGGTAATTCTTAAAAAACAGATAAGTGAATGTGAAGTGATATCCACTGAGCTCCAACTCCAGTTATGGGCGGTGAAAAGGAACTGAGGGGGGGTTGGAGTGACACCGCCTCATATAGCTAGAGGGTGGGCTACACCCATAAGGCATGAATACTGTCCCTACGTGTACTGCTAGGCAAAATTCTCCAGCTCTTATGTGGAATACACAGCTGCATCTACCTGAAGAAGAAACAGTATTAACTAAGCTGATAGGCCATTTGTGTGCTGAGACCATTGCCAAACAGTTAACCTTCTAGAGGTTTTACAGAAGAGTTTTAAAAGAGGGGTTTTGAAGGAGGATACCAAAGTAGTTGTGCAGATGTTTATAAGATGCTCTTCCCAAGCATGAAGGTCAGCATGGGTGAAATCACAAAGGTGCTTATTTGAAAATTTAACAAGTGGCCGATGAAGGCAGGAGTCAACATACCAATAGAGAATGTGAGATGATAGGTAGGGTGGAGATAGGCTGTGAAGGGCCTTGAAAGCGAAGACAAGTAGCTTACATTTGATATGATAGAGGGGGCAAGCCAGTAGAGGGATGAGAAGAGAATGACATGGTCAAAGCAAAAAGCTAGGAAAATCACCTTTGCAGCAGCATTCTAAATGGATATGAGCAGGTCAAGATTGCATTTGTCAAGGCCAAAGAAAAGGATACTGCAGTAACAGACATGAGATGATGAGAACTGGGACAACAGTTTTAGTTCAATAGTTGGATAAGAAAGGCGGTATCTTAGAAATATTATGCAGAAAGAATCAGCAAGATTTAGACAGTCTGAACATGAGGAGCCAAAGGAGAGGTCCAAGTCAAACACCCAAGTTAAGGCCCTGAGTAGCAGGCAGGATGTTGGTGCCATCCAGCAATTGAGAGAGGACTTGCAGGGGAAGATTAAGAGCTCTGTTTTAGACTTATTGAGCTTAAGATGAGTGCTAGAAATCCACTAGGATATGTCAGAAATACAGGTCAAGATTTTAGTTTGAACAGAAGAACACAGGTTTGGAGTAGAGCGGTAGCACTCTGAGTTGTCAGCAACAGATGGCAGTTGAATTTGTGTTTGTAAATGAGATTACTTAAAAATAAGGTGTAGAGGAAGAAGAGAAGGGGGCAAATGATAGAGGCCTGTGGAAACCCCACAGAAAGTTGGAGGGGGATGAGGATCATTTAAAGAACAAGTTTAAGGAGTGATTAGAGAATTAGGAAGAGAACCAGGAAAAGATAGTCATGGAATCAAGAGGACAAGATTTCAAAACGAGCATGGTCAATGTTATTGAAGTCAGCTGACAGGTGGAGGCAGCTGAGGATGGAGTACTGGTGAGTTTTGACTAGGAAGAGATCATTGAGGATTTTGGCAAGAGTGGTTTCAATGGAGCACAAGCAGTGGAAGCCAGACTGAAAAAAGGTCTAGAATAGAATTGGAGGAGAGGAACTTCAGACAGCATCTGTAAGCAACTCATTCAACAATCTCAGAAATCAAAGGGAGAAGGGGTGGTAGCCAGAGAAGCAAGTGAGATCAAGGATGGGTTGTTTTATTTATTTTTTTAAGATGGACAATACAAAGCATAATTTTATTGTGAGAGGAAAGATCCAGAGCAGAGAGAGATTAAGAAAGAGAAAAGTAAAGGAGGAGATATGAGTGGGCATGAGGGAGATCAAAAGATGGGATGGGGTGTAGTTACTGGGCAGGGTTAGAGATAGAGAAAAGGTGAGAAACTTGTGTGCTAAGAGAAGCAGGAGACAATTGTAGGAGGGAAAGGAAAGGCAAGCTGAGGGGGAAGGTCATTTAATAGTTTGTTTTTCTCTTGCAGGAAATCAGTGAGATCCTGTATGGAGGGAGAAGTGACGGCAGAAAGAGGAGAGGGGGTGCCGAGTGCATAAAGGGTTCAGAAAAGATGGCTGGGATTGAGGACATGGGATTCACTCAAGTTAGAAACAGTGTTGCTCAGTTCAGAAGATGGCTTAACTGAAATAAGAGTGAATGAATTTGTAGCGGAGGAAGCCAGCCTGGTCACAGGATTTCCATCAGAGAAGCAACATGGAGCAAGAGCAGGAGCAGAAGAGAGGCCCAAAAAAGTCAAGGGTGGAGGATAGTGAAGCATGGAGAGAATCAACAATCATATCAATAGAAGAAAGGACAGGGAATGGGGAGGATAGGGCTGAGAGCAGATTAGAAATCTACAGATTAGGGACTGGAAGTCATGGACAGGCTGAGTGACAGGTCGGGGGGGGAGAGAGTTGATGGGAGAGGGTGAAAGATCCAACGATGGTTGAAGATGGAGCATTCAGCAACAGAGAAATTGGAGAGAGTGCTGTGTTTGGTGAAGACCAAATAAATTGAATGGCCCTTTTGGTGAGTGGAAGAGTTGAATCAGGGCTTCAGGTCAAATGGTCAAATGAAGAAGTGAGGACAAGGAAATATGCATCTAAGGGGTCAGATGGGCCATCAGCATGGAAGCTGAAGGATTAATGTAGGGGACTGAGGGGAGGAAGAGAGCCAGGAGTCTAAATCAAAGAGGAAGACTGATGGGGGATGAGTTGGGTGGACAATACATAACAGGAACATGGAGGAAGAAAGGAGAGGAGAGTTGGAGGCAGTACTGTTCAAAAGAGGAAAAAGTCTGGTCCAGAGAAGAGAATGTAAGAGAAGGTGATGCCTCCATAAAAGAGGGTAGTTGCATAGGCGAGGTCAGATAGAGGGATCCAGGTCTCTCATAGCCAAGAACTGGAAAGAGAGATATGAAGCAGTCATGAACAGCTTTGGGTGGTTTTTTGTTTTTGTTTGTTTAAACAGACATAGAATGGGCATTCCAGACACAACAAGAGAAGGGAAGGAAGGAATGAGGAGTGAGCTTAGGAATGGCACAAGAGAGGTGGAAATGGGTCACCCATCACTATCGCTCCCTGAATTTCACTTTCAATCAAGAGTTTTTAATCAACTTTCAGAATTTCCAAAGGCAGTAATGTCTGAATTATAAATTAATTCCATAAAAACCCAGTCAGGTCAGAAATTGCCCAGGTAAAATTGCCTGGGCAAATTCAGTACTAACATTAAACAAGATGCAGTGACTAAGGCAAGAATATGCAGTGAATGGATACAGAAAAAATATTTGTAATGCTAATTTAAGAGACTACTATAATACTGAAATGAGTAGACCTCTTACTTCTGCAGCACCTATTGCTATTTTACTCACTTTCCTCTCTTTCTCCACTGCCCCCACCACATAATCTGCCATCACCATTCACACCCCCTACTAAGTTCCACAAGATAAATCCTAACAATATGTGCAATTCTCACAGACCTAATAAGATCCATAGGAAGTCAGCATCTTAGGAGCTCTACATAAGGGGAATACTGGGTTTATCTGGAGACTGGGAACAGGAAACACAGCAGTGTGAGGTGGCATCTTCCAGCCCATCCCCTGGTTCACATCCCACCATGAAATACATAAATAATGTTGCCAACTCTTGTGATTTTAATGAGAGTCTTGATATTTGTTCTTTTTATCAGAGTCCCAGCTCTTGGAGTTTTATGATTACATGAGAATATCAGATTTATTTATTTAAGTTTCTAGCCCACATCTTTGTAAAGAAGTTTGAAAATGTGAAAAATGCACCTTTTCAGGTTAAAAAACAGAAGACAAATACTCCCCCCCCCCTTTTTTTAGTCTCATGATTTTTAAACCAATCATAATTTTGGAGGAGAACCTGACTCATGCTTTTTGATCACTTTGGGTTGGCAATAATGGGGAAATCTCTTAAACTTAATCTTCTACTCTACGTTCTCAAGATAGATGGAGCAAACCAACTCATTTGAGAACTTTAATTTTGGTGGAAAGTTCTTATTCTATTTAGAAGCCCCTCAAGTGATCAGTTTACATTTTCAGGACTATCCCTACAAATTAAATGGAGAGAGGCTTGCTTCCCTCCCCCCTTTTCTTTTTTTAAGGGTAGCTTAAGATCACTGTAAGAGATTACCCTATTGTCATTAATAAAAATGTTGATACTTTCTTTAAATTTGATTGTTCTCAAATAAAAAAGTAGTCCTTGCACTAGAGTTCATCTAAGGAGGACAATATTTTTTTATTGCTACAGAGTGTTGTCAAAAACATCAAGGATTTAAAAAAAAAAAAAAATCTGATAAACACCTCAATTAGATGTCCTAATCAAGGAACCCATTATCATATGCACATAGAATCTTTCTGTAAACTATCTTAGCTTCAGGCCCAACTTATCAATGTTGAGGCTAACATAACTTTTTTGTGTGTTGGGGAAGTACAACTTAGGCTTAAAATGAAGACTTAATTGCAACTTGAACTATGGAGCAGCTACTATTTGATCCTAATATATATACACGGATATTTTTATTTGGTTCTTTGCCAAAAATGCAGTTGTCTTATATGCAGCCTGCCTCAAATTCCCTGAAAAAAACCTAATTAAAAATTATGAAAAAATGTAAGTATAACCACCGTCATCCAGCATAATATTAAAAATAAGGTAACTTTAAGAAAAGTATACTTCTAGCAATGAAGCTTCAAGTTTACATGTATTTAAGCGCATCATTAAGAGTTACAAAACTCTACAAATATAGTATATATCAGCAAATAATACAGATGTTCAAACCTTTTAACAGCATCCTTTTTTTGGCTATCTATTCCATCCCACCACTTTGAAAAGTAAGAGATTTCAGACCACATGAACTTCCTCTTGTTGTCTTCTTGCAGTTTTACCACCATGTTGTTTAGGATATGTTGTGTCTGATCTCTGAAGTAGTCATCAAAAGTCTTCAACCAACCTACGTTAAAAATAAGAATACATGGCATAAAATCTAAGTTTAAACGGTCCTATCTAAAGATTTCATCCCATCAGAAAAAGGGTTAGTTTTAAACATTATTGTGTAGCACACATTTAAATGCTCAAACCTATCATACTGTGGGCTATTTTGCAGTGCTAGACTTTAATAAGCATTAGGAATCCTCCTAAGCTGTTTTAAAGTCTGTGTCAATTTTTTGGTTTTGGTTTTACAATTTTTATATCTTGTTTTTTCTTTAAAAAACATGCTCAACTTAAAAACCTAACATTCCAGCCTGTAGTACCATATTTACATAAAGATAAATTGTCAAACGGCTCAGTTACAAAAGAGTCTTGTAGTTTTAGCATAATCCATGATGAAGTTATTGCTAGGGTAAGGAATTTGGTTATAGTGGCAGGGGAACACGAAAAAAAATAAGAAGGAAACACAAAAAGAAAAGGTTTAAACAGAGAAGGCCTGAAGCTTAATATCTGAAGCAGAAATGACCACTTAAAAAAATGTAAGCACCACAAAGAAAGAATTTAAACTACTGACCCCTGTAGCCTCCTCTGCCTAGAAACCTTCAGCTACTGCCTCTTTTTGGTGGGACACCATCACCAAGGAAACACACCAAAATGCACTGCAGGCATTGATTCTGGGAAAGGAAATAAGTTGCTTGGGCCCTAGGCAGTGCGATTCTTCCCACCAGCTCAGTGTTCAAGCCCTCCCTGACCACTCCCCCATCAAGGCTTAAAGGACAGGGAAGAAGTTTCCAATAGCTCCCCCATCAGGTTTGCAGAGAGGGGATCTGAAAAAACCCAGCAAACCACACTCCCTCCCTCCCTCCCTTCCCCCCCCCCCTCCACCTACACACACACACACACACACACCCCTAACGCTTAAGAAGGAGAAGTACACTCAAATCCTCCTCTTCTCTAAAAGATGTGAGGGGGGGCTGGATTAAAGATGCCCCAGCTTCACCCTACATCCATGGCTGGAGAGGAAGGTGAAGAGCCCTGTGTTTTCCCCTAGAAAAAGGGTGAAGAGGAACATAGCTAAGTACCAGCGACTTATACTATATGGCTTTTAAGAGAAGCTAAACACAGATATTGAGGGAAAGGATTTATTGCTAAAGGTAATTGGCGATGGAAGATGTGCTTTGTGGATGCATATCAATTCTACCGGCATAAAACATGAAGTGGAGAGTGAGGAAAAAGGATGCTCTGCAGGAGGAGCTTAACCACCTGCTTAGGCCTCAAGTAGGGCTGTGAACAGTCAGGATGTGCATTATTTAAATAGAAAATTGCCTGTCCCATACTAAACAAGTACGGGACACCTTTTATCCCGTATTTCAATATAATAAAAACTGGTTTGCACAATGATATTTTTAATATTACCTTAACTTCCAGTGATACAAAGTTTGCAAAATTAGACAATTTAGTAATGCAAAATCAGTCCCATGATTTACTGAACCGATGTACCTACAGTGCAGAGGTTCCCAAACTATGGGGCGTGGCCCCCTGGGGGGGGGGTGAAGGCAATAAGTTTATTGGGGGGCACGAAGACCTGATGGAGCGGCACTGAGAGGCTGGTCAGGAGGGTGTTCTGTCCAGCCAGAAAAGCAGACAGGGCTCTGTACAGATGGCCTTAGCTGCCAGAACCAGGCTCCCTGCCCGTCTCGCTCCTCCACTGCTGCAGCTGCCACCAACCAGCAATTATGTTCCCCTCCTGGGGGCGTTGGCAGAGAGACTGTGAGCGGGAAATGGAAAGTTATATCCCGCACATACTGACCCCCCCCCTCCCCCCGCCAGACAGAGCCCCATCCTGACCCTGGCCCTTCAGCACAGCTCTGGGGCACACAACCCCATCCACTTGCCCTGTTAGACACAGCCGGCAGTGACAGCAGACAGGGAGACACTCAAGGGCTGGAGTCAGCAGGGAGCCCTGTCCAGCAGGGGGCCATTACTCACGAATGCATCTTCTGCTCCCCTCCCAATCTTGCCCCTTCAGTGCTCCCTTGTTCAATTCCGGAGCTGGATCCCAGCAGCCAAGACAGTCTGACTGCTTCAGGGCGCAGAAGGGTTCCTCAACTGCCACATGGTTAGTTCTCCCCACCTTCTGTGGTTCTGGGCATCCCACCCCTGGCCCCCATGGGTACAGGATACTCCTACCCCTAAGAAAACAGTCCTGTATTTTTGAAATACAATGTTGGTAATCCTAGAAGGGAGGGCATCTTGCCATGAGATTCTTAACCCCCTCCCCAAAGACCCCATGAAAGTGCACAGGGAAATACTTCATATTGCTCCCTTTCACAGGCCCTGCTGGGAGCATGGTTTCTTCACCCCCTTTCCCAGGGTGAACAAGGAAGGGAGATGATCTTTATCTACCTAGAACACAAGTAGTCTCTTCCTTTTCCTGATGTCTGTAGCTGCAATGTATATTGCTGTACAGTGATGACAAAGGAAGGCAACAGGTGGCTTTGGAGTGAAAACAGCAGCTGCAGAGCAGCCCTCAAGAGTAAGCAACAGATGAGAAACTGGTCTCTAATGTTTAAACACTAAAGGGGATTTTTCATCAAAAACCCCACAACTCAACACACTAGTCCAATACAGCTCTGGCAATACTAGCATTAAATATTGCTTCAAGGCCAGCAAATTAATACAAAAGAGTATTTTAGTGTGTGACATCAAACAGAAAACCAACTATCCAAAAAAGCTTCCTTTTTACTAAACAGATCTTCTCTGTCCAGGTATTCAGATCCTATGTACTTATCTTAATGATTCAAATATTTTTTTAAATAAAGTTTTACTTCTGTTAGTATTGCAGAACCAATACATTTTGGCAAAAATAAGCTAATTCTTTTCCAGTTCACACATCCAAATTGTTGACTAAGTTTCATATGCAAAACTTTTATTATTGGTGATGTATGATAGCCACAAAGACTAAAACTTGACTTTCAGGTTTCAGATAAAGTTTGCAGAGCTGGCAGTTGGGGTGGGGGGAGGGGAAGGGGAAAGACATCTTTTTACTCATAAATTGAGTAAAGTATTTTTTTTTTTTTTTTAGGTCACAGAGGAAAAAGAGAACCACCCTCAGTGCCAGTTTTCAGAGTGTAATAGCACTTTTGTGGTTTCCTTACGCAGCAGCATCTCTTTAAAGCCTCAACTAGGATTATAGCTAAGCTTTTTTTAATCATATTTAAAATCTAAAGGAATCACCCCACAATTCTAAATTTTAATAGATTTAGAAGTAGGGGCCTAAGCTGTTTGACAGGGTCACTTGGTGGAGGGAAAGTACATCTTACAAGAAAAAAGTAATTAAAATAAGATTGCTTAAAAACTAAATATAAAACATACAAATTGTTTGAGATTGCAACAGGTTAACAAAAGTAGACAGTGAATTATTATAGGCAATACTTGCAAGGAGACTGAAAAAGGAAAAGCAACAAACCAGAAAAATTTCTTATTTTCTCTAACTTGCTACTTTTATCAGAGCTATAATTTGCTGTGAAATACATCCATTCCAGAGAATGTTTTGTTGTGAATTTTTCCATGCAGTAGGAAGTGGGTTCAGAATTATTAATTCATTTTCCTTTCACATTTCAACAATCAAAGACAAATATTTCAAAGATATTTATGTGAACCAGCACACCACTAGAGGACTATGAATTAAGAACTGTTTACACCATGAAGTTCTTCTGGAATAGTTACAAATATTACCAAGATCCCTTCTAGTCCTATGATTACCATATCACACAATTAATAGAGAATGGATTGGAAGATGGCTTGTTACACTTTTTTCTATACACAGTAAAACTGGCACAATATAACAGTAAATTAGCTTTTATAGATGCTATACAATAGAGTAATCAAGAAGTTTTTTTATGTTGAATTATATTTTATACATTAATGCAAAACTTAATACATTAATATGAGACCAACTAAAAAAAATGAACAAGTGGTGTGTATTCAGCAAAAGAAGCTGCATGTCCGGTATTACAATGGAACAGCAGCAACCCTGAAAGCATTGTGTAAAACGTCTGGCTTTAAACTAGCCCTTAAACCCTCTCTGTAGCTCACAAAACTAAACATTCAAAAGCTCCTAAAAATAGAATTAGAAATACTCCCCTTGAATTTTTGATAGTACCGGGAATACTGACAAGCACTCCTAGACTTCGTTACAAACCCTCATAACTGTCCCTTTTCTGAAATTTTGGAAACATGTCTTACACTTTTTGGTATCCTATAACTAATCTTGGCCCCTACAATGTCCCCCCACCACTAGGCCCTGTGGGTAACATAGGGGATGCATACAAAATTTAGTATTATTTTAACCTGTTCACTTTCCCATCATAAAGTGAGATTACTCAGCCTGTGCAGGGTTGCCAACTCTCCAGTATTGTCCTGGAGTCTCAAGGAATTAAAGATTAATCTTTAATTAAAAATGTCATGTGATGAAATCTCCAGGAATACATCCAACCAAAAACTGGCAATCCTAGCAGTAACTGCAGTTCTTCGAGAGGTGTATCTCTATGGGTACTCCAGTTCAGGTGTGCATGTGCCCCACCCATCTTTGATAAAAGATTTTCATTAGCAGTGTCAGTTTGGTCCGTGCACGCACTGCTGATATCCTCGTGTCCCGCACTGAGGCTATACCAGGCTGTGCGGGTAAACTGCCCTCAGTTCCTTCTCCATTGCCAAGTTTCAGAAGGAAACATCAAATCAGAAGGAAAAGAGGGCTGGTAGAGGTGTCTCTCCCTATGGGAAATCCACTAAGAACTACAAGCCAATGTTCAAACCACTGAGCTATCCCTCCCCCCGGATAAGTAACCGTTTTTCTTCGAATAGTGTCCCTATGGATGCTCCACCTCAAGTGACTCCTGAGCAAGATCCCCATAAGGAAAAGAGAGTTTTGGAATAAAGTCCAAAACATAGCAAAAGAACTGCATTGCCAACTCCCCCACTTCAGATCTAGAGGAATCAATTAAGGCATAAGCCTGGAGACTATATGTACTGAGGACCTGTAGCAGCTCTGCAGATCTCAGACACTAGGACATTTTTAATTAGAGCCATAGATGTAGACAATGGAGTGAGCTGACACACCAGAAGAGGGTGGAACACTAGCAGTACTGTAACAATTAATAATACACGCAGTAATCCATTCAGATAGTCTTTGGGTAAGAACAGCACAACCTTTACATCTGTCGACAAAAGAACAGTTTAGTAGACATTCAAAATGATTTAGCCCTATATGGATAGAAGGCCAACATCCTTCCAACATCTAGAGTATGGAAGGATATCTCCAGACTGGAATTACATGATTTTGCAAAGAAAACTGGTAGGTAAAGGATCTGATCCAGGTGAAACTCAGGAGACATTTTAGGAAGAAACCTGGAGTGTAGCCTTAAGGAAAGCTTGTCCTTACAGAATATTGTGAAAGGAGGTGTGACAGGTTCCCCACCCTTCAGGGTGCTGCCTGGAACTGTATTATCACTGAGCCCGCCTGACCCACCAGTCTGGGCTCCCCTTTCACCCTGTAACGCTGTGACAAGCTGCACGAACACTCCCGGTCTCACACTTTCACCAGCACACAGGTAGGGACACACCCAGCTGCAGAAACACACAATGAAATCAGCTCTGCATTGAAAGGCTCAGCTAAGGAATTGCCCAGTACTCAAGTGCACATTCCACCCCAGAGGATAAACCCAAAAATTGTACTGTCTTGCACTGTACAGAGAATTGTACAGCATAAGCTCATGAAATTCGGCCCCCTCCCTCAATGTGGGGAGGGATATACACAGCTTTCTGCCCCAAGTTATGATTTACACACACACACTGGTTTTAGACAAAAGAAAAAGGTTTAATCACTTAAAATCTATCTTTTGTAGTTAATATAAGGGATAGCAAACAGACCAAAGCAGATTACCTAGCAAATAAAACAAAAACGACATCTAAGCTTAACGCACTAACAAAATCGATATGAGCAGCAATTCTCGCTCTAAACGTTGTTCTAGGCAGTTTGCAGAGAGTCTTGAAGGCAAGCTGCATTTGCTTGCAGCTTAAAACTCCAGATATTCCATTCACAGGCTAGACCACCCTCTAGCCTGGGTTCAGTCCTTTTGTTTCTCAGGTGTTTCTAGCAGTCTTCTTTCTTGGGGGGCAGAGGGAGTCAGAGAAGAATGAACCACAATGTCACTCCCCTGCCTTAAATAGTTTTTGCATATGGCAGGAATCCTTTGTCTCCCAGTTTGATTCCCACCCCCGGTCAGTGGAAAAACACTAGTATTATCATGGAGTCCAGTACCAGGTGACTTGGTCACATGCCCCTGTAGGGTCAGGCAGCCATTGCTCGGAAACTTTTTGCAGTGTCCCCAGGAAGGCTTCTCAGGAAGGCTACCCGGTGGGTGATTAGCATCTTTTAAGACCTATTGTTCTCCCTAATGGCCCTTCCCAGTGAGCCATCTAGACTGATTTCACTCTGTCTGGTGGGAGTTCCCCAGATATAAACACATTTGTAGTAGATGCATAGGAATATTGTCTAACTTCAGATATGAAAATAATACATGCATACAAATAGGATAATCATATTCAGTAAATCATAACCTTTTCAATGATACCTCACATGATCTATCTTGTATAAAATACATCATAGTTAGGCTATAATCATATTATGACAATATTTCCATGAAGAATATGGGGCATCAATGTAATAGCCACTAAGAAGGCTCTTCTCAAACAAATACAGTAAGGAACAGATCACCATCAGTTCAAAAGGAGATTCCATGAGATTTTTAAGAACCAAATTAAGATCCCAAACTGGGATGGGGACTTTCACCTGAGAGAAAAGATTTTTTCAGACCTTTCATGAACCTTACAGTTGTAGGATGAACAAATAGCGAGAGCCCTCAATCGTCTGCAAAGCTATTAATTAAGGCAGCCAAAGGAACCTTGAGAGAATTAAGTGGCCCATTTTCTTTAATCTAGAACAAAAGGAAGTGAGGCAGATTCAGAAACAGCCTTCTGGAATTCACATCAGTGTCTAAATTTTCTCCACTTTGGAAAGTGAATATTTCTGACAGACTCTTTTCTGTTATTTAATAATATCTGCTGTACCTCTGCAGAACAGGACAATTCTAACCCCGCAAACCATGGAGAAGCCACAACTTGAGGCAGTGATTACTCAGATTGTGATGAAGCAGTCAACCGGTGTACTGGGAAAGGAGCTGAGGAGTGATTGGAAGATTTATCACTGGACAAAGAGCTAGGTGAAACAGATAAGGAAACCATGCCTGCCTTGACCACATCTGGGTTATTAAGATAACTCTGGCCTTATCCTATTTTGTTCACCACTCTGAGAATCAGAAGCTTTGGGACAAATGTACAGAACAGCTACTTTGTCCAAATGAAGAGAAAAGTATCCCCCAAGTAACGCAATCTTAACACCCTCCCCCCCCCCCCCCCCGAATAGAATAGATGGCAATTTGTTTGTAGCTGTGGCAAAGAGGTTCACTTTTGGTAATCCCCACGTTTGAAATACGCTGACAAGAAGCTGGGAATCCAACTCCCATTTATAGTCTTGGGAAAAAACACCTGCTGAGAGCATTGGCTGTGACATTTTGACTGCCCAGGAGATGCACTGCTGAAATTCCATGCAATATTTTATGCACTAGTTCCATAACCTTATTGCTTTGGCAGAAGGGGAAGAGAATCTCACTCTTCCCTGCCAACTAATATAAAACACGCCGGACATGTTCTCTGTCATGACTCTGATAGACATAAAACAAAGGCAAGTATTTCTGACCACTCTGAGATCCAATAGGTTGATGTGGAGGGTGGGTTCTTAGGGGTGACCTTCTGCTCTGTACTGTTAGAGCATCGAGGTGCATTCCCCATCCTAACAAAGATGTATTCATGCTTACAATTACCACTGGTGTTGGTTGGAGGAAGGGGAGTTGTAACGGGAGAAGCAACACCCTAATGAGTAAAAGGGGCTGCACCTCAATACATCAGGAGGGATGAGTAATCTGTTCTGCACCTGTATAAGAATAGGTCTGGAAGTGCACATCGTCGTCCAGCCTAGGGGGCAGTGGAGTGTCCCGCCACTGACTGAGCTGTGTCCATTGCCAGGGGGCACATATTCGTTTGACAATAAACCTGGCCGGGTGCCTTCGTACCTTACTAGCCCTTACTAGAGTCTGTGGTCTTTGCGGGTTCTCAGGGGGTCTGAGGTGTCAGCTATCTGCACAGAGCTGGGGCAGCACAGAGAGGGAACATGCACACAGCCGACTGTTATCATCAAACAAGAGCAGAGCACCACACCGGTAGCTACTGACAACACCACCTAAAGTGCAGCACCCATTGGGTCACTAATGAAACAACAACATTAGGGAACTATGCCAAGACAAGACCAGGTTTACACCAGAAAAGGTTTGCTAGTATTCCTCCTACTGTAGATTGGAGTTATGCCAGCAAAAAAAAAGTGCTTTTGTCGATTGAGCTTATGCCAGTTACCGGAGCAAAAAAAGCTATACCAGCAAAAACACTTTTTTGCCAGTATAATTGTGTTTACACTTGGGCTTTTGACAGTATAAAAATGTAGCAAAAAAGAGTAACACCTCTAAGCAACATTACTATCCCAGTAAAAGTTTCTAGTGTAGACCTGGTCTTAGCCTGTATTGCTGTATCAGCAACTTCCCATTTGTATCCAAATGGGAATGTGGGTCTGCACTGTTAAATTGCTTAACTGGTAATTGGTGTTGCTTTTGTGGTTTTGTGTCAGGTGAAGTATGTTGTAACCTTAAACTTTTTAAACAATACAAACATTTTTTTCTGGAAGAACTCTCAACATACCCCTGCACAGGCCTGCACCTCCCAACTTGCCCCAACTTTCAATCAAATCCATGCCTGTAGGATATTCAGCAGAGATAGCCCAAGCATCAGGTTAAAGTGCGCTTCATAAGGAATATAAAGTTTTAAGATAGCAGATACTGTTTCTACTATTCTAGTTTCCCTATTCCTGCTCTCTGGTCAGCTCCTCTCAAGATCGTAACCCAGTCTCCATCCCCTACTTCAAGTCAGAGATAGTAAACAAGAGAAAAAAATTGCCTAACATCCACTGCTCTGCCCATTTTTCATCTTATAAACGAAGTCCCAGGTCAAAATATAAGCATAGGTTACTTTCTCATTTTCATGATGTTTATTACCATTGGTAGTCAATACTGTTTCTAGCTACATCACAAGCAACATCAAATATTTGTCTTATAATATTTTTGATGATGAATTGATGCTTCAGAACCTAAGCTTTCATTTTAAAAGAATGCAGTGTTCCTAACCTTCTAAATGTGAATCTACCATGCAGTGCTGTCTGCGAGAGTCTGTACACAGCCTTAAGGAAAAAAAAAAAAAAAAAGTGTTCACTGCCTCCTACATTCAATGAATGGTTAATATGAAACCAAAATATGGCCATTTAAAACGTTAACAATGTTAACTTTTTCATTATTGATTGTTTTAGCAGAAACATCCAACTGCATTGCGTGGGCAGCATGCATAGAGTAAGGGAAAATGCAGTCATACAAGAGGCTTATCGTTCCTAATCCTAATAATAAAACTTGCTTCAAAGAGAAAGTTGACATTATGCATAACTTGAGTACTTTATCATTTATCAGACTAATACACTCAAGACACTTTTCTTCTAGCTAGTGGGTTGCCCATTTCTCCTTTTTTTAGATCTTTAAAGTCATTCAAATTCAATTTCAGTGAACCTTAGAGTTCAAACATAACAGTACTAACAGCTTCCATTGATCAAGGTAATTTGTACAAGTAATTTTTTTTATAATCTTGTACTTTTATCTGAACTAAATGAATTAAAAAAAGCATACTTTTGAATTTCACTTAGAGGACAACAACTTCCCAAAAAGCAAGACAGATTACCTCCTCAGAAATGTGGCTCTTTTCTCTGTCAAATACGTCAAACTAAAAAGTGTACCACTAAATTTATCAACAATCCACAGCATGTAATCATTTTGTAAAGTTATCTTTATAGTCCATTGGATAAGACTAAAATACCACCAACTCTTAGCAGAATACATAAACATTAAATATACACCTCTACCCAGATACAGCGCTGTCCTCAAGAGCCAAAAAAAAAAAAAATCTTACCGCGTTATAGGTGAAACCGCGTTATATCGAACTTGCTTTGATCCGCCGGAGTGCGCAGCCCCGTCCCCCCGGAGCACCACTTTACTGCATTATATCCTAATTCGTGTTATATCGGGTCGCGTTATATCGGGGTAGAGGTGTACTTGACAGTCGGAAAAGCCAAAGAGGCCAAGATTAGGAACTAAAAGGAAGAGGTCTCAGTTTCTGGTAACTACATTAATGCTTCAAGATGAATGTGAAAGCCTCAAGATATAAATGTCCTCAAAAAAAGGACTAATAATGAGTTCTTGTCAGTCTACGCATGAAATGCTTAACACTAGGTCCTTGTCCACACTCCCATATAAACCATCTGGAGCATGGTTGCCTAGCTGATCAGATTTCGTATACACAAATGAGAATGATCACCATAAATGTAGTAAGCAGTTCAAGTAAGATGGCCTCCTAAAGGTGGAAAAATATCTACATTATCACAGAAGTAAGTTTAATGTTTTAGCTGGCATAGCTAAAATGACAAGACTGGACAATTCAACATAAGCACTTGTGTGATTTAATCAATCTCCCTTTTCTGAAAGTTTCAAAATTGGGCACAAATGTTCTGCCTTACTTTTGAAGTCCCATAACATTGTCATCTTTACATTTCATATAAACTTTCAGCAGCATAGTCAAAGTAGGTAAAACCAGGTCAGATAAAACAAACTAGCTACTATTTTACAAATAGCTTCTGATAGCATCAAACATTTGTTTATTTTGTAAATGATGGGTGTTGGCCCTTATTTTATGAGTCAACAGAATCAAGAAATTCAGTGGACAGGAATCAGGATTTCACTGTTGCATCTGAAGAACCACTAGCTGCGATAACACAACCTAGAGAAAACAGTAAGATTACCACTCATGAGGAGGCTAGCCTATGGTAAAATAAATAAATAAAAATTAAAAGATTCTGGCAAGAGTTTTACCTTCCAGTTTATACTCAGTCAGTGAGGAAAATGGAAGCAAAGGAGAAAATTAATTGGAACATCACTACGTTCCAGTATTAGTTGTAGTAAGCTGGAAACTGGATGTTTTGATAGATCACTTAAAGCTCCTCTAGAAAATATCTTGAAAGTAATGCCCATGAGCTGGGGGGGGGGAAAAAAACACTCCTGTTGAAAGAGTATGACATCAACTTTAACTTTCTGGACAGGTGGTATGCCCTAACTTGAGAATCATTCCATAGTCACCTGCTATGGTTGTGTGTTCTGCTAAGAGTTGGTGGTACTTTAATCTTACCCAATGAACTATAAAGATAACATTACAAAAAGATTACATGCCATAGATTATTGATAAATTTAGTGGTACACTTTTTAGTTTGAAGTATTTGACAAAGAAAAGTGCCACACTTCTGAGGATGTAAGCTGTATTCCGCTTCAAATGTGTATCTAGGCATTCAGTGACCAGATATTTAACCAAGAGCAAAATCTCTGTTGTAAAGTGTGAAAGGCCAGAGAGATTTCTTCTCTAGAATTTTTATGTGGTAGATTCATGGGCCTTTGGTCATGACAAATGAAAACCGCCCAGAATTACAGATTTGTATTTCCAAGAAGAAACAGCTTGTCTAGTTTCCAAATAGATTCTCACCCTTGTTCCGCCAAAGAAACATTGTCACTAATAAGAGAATTCTGATCCTGAGTATTATAGATTTTAAAGAAAAGAACGCTTTTGAAGGATTCATTCAGCAGCCATTTCACACTACTGAGTCTAGAACTGTAAGCAGAAGCTTTGTCCCGCTCCCTCCTCCCTCCAGCCCAGTTCAGTGGAGCTCGGGCGGGCTCAGGCATCAGTCCCCCCTCTTGGAGTCATGTAGTAATTTTTATTGTCAGAAGTGGGTTGTGGTGCAATGAAATTTGAGAACCCCTAGTCTAGAAAACATTACCCATGAGGAAAGATTGAAAAAATTGGGTTTGTTTAAAGGGAAGACTAGGGGGGGGGGGGGAACATGATAACAGTATTCAAGTACATAGAAGGTTGTTACAAGAAGATGGGAAGAAAATTGTTCTCGTTCACCTCTGAGGATAGGACAAGAAGCAATGAGCTAAAATTGCGGGAGGAGACAGTTAGGTTGGACAAAAGGAAAAACTTCCTGTCAGGGTAGTTAAGCACTGGACCACATTACCTAGGGAGGTTGTGGAATCTCCATCACTGGAGGTTTTTAAAGAGCAAGTTAGACAAACATCTATCAAGGATGGCCTAGAATCTGATAATACTTAGTCCTATCTTGAGTGCAGGGGACTGGACTAGAAGACCTCTCAAGGTCCCTTCCAGGCCTACACTTATGTTTCTAAGTTTTGTACCTTGGTAAATTGGTAAATTGCCTTGAGCTCTATTGATGTATAGCTAGGTATTCTTATCAATACCTGTTCACAGTAATGTTTCAACTGCAAACTTACAACTGCCTAAGTGACAATTAACTCCTATCCACATTTATCTGTCTGTTAAAAACAACTAGGAAATTCACTGACAAAAAATGAAGGTTGCCTGGTAGCATATTGTCCCTTTCCAAAATGCTGAGTGCAGAAAAACTCAAACTTCTGAAAACCAGGAAATACAGATTAGTGTATGCAGGGTTGGGCAACTGACAAGCCAAATAACATCAAAAAAGGTCAAATATTTTAAAGCGGTAATTTATTACAACAACAACAAAAAGAAGACAGACTAGGGTCTCAAATAGGCATAGCCTTAGCTAGGTACTTATGCCTAATTACAAAAACAAAGTTACTCAACAGTTATTTTAACTCAAAAAAATGCAAGACAATTAAATGAAGTTTTTAAAAGTGGAAGAATAATTACTTTTTAGCAATGTTAAGTCAGCATTTAAATGCATTATTCAAGACTGAACAGTTAACAAAGAAAGAAAATTACACAGAAAAAAAAATGTAGCCATTATAAAAGAAAAGGTCATTTTTAAATGCACTTAATGCTAAGCACACAGAAGGCCAACTCTTCAAACAGCTTAATGGTTGTGAACCCTCCTCTCCACCCTTCCACATTCGCACCCCTCTGAGTTAATATCAGTGTTTGCCTAGGTCAGTTTAGACTGTAAACTCTTTCAGCCAGGAACTGTGTCTTTTAAACTTGTTTAATGTGCTTTGTAAGCCACTGTGTATATAGATGACCTGGTATACAAATAAAGATAAAAATACATAATGTTGATTCTAGAAATTTCTACCCAATCAAGATGCTCAGCTTTCAATTAGTTGAGCATTTTCCCAAAAGGTGCCATTAGCATATTGAAAAGTGAGCAATCAAGACATTTAGGTAGGCTTACTAATACATGGCACCATGATGCAATTAAAACACAGGCCACCACCTAAATTTGAGCTTTCTTGCTGGAATATTTGCCAGTACTGGACAGTGGTCAAAAATAGGTTTGAACTGACATATTTGGCTGGTCAATTGGCTGGTCACATTCGCAAGCCTACATACATGCCCACAGAACATTAACTCTGCCTTCTGAACCATGTCCCAGTATACCCATAACACACAGTCACATTCTGCCTTCACACTGTGCTGAACAGGAACTACCTATAGATGCCTTCTATTCAAACACTTAGTCTATTCCACATCTGCTAAATTTTTATAATCGCTTTACCCCACTTTACAATCCCTTTACCTAGGTTGCTAGGTGTCCAGTTTTCGACCAGAGAGTCTGATTTTACAGTCTCCAGTCAGAAGTATGGACCGGACACCAAAAGTCCAGTTACCACAGGACTTAACTGGTGTGGAGAGAGAGGAACAGCTTCCCCAGGTGTAGAGCCGGTGGAGTGTGGCATCAGTACCCAGCCCCCCGCAGCTCTGGGCCCAGCAGCATCAGCCAGAGCCCACGGCAGAGCAGCGAGCACTGGGAGGGGCCAGTCTGCCCCTGGTCAGAGGCCCTTTTGGTTCTGCTCTACCCTAGCCCCTGAGCAGGGCTGGCTTGGCTGCTGCAATGGACCTGGAGGAGCCACCCACGAGGTAATAGAGCAGGGCCTGGCCCTTTGCCAGCAGCTGGCCAGGGAAGGATTCCTGGGGGGAGCTGAGCAGTCCACACAATTTTGACCATAGCTGTAGTGCTGGGGCACAGGGTCCCAGCCCATTCTACTTGCCTTAAGGGAAAGCAGGCAGGGGGGAGGTGAAGCGCCGGTCATCAACCTGCACCAACCCCTGCTCAGCCAAGGCCACCCCTACCTGCATCTCATGGGCAGGCAGGCAGGCTCCCAGCCCTGGCTCCGTGGTGGCAGATGACTAGTCCCCTTCCAAGCAGAGGCAGCCCAGCTGGGGAAGGATGGGAATGGGAGAGGATCGAGCAATGGGGAAGGGGGAGGAGAGAGAGGAAGGAGAGAAATGAGTGGGAACAGGGCCTCAGGGGAAAGAGGCGGAGCAGAGGAGGTTACGGTGCTCCTGCTGGAGTGTCCAGTTTTGAGAAATTGAAAAGTTGGAAACTCTACCTTTACCCTTATGTACACAAAGCCAACGAACAGTATAGTTTCACTTGCCCTTCATTATACTCCCAGTGCTCACTCACTTCCCACCTAGTGTTGACAATTCCCATAGCAAGACCATTCCTATACACAGATACTGACACAACCTACATCAGAGATGAGCAAACTACAGCCCACGGGACCATCCTGCCCGGCCCCCGAGCTCCTGGCCCGGGAGGCTAGCTCCCGGCCCCTCCCCTCCCCTGCTGTTCCCCCTCCCCCGCAGCCTCAGCTCGCTCGCTCTGCCGCTGGCGCAATGCTCTGGGCGGCTGGGCTGAGCGCTCCTGGGGCAGCACAGCTGCAGAACCCGGCCTGACCCAGTCTCTGTGCTGCATGCTGGTGGTGGCGGCGTGGCACGGCTCCAGCCAGGCGGCGCAGCTGTAACGCCGCCAGCCACCGGTGCTCCAGGTAGCGCAGTAAGGGGGCAGGGAGCAGGGTAGGTTGGATAGAGGAGGGGAATTCGGGGTGGTGATCAGGGGGTGAGGGGAACAGGGGGTTGAATGGGGGCAGGGGTCCAGGGGGACAGTCAGGAAGGAGAGGGTGTTGGATAGGGTGGCAGGGGGCAGTCAGGGGACAGGGAGAAGGGGTGGTTGGATGGGGCAGGGGTCCCGGAGAGGCAGTCAGGAATGAGAGGAGGAGTTGAATGGAGCGGCAGGGGTCCGGGGGCAGTCAGGGGACAGGGAGCGGGAGTGTGTGGATGGGGAAGGAGTCCCAGGGGGCCACCAGGGAATGGGGGGGGGTTGGATGGGGCAGGAGTCCGGGGGGGGGGGCGCAGATAGGAGGTGGGAGTCTGGCCTCGACCCCCTCCCCTACCCTCCATACAATTTACAAAACCCGATGCGGCCCTCAGGCCAAAAAGTTTGCCAGCCTCTGACCTACATAATATAGTACTGAAATGAGGCATACTGAATCTCTCAAGGTACACATGCATTTCTTTCCTTTGATCACATACATGGGGATGGGGTCACACAGAAGGACTCTCATATTCCTAAAAGGGCAGAACCCCCCAGATCACCTCATAACACAGTCATACCTCTGCCAAATTTGCTCTATACAACCCTTCCATTCAATACCGCTACACATAACACTGTGAATGCAGCTGGAATGCATGCAGATCATTCCCAATTGCTGTTGCCCGCTCTAGGAGTGCGGAGTTAAGGTTGCATGGCTGTGTACCTTAATTCTGTATTTCCTGGTTCTCAGATGTTTTGAGTTTTGCTGAATTCGACACTATGGATATGCACGAGATATCACCAGGCAACCTTAACTCTGTGTTAATGAAGTGTTCTTTGTCAGTGAATACCTAGGTAGATGCATCTACTAAAGCAAAAATATTTTTATGGAAAAACTGAAGGCTAATTTTTCATTTGAATTTAAATCTAATTTCTACATTAATAATCGTCATGGGCTTGGTTCTTCACAACTACTATATACACAATAAATTACACGGCTCTAAAAGATTCCAATCTACTATCTATTGATAGTAGAAAAACTTGCAAGTCAAGCTGCTAGTGGAGAAAAATGAAATTGGAATTATCAAGATCCTGGGGGCCAGTTGAGAAACATTAGATGTGTTGATATTTAATATAAGCCAAATAATATTTTAAGGTTTGCCTGGTCGCAAGACTCTCAGGATGTTTTGCCGTTAAGATTAAGCTAACTTTAGAGAGTGGAATTTTATCAAGCAGTAACCCTTAGCATGTGTTGAAAGCTGTTGTAGGAGAAATCTCAGCATTGTACTAACCACAAGATATGAAACAAATGTCCAAAAAAAAGGCTTATGTGACTAACCAACAGGTGTTGAAATGGTTGGAAACTTGCAATGGAACAAAGAACCCTGAAAATAGCCTGTTTTAACAACTGTGTACCAAAACGAAGGAATAGATACGGACCAGAATGATACAGAGGAAGAGTAACAAGGACATAACTGCCCCTAAATCATAGGAAAAGTAAGACCATCTGCAGGCTGTCACAGAACTACAGGGAACATCTTTCCATAGCTGTTGGTAACTGTATGCCTCTCTGTATGTGCTGTTTTTTCTAATTGTTAAATCAATAAATCCAATCAAAGCTGAGGTTTGTTTTTATTAAACTAATCCATACTTAAAATAACTCCTCTCATTAAACATATAATCACAGTTAACAAGATTAACCATTACTTGTTATCAATTAATTGGTTCTTGATTACTGACAAATTACTGATCATTAATCACAAACAGATGCTCTTCAGGTTCACCCAGGAGGTGAAGGGGAAATGGAGAAAGGTGACTTAAAGCTATCTTTGCACTCCTCCAGTCCTGGGGAAGGTCAGCATTGAGCCAGTCCCCAGGCCCAAATTAAAGCAGCTTGAGGACTGCTATAATTGCCACCAGTTGCCAACACCACAAAAGTACCATTATGACAACCAGTGATTATTAGTGATTAATCTATGAAAGGGATCCCTGGCCACACTTTTTTCCCCAGCCATGCCCCATGTTCCAGTCAGAGGGAGAAGGGGCAACACAGGCACCCCACATTCCTCCTAAGTAGCAGAATTCAGTTAGGGCTAGTTAACCTGGAATTAGAACAGCTTTGTAACAGGCCAGACAAAGCTGCCCCAATGTACCAGAGGACTTGGCCCCAAAATTTCTAACAATGTTAAAATGGAGCAATACTGACGATATGAAAGTGACAGAACCTTATTTACCTTCTTCAGTGGGGAATGTTTCCAGAAACAAGGCCTGTTTTTTAAACAGGACAGTTTTACTGTTACTGAAGAATATTTTTACAACAGTCAATCATTATACTACAGTGCTGTATACACTTTATAACTAGTTAAGAGTCTTGTTACAGGATTGCATATCAAGATATTCCAAGACCAGTAACTCAAACACAGTTTGACCAGTTCTCAAACTCTGCAGAAAATGTATTCCTCACTTTCAGAGCAATCCAATTTCACTAACCAAAGTTATAAGAGGGTTAAAAATAAGCCGTAAAATGAAACCTAGCTGTAACATTAAATATGGAGACTATGGCCAAGAGCTTCAAAAATGGATGCCCAAAGTTAGACTCCTAAGTCCTTAGGAACTTTTGTTTGTTTGTTTAAATTGGGGCCTTTTAAAAGAAATTAAATATATGTTTATGACGAACTGGGACTGTTCTTACCGTGGTGTGTGAATGCTGACAGGGGAGTGTGGCTAGGATAGTCTGCATTGGGGGATGGGAGTCTGCCCGAAGGCGAATACCTGAGCGTGTAACATGAGAACCCAGGAAGGGGTTGGAGGCCAGGTGACACCTTGGCCCGGGAAACTGAACAAAGGGTGTGGGAGGGGTCGCTGAAGGCAGAGTGTTGGAAGCGGGCTGGAGAGATGGCTGGGAGGCAGAGATGGCTCTGACCCCCCCAAAGGGGGGGGGGCTGGGATGCCCTGGGACCCCAAGCTGGACCTAACTGAGGGGGGCCCTGTTGTCTGTGCCTGCAAGACCTGTCTTGGACTGTATTCCTGTCATCCAAATAAACCTTCTGCTTTACTGGCTGGCTGAGAGTCATGGTGAATCGCAGGAAGCCGGGGGTGCAGGGCCCTGAGTTCCCCAATACTCCGTGACAATGTTAAATACACACAGTCTGAAGGTAATAGCCACACAATAATTTGAAGATTCATGTGGTAACTTGCATTTATCCCACATTTTCAAATGCCTCTACCACATTCTCCCCCACTAAACCATCTTCTTTAGGATTACTAAAATTCTATACTTTCTAAACATCTTCAACAGCCACCCAAAAAAACACTTTTTCCCACCATATGGATCTTTCACTCTCATGGCACTTCCCTAAGACAGGTAACATTCAAGTTCTAGGTCATTCACAGGTTGAAGATCTGCTATTTCACGATCCTTCAAGACTAAAAATGCAGGGTTTGTACCACTGAAAAGAGGAGATTCTCAGCTTTCCAACAGATCGCCAGCATTTGTTTCTAGTCCTGGAAAATCGGTACATATGAAACAAAGTAAACAGATACAAATGTAATGATTTCTCTCTCGCTCGCTCTCTCAGAAGTCTATACATTTAGATTCATAGTGCTAACAAAGTCAGGTTTATAGATAGAGGAATTTAAAGAAATTATTACGACAATTTTTTAAAACAAATCAACTTTTCTTAACTAATTTTCTTGTAAAATATGTGGTGTATATGGACTATATAATTGTGCGGTCTAAAAGTCTCATCAGCACTCATTTACCTTTACCTGCATAGACAAAATAAACACAGAAGAGAGAAACTAGGATGAGAATTTAAGGCTTCTGCAAGTAAAACTGAGTATACCTTCTTTAGCCACACCCTATTTCTACTAGTTCCAGCAGAGAAAGTCAGTTGCAGGATCTTGCCACTGAACAAATCTACGTTTTGTAATGGCCCAGTTAGTGCTGTCAAGTCAACTGCAGACAGGGATTGATGAGCCACCTCTTTCCCTCTCTGCAAATTATTGGGGGAGGGGGTAGGAAGTATGACAGCTGGAATTTGAACGTCACTCAAATGCAGACATAATTTTGTGATGTTTCCCATCTGGCTCCTCAGTTCTCTCAGAGTCTGAAACATGATGAAATGGCTCCAAGTTTCCTTTATGCACTCAAACCTACCAGATAGGGTCCCGTAGCGGGGGGTTTATAGGTCCCTTCCACCTTGCGGGTGGGCGAAGTCTCCCTGGCTCATTCTCGGCATTAGTAGTGGCCGGTGAGGTTGGGTGGGGTTGGGGCTCAGAGGGTAGGGTCCCTTCCCCCTTGTAGGTGGGTGAGGTCTCCCTGGCTCGCTCTTGGCATTGGTGGCGGCTGGTGGGGCTGGGTGGGTTGGGGGCTCAGGGGGTAAGGCCCAGTGGGGGAGGGGGGGTTGATAGGTCCTTTGTGGGAGGGCGAGGTCTCCCCGGCTCGCTCTCAGTATTGGCGGCGGCCGGTGAGGTTGGGTGGGTTCAGGGCTCAGGGTATAAGGCCCAGCGGGAGGGTGGGGGGGTTAGCGAGTCCCTTCTCCCTTGCAGGTGGGCGAGGTCTAATCGGCTCACTCTTGGTATTGGCGGTGGCCAGTGATGTGTTCTATGTAGATGTCCCAGGACCAACGGATAGTGTCTGAGACCATTAGGCGTCTCATGAGCCATGTGTAGTGACGGCCCACTCCACAGGTCCTCAGCACTCGCTCGTTGCATGGGTCCCAGGCACCCAGGGTCCCAACAAGCAGAGCGTCTGTGTGTTCCTTCCAAGCAATCTGAATTAATACTTTGACCTTGTTGTGTATGGTACAACATTCATACTCCACCTTTAGAATGAAGTCTTCAGTTTATGTGCCCAAAGACCTCAGGAAGGTTAGCTAAGTATACCACCAAGATCAATTGAAGGCATAAGCAAAAGGCAATCACTAACCATTAATGAAAACCTGCACTCCTGCTCTTAATTAAATGAGTCACGATAGCACTTTACTTCATGCATAATCTAATTTCAGCATAAACAATAGTTGATAGTTACAGAAACCCACATAATCACAAATCAATTCAAAAGTGTCATGAATGTACAGCACCAGACACTGATTGCTCTTGAACATCTTTAGAACCTTTGAAGCCATTTCTATTATGCAGGGAAGAATATGATTTTTCTGTGGTAAATGTGCTGTACATTGTGCAAAATAAAAGACATCTGAAAAAGTTCATGTTGACATTGCCAGTTTGAGTAACCAAATCTTGATCAGTTTTGGAGGCTTAAGTTTTCACTGAAAAATGTCTTCAGGTTTACCTTTCACTGATGTCCAGTTTCTAGATCAGAGGTGGGCAAATTACAGCCTATGGGCCACATCCGGCCCACGGGACCGTCCTGCTGGGCCCTTGAGCTCCCGGCCAGGGAGGCTCGCCCCCAGCCCTTCCCCTGCTGTCCCCGCTCCCCCGCAGCCTCAGCGTGACACGACGCCAGCGCGGGAGGGGGCTGCACTGTGGGGAGCAGGAGAGCAGGGAGGGAGACTCATCTGCTGCCTCAGGAGAGCAGGCAGGAGGTGCGGGTGGCGGGAACGCTGCGAACGCAGGCAGAGGACTTGGGAGGAGCACCGGGAAGCTGCGCAGCCAGCCCGAAAAAAGCAGTGTTTTGAAGGGGAAACCGCCGCTTCTCTCCAGCTGCGCAGCTGCCCCTGTTCCTCCTATGTTCGCAGGGCCACATTTGGGGGGGGGGGGGAGAGTTGGATAGGGTTCCAAGGGAGCTGTCAGGGGGCAGGGGTGTGGATAGGGGGTGGGGTCCCAAGAGGGCGGTTAGGGGCAGGAGTTCCCAGGAGGGGGTGGTCAGGGACAAGGAGTGGGGGGAGTTGGATGGGTCACGGGGTCTGAGGGGGACAGTCAGGGGGCGGGAAGTGGGATGGGGCGGATAGGGTTAGGGTTTGGGGAGGCAGAGCCTTCCCTACCCAGCCCTCCATACAGTTTTGGAACCCCAATGTGGGCCTCAGGCCAAAAAGTTTGCCCACCCCTGTCCTAGATGCTGATATAACATTGAAGGCCTCATACTTTTGGCATGAAGCACTTTAGGATGCCCTATATTTTAAACAATCAATACGAAAATGCTTTCCCCACCTTCTCTTTCAGCCATTGTTGGAGCAAATTGACACTGTCCTTTTCCACAAAAGGATCTCTTTCCAAATCAATGAGCTCCAGCAAAAATGAGAATATGCAATGCGTTTGTGTAAGGCTCACTGGTGCCCTCAGGCCCCTTAAAGCATATAGATTGTGGCAAAATGTGTCCCTGAAATCAGAACATCAGATATGCCTGCTGTAAACTTTGTGTTGTACATAATAGCAACATTTGAATAGGACATGTTCTCTTATATAAGGCAGATCTTGCGGGGCATGTAGCATCTTTTTGCAGGGTGCTTACACAGAGCCTAGCACCATGGGGTCTGGTCCATGACTAGGGTTCCTCCGCATTACCCCAATAAATAAATACTGTTTTATTAGCAGAAGTGTTATCAGCCTGCTGCACACACTCATATCCTTTACTGAACCACTAGCAGGGGATCTCAGAATACAATAATTTGGTGCTCTTCTAGTGAAACACTATTAGGGTGCTATATGCATTTTCCCCTCCATTTTACTTTTTTGCATGAACTCCCACAAAACCCTATAAACCCTCTTTGACCTGCAATCCATAATGTGGGAAAGCTCTGAGACCTACAGATATAAACACACTATAAGAACCAATAATTTTTATTATTCTTATAATACAGTGTAAGGCTTATCTCGTCACCAAGAGGCCAATTAGTTTACAGTATTGTATGAAAAGTTAATATAAACTTAGACTGTGTGACAATAGCTCATAGTATCTTTTTTTTTTTTTAGTAATAGTTACCATAGCTTGTTTTCACTGCTAAAAAAGGGTGGATTTTCAGCAAGATAACTAAAGCATGTTCGCTATTGCGCTATAAAATCCTAGTGAAGACAAAACATTGTAATTTTACCACAAGGTAGCCAAGCCAGGTTAACCATAGTTGGGTTAACAGTGTGGACCTCTTCCAGCAACCCGTGGTAAAATTATTGTCTTGTCCCCACTGGGATTTTACAAAGCAATAGTTAACACACATTTACGTATCCCACTGGGAAAAAAGAAACCACATCTTTTTTTGCAATAAAGACATAGCCTAGGATTTATGGCAAACTGAAATTTTAGAGTGAGAAACGAGCAGTAGGACATTTAGTCTGGTGAAAAGCCTGGGCTAAGATAAAAAGGACACATGGCTGATAGATGGCCTGTTAATGACTCAGTGCTTCATTCCCTATGGAGCAGTCCAAACAAACTCTTTTCTAGACAACAAACCCAAATATTGAAAAGCCAGAAAACTGCTTTAATTGTTCTGTACACTTGGACAGTTCTAAGTATTAATAATGGCACCTGAGGGAAACCTTTATTCTGAATGTTTTCATGTAATCTCTTCCAACTCTTTAAATCCTGAACTCTGACAGAAAGTTATGGGCCCAACCTTTCATTACACACACACACACACACACACACACTCTCAAATTCACCTATTGTTGACACGAATAGTCAGCAGCGAGCATTTTTGCAGTCTAGACAAAAGTTTATAACCACCGTTAAGACTCAAATGCTATGTTGATGAGAATTATTAAAGATACTTCTTATGCAGAGTTCATGGTGGTCACAGTTATAGCTGACACAGGCAAGAGGTGTAATTACCTAGAGCCTCAAATATTGTTATACCTGGTACAAGCTTGTAACCTCTTCAAGAACTACAAGTGAATTTGCACATAAGCTCTAACCTCTAGCATAATTTCTGACTCTTTAGCAGCACAGAGGAAATTCTCAAGTTATAGGCAGCATCCACTAATCTGAGTTATGTGAGCACAATAGGCTTTTTCTTTAAAGATTTTGGAAGAGGGGAAAGAAGAGTTACCCTATTCTAACTATGGCTCTTCAGGATATTGTAGTCAGTGTGGATCCCACCATAGGAACAGGTGTGCATGCACTTCACCTGCATAAGATCAGCTTCTTTTGAATAGCAGTGTCCATCAGGGCTGCATATGCACCCTGTGCCTCTTCTTGCTCCCGTGTGAAGACACAAAAGGGCATATAATAAATGACCCTCCCTCAGTTCTATCACAATTCAAAGCCCACGATAGCAGAGGACTCCAAAAATCAGAAATGGAGGACTACAGGGAAAATAATGAATATCTCTGAGTATGTGTCAGCCTGGATCCAATCTGCATGTGACTGGAAAGCAGTATCACCTCTGGATGGGGGGAGGGGAGGAGGAGAAGGAGGATGGGGAGTCTCGCATCAGTTGAACTGCGATTGCAGTACAGGTCCCCCAACTTTGGCATCTGACTTGGCATCTCTGTCCAAGGCTTAGTGTTTGATAAATGTCAGTGAGTTACTCCATATTGCTGCTCTACAGATTGTTGATACTGGCACATCTCTGAAGCAGAGAGATGATGTTGCTTGTGCTGTGGTGGAGACAGCTAGACAATGTTCAATGGAAGCAGTATACCAGCTAACTGCTAACACGGCAAAATATGTTGTGTCATCCATTTTGATAGTCAAATGAGATGGCCTGAGCTTTAGATTAGTCACTATAGCAAGAAACAAGCAGGGGGACAGCTTGAATAGTTGGGTTCTGTTAAAATAATAAAACAAGGCCCTGAAAACATCAAGAGTGTGCAACTGCTTCTTCTCCCGGAGCAGAGTGAGACTTAGGAAAGGAAACTGGCCCTAGTTGTTTTCTGGGGAAGGAGGCAGTAGACATGATATATCTTGATTTTAATAAGGCTTTTGACATTCCCACATGACCGTCACATAAGCAAATTAGGGAAATATGGTCTATCTGAAATTACTATAAGGTGAGTGCAAAACTGTTTGTAAGACTCTACTCAAGGAGTAATCATCAATAATCTGCTTCAAACTGGGAGGGTGTATCTATTGTAGTCCCACAAGACACAGTCCTAGGTTCAGTACTATTCAATATTTTCATTTATGACTTGGATAGTAGGGTGGAGAGTATGCTTATAAAATTTGTAGATGAGCACCATCACCAAAGTAAAAAAATATATATTTATTTATTTGTTTGTTTTTAAACCAAAACTATTTGGCAAATGTGACTCAAATTCATCAACAGTTTCAAGCATTTATTTTTGGCAAAAAAAAATTATTTGTCTGAAAAATATCAGCCCGCTCTTGTTATAGATGCTGGCTTTTTGCTTGGCGTGCTGGCTTCAAGCTGTTCGTGCCAAAGGATTTCATTAATGCCAAAGTTTTCAGGGTCAAAGTTGCTAGCGCCAGCTTCATCAGCATCCTCTTAGCCTTCCTTTCATTGCCCAATCCCGGGGGCCTGGAATGTGCTCGAGGGAGTGCTAGCCAATGCTGTCTTTTCCAGACTCACACTGGAAGTTATCACCAGAGGGTCTGAAGTGACCCACATGCACTGCTGTAGCAGAAACATGAGCCAAGCATCATTGGTTTTGCAGGTCCTTGAGAAGAAGGACTTTTACATAGAGCACCTATCAGGTATGTGGATCTCTTGTAGGTAGAAGAGGTATCAATTACATCCATCTTTGGTGGGATTCAGTCCGTCGCAAGACAGGCATTGTTTGAATCCTAATGATTTAGAGTCTGCCAAGAGGCGTGGCCACTGGCATGCAGCATTTTACACCAGTGTAAAGAGGGATGCACAAAGCAATAGCTGATAGGACCTTCCAAAGAAAAGAAAACTGAGGAAAACAGAAGTGTGAAAATGAAGTTTGTTTCACACAGAAGTTGAAAAACTGAAATGAAGTCTTCCAAGTCAGATATTCACTAAGTTTCAGATCGTTGCCATGGGTGGTAAGAAAAAAGCAAGGGAGGGTCACAGCCACTCTACCCTTTATGCCTTTGCACTGAAGTATGAGGCAGTGCCAACAGAGACAATTATTCAAAAGATTCTGATCTTACATGAATGTGCATCACATTGGGATCCACACTGACACATACGCAAAGCAATAAGGCTTTTCCAGACTAAAACTTCATTAAGACGAAGTTAAGGATGAAAATATAGTCTCTTTTAAAACAAAGTAAAACATTGCTGAATCAGGACATCTGCTGTTAAGTTACCAGCCCACACACAAGGTTTACACTTAACTTTGTTTAATTCCTATCATTTCATTTGGGTTTTGTTGTGAGTTTTATTGTTTTGTCAGTTTTTCTTTAAAATATATGCTATTAGCTTTGTTTTCAAAAAGGGCAGAAATCAACTGATTCTTGATTAATCTATGTCTAGAATCTAAGAATAGATAGTCAGTCTTGTGAGAATTGTTAATGTACCAAAACTAGGGATCTCTTAATTATCTAGGACATGCTCCCCATAAGAAGGTCTAACACAGCTCATTTTCGGGCAACAGAGCCCAGAACTTGGAGGAAGAAAGGAAATCTGTTTTAGAATTGAACTAAAAGTTGAACTAATTTTTTTCAAAACTGTGGCTAATTAACTGCATGTAGGTGAAAGATTAAATTAAATCATTTCCCCAAGAATGTGATAACTCAAATCTGTGTACTGAACACCTTCTTTTAAAAAAGTCCTTTTAGGTATGAATTTGATGATCAAGGAAATGAAACACCTTTATTTAACTTCAAAGAATACAGAAAAATATTTTAAAAACTCAGAAACCAAGTACTGGCAAGGAGCCATCAAGCATATGGCTCAAACAGGCAGCTCCAGAAATATTCATTAGTAGAAAAAAAAAAAAAAAAAAAAAAAAAAAAGACAGAGGCTTTTGACCAGAAACAACTTCAGTTCCTTTTTTTTTTTTTTTAGCTTTTGAATATTGTACCTTTTTCAAAACTAAATTCTAGAAATAGTCAGAATAACAATAGGTTAAGAAATGCAAATAGAGCAGTTAAGTTTTAAAATCATTTCTCTTTCTTGTAATCTTTAAACTGAATTAATTTTTATTCCTGTGTATCATTTTGTTATTTAAACAGACTATAAAAGGAATGAGTTATTTATGTCTTCTGAAATTGTACCAAATTATATTTTGCCTGTCCTCTTAGGGCTTTTCTACATGGTGCATCAGTGCTCACTACATGGGATGTGATTTCTAAAGCACACTAACTTGCTGAGCATTAATTGGTCCATTTAGACCCTACTGATGCATACTACAGGTGTGCTTTCATCTAGTGCAGGCTACTCTTTACTCCAGTATGTCTGGGAAAGTTTATGAAAGCCCGGTGGGGTACTGAGCAAAAAGACAGACAAGAAGGGGCAGCTCATAATATATCGGATAATTTATATCACATACAGTGTGCTTAGTGTTTGTTTTTTGTGACACTTCTATCACAAATGTATTATGCAATGCCAAATAAAGATTTTTTTTTTTATTATCTGCTATTTCTTGGTGTCTGGTACTTTCAAAACGAGTCATGCTGTAGACTAGTGATATATATTTCAGACTGATCCATAGTATTACAAATATTAAAAAGTTGTTTAGAAAGAATTCATCAATGAAATACTTGGAAAGAATCATAGTAGGAAAGGCTTAATTATTTAAATTGTTACATTCAAATTATTATAATTGGTGGTAAGTAGATTCCCCACCCCCCTCATCAACTGAAGTCTTGTGTGTGTGTACAAACCAATGAGCAGGGCTAACCTTCTCAGGATTTGTCTACATAGGAAAGTTTACAGTTATACTGGTATAGCCTCCCTGTATGGGCATATTCTGGAGTAAAAGTAGCTTTTTGTTCCCTCCCCACTACTTATTTTTGAAACATTAATTCACACCCTTTCCAAAGCAACATAAGCAAAACTGAAAAACTCTTATTCCAGAATAACTATTCACACAGGGGGTTATACTGGTAGAACTATATTGGTTTAAATTCACATTTTAGTTTATGCCAGTATAAAAAAAATTTTTCCATGTAGACAATTATAAAATAAATCAATTTGAATATCAATAGCGTACTTACATTTCAGTGTAGAGTATATAGAGCAGTATAAACAAGTCATTGTCTGTATGAAATTTTAGTTTTTACGGACTTCCCTAGTGATTTTATGTCAGGGGTCTCAAACACGCGGCCCGCGGTGATTTTCTGCGGCCTGCGAGCCCTTCGCAGCCCTCCCCCCTGCCCTCTCCCAGTGTTTACCAGAGCGGCCGGACGAGCACCGGGAGCAGGGAAGGCTCCCTGCCTGCCTGCCCTGCCCAGCTCCGGGAAGAGGCTGGAACGTGGGGAAGGGGAGGCGGAGGGGCTGTGTGTGGCTGTTACTTTAGGCAGCGCCCCCAGCAGCTCCAATTGGCCGGGAACGGGGAACCGCGGCCAATGGGAGCTGCTGGAGGCTGTGCCTTAAGCAACAGAAACGCACAGCCCCTCCGCCCCCCCTTCCCCACGTTCCAGCCTCTTGAGGGGGTAGGGCAGACATGCAGGGAGCCTGCCCTGCCCCCGGTACACGCCAGGCCAGATCCTGCAGCCAAACCCCCTGCCCTGAGCCCCCTGCCGCACCCTGCACCCCGAACCCCTGCCACACCCCGCACTCCTCTTGCATCCTAACCCACTGCCCTAATCCCCCTGCCGCACCCCAACCCCCTGCCCTGAGCCCCCTGCCGCACCCCACACTCCTCCTGCACCCCCTGGGGGCAGGGAGGGGGCAGAGTTGGGGTGGGGATTTCGGGGAAGGAATTGGAATGGGGGCAGGGAAGGGGTGGGAAGAGGCGGGGCAGGGCCTCATGGAAGGGGGCGGGGCCAAGGGCAGCGGGGAGGGAGGGTGTCAATAATGCGGCCCTCGGGCCAATGTACTAGTCCTCATGTGGCCCACATGGTCATTTCAGTTTGAGACCCCTGTTTTATGTAGTCTGATGTAAAACTAGGCAAATAAACTAGAGGAATTGATGTACTCCCTGGAAGACCTCTGCGTACTCCCAGGGGTACACATACACCTGTTTGAGAACCACCTGCCTAATATGCTTAGTTGATACAATGTTTAAAATGGTAGTGGCAGATGGTGGGGATTTTACACTAAAGTCATCCCTAGATGTTGCAGACACTGACGGCTGGAGCTGGGTTCTCTCCAAATTCACCAAGAAACATGTTCTTGAAAACAGACCTTTGTTCCCTCAGTCCTAGGTCATCTAAAAATAGTGACATACATCCCTTTCTCCTTCAGAGGAACACTAGGTATCTGACTTCAAGCTACTTCTTCCCTCCTCTCCCCTCAGGTTCATGGAATGTAGATTTGCTGACAAGAAATCTGAATTGTGGCAGGCAACTTCAATGAATTTTAGTTTTATGTACCAAACAGGTTGCCTTTTGCATTTATTGCTCTGTTATATAAACTTTATAGGTCTCTGGCACTTTTAACTTCACATAGTCATTAGAAACGTTAACTCATCTCGGGGAGGGGGGAGATTACATTTGCTAACCACTTTAAGTATGAGCAATGAAGACTAAAACCACAGAAATTTAGATTCCCCAATATCACATCTTCCAAAGATACAAGACTATTAATAATTACGGGCAACTTGCACTAAAAATAGTTAAACAATTATCAAAGTTGAAATTTTTCTTATTCTACATGCCAGTAAAAAAAAATAATTAAAATGAACTTATATAATGCAGTAGTGTGTAGTTCCATTTGACTTAACGGTGGTGAGCATCTAGAAATTCCATACTACACACCAATGCAAAATGCCGCCACTAAGGCTCTGATCCAGTTAATAATTAATCAATCATATGCACAGATTTAAGCATTTGAGTAGTTCCAATGAAGTCAATGGGCTAAATTAACGCTCAAACGCTCAAATGCTCAAACGCTTTGGTGAATCAACACCTAATACACTAGGCAGCATGAGTCAGGAAAGCCCAAATCCTAACACCAAAAGAAGGCTGCAGTCCTACATATCTTAACTCAAGTTGCTAAATACCCAGATTTCAAATCCATATGGCAGTGTATTACCTGGATCATTATGTGAGTGAGGCACAACAAACACTTGAAGAGGTTCATCATCCCATTCATTTTCATTGTACGTGATATCAAATCCTTGTTTCCAAACTCCACCATCTGGATTATCGAAAGGAAGAATATCATAGACATCCAACATCTAAAAAGAGTAAAAGGAATGTACAGCATGAATTCACAAAACAGATATAGTGCACAATTCCATATTAAAAAAAAATTGCATTCATTAAAATCCAGTATTAAATTCCGGCTGTTGCTCTTAAAAAATATATATTTTTAATGGGTAACTGAAGACCAATCTGACTTACAGCAGCACAAATCATGCTTAGTATGATAATGACTGGGGACCAACCAAGATCAAGGGTTAATTGTATTGATCACTGTTCATATACACAGCAGTAGATAGTCCCTGCTCCAAAGAACTTACTGCAGACAACCATTTCTCGCCTTTTTTCCTGGGTGAACTGTGCAGACGCCATACCACAGCAAGCATGGAGCCCGCTCCGCTCAAGACAGCAGTCATGAACATTATAATGCACAAGGTGTTTACAATGTAGTTTATGCTGAACCAGGACCTGAAAAACTAGGCGAGGAGGAAGCGGCTACGGCAGCTCGGCGACGAGAGCGATGAGGACATGGACACAGAATTCTCTCAAACCGCGGGCCCCGGCACTTTGGAGATCATGCTGCTAATGGGGCAGGTTATAGCCGTGGAATGCCGATTCTGGGCCCGGGAAACAAGCACAGACTGGTGGGACCGCATAGTGTTGCGGGTCTGGGACGATTACCATAACTTTCACATGCATAAGGGCACTTTCATGGAACTTCGTGACTTGCTTTCCCCTGTCCTGAAGCCCCAGAATACCAAGATGAGAGCAGCCCTCTCAGTTGAGAAGTGAGTGGCGATAGCCCTGTGGAAGCTTGCAACGGCAGACAGCTACCGGTCAGTCGGGAATCAATTTGGACTGAGCAAATCTACTGTGGGGGCTGCTGTGATGCAAGTAGCTAAAGCAATCACTGAGCTGCTGCTACCAAAGGTAGTGACTCTGGGAAATGTGCAGGTCATAGTGGATGGCTTTGCTGCAATGGGATTCCCTAACTTTGGTGGGGCGATAGATGGAACCCATATCCCTATCTTGGCACCGGAGCACCAGGGCAGCCAGTACATAAACTGAAAGGGGTACTTTTCAATGGTGCTGCAAGCACTGATGGATCACAAGGGACGTTTCACCAACATCAACATGGAATGGCCGGGAAGGGTTCATGACGCTTGTGTCTTCAGGAACACTACTCTGTTTAAACAACTGCAGCAAGGGATTTACTTCCCAGACCAGAAAATAACCATTGGGGATGTTGAAATGCCTATAGTTATCCTTGGGGACCCAGCCTACCCCTTAATGCCATGGCTCATGAAGCCATACACAGGCAGCCTGGACAGTAGTCAGGACCTGTTCAACTGCAGGCTGAGCAAATGCAGAATGATGGTAGAATGTGCTTTTGGATGTTTAAAGCGTCACTGGCACACACTACTACTCGCTCAGAACTCAGCCAAACCAATATTCCCATTGTTATTGCTGCTTGCTGTGTGCTCCACAATATCTGTGAGAGTAAGGGGGAGACCTTTATGGCAGGGTGGGAGGTTGAGGCAAATCACCTGGCCACTGATTATGCACAGTCAGACACCAGGGTGATTAGAAGAGCACACCAGGAAGTACTGCGCATCAGAGAAGCTTTGAAAACCAGTTTCATGACTGGCCAGGCTATTGTGAAAAGTTCTGTTTGTTTCTCCTTGATGAAAACCCGCCCCCCTGATTGACTCATTCCCTGTAAGCAACCCACCCTCCTACTTTGATCACAGCTTGCTTTCTAAGGAAATAAAGTCACTTTCATTTAAAAATCATGTATTATTTATTATTTGATTATAAAAAGAGGGAGAGAACTGAGACAAGGTAGCCCAGGTGGGGTTTGGGAGGAGGGGAGGAAAAGGCCACTCCAAAAGTTCAAAATAATGGCGGCCTTTTGGTTGGGCTGTCCACTGGGGTCGAGTGGCAGGGTGCATGGAGCCTCTACCCCCCCGCCCCCCCCCACGTTCTTATACGTCTGGGTGAGGAGACTATGGAACTTGGGGAGGGGGGAGAGTGGTTATACTGGGGCTGCAGCGGCACTCTGATCCTGTTGCCATTTCTGAAGCTCCACCAGACACCGGAGCATGTCCATTTAATCCCGCAGTAGCCCCAGAGTTGCATACTGCCTCCTCTGATCTTCCTGCCGCCACCTCTGATCTTAAGTGTCCCTCCTGTCCTCACGTTGGTTCCTCCTGTCCTCACGTTCACTGGCATCTTTCCTGTACTTTGATACTGTGTCCTTCCACTCATTCAGATGAGCTCTTTCATCGCGGGTCGATTGCATGATTTCCGAGAACATTTAGTTTCGCGTGCATTTTTTTTTCCTGCCTTATCTGAGATAGCCTTCGGGACTGAGGAGGGAGGCTTGAAAAATTTCCAGCTGCGGGAGGGAGGTGAAAAAGGGAGAGAAGTATTTAAAAAGATACATTTTACAAAACAATGCTTATATTCTTTCACGGTGAACAACACTATTCACATTACATAGCACATGTGATTTCGGTACAAGGTCACATTTTGCATCTTATATTGAGTGCCTGCGGCTTTGGTGTTAGAGATCACAGACACTGGGCTGGGCAACAGAATTCGACTTGCATGCACCCATGGCAAGCCCATTGTCTTGTGGCTTCTGCAACCTTCATTAAAGCAGCGCTCTCCTTTCCCATACCAAGCAAAGCCCATTGAGTGCTGCGGTTTTCCTGTTAACGTGCAGCTGCAGAAACCAAACTAATCCCCACCACCACACATCCAATTCTCTAGGATGATCGCTTTACCCCTGCCCCCACCGCGTGGCTGGTATCAGGGAAGATCCCTGCTACCCAAACGCGAAAAGTTCAATTCCCGCCTTCCCCCTCCGCCCCCCACCACTTGGCTAACTGCAGGGAAGGATTTCTTTTCAGCCACAGGCAAACAGCCCAGTAGGAACGGCCACCTCTGTCCCCTTAATTAAATTCCCGTATTTCAATCAGGTTACCATGAACAATATCACTCTCCTGAGGATAACACAGCGAGATAAAGAACGGATGTTGCTTGAATGCCAGCAAACACCGGAACCATACGCTGCACTGGAATAAGGCTGCACTGCCCAAAAACTGTCTGCAAAGGCTTTTGGAGTACCTCCAGGAGAGCTTCATGGAGATGTCCCTGGAGGATTTCCGCTCCATCCCCAGACACGTTAACAGACTTTTCCAGTAACTGTACTGGCCGCAAATGCATCCCAAGTCCTCAGGGCAAATTCATCATTAAAAAACGCTTGCATTTAAACCATGTTTTATATTTACAAAGGTACACTCACCAGAGTTCCCTTTCATGGCTTCATGGTCTGCGATACCTCCTTGGGAGGGTTGGGAGGGTACTTCAGTCAGGCTGAGAAAAAGATCCTGGCTATTGGGGAGAACAGAGTGCTGTGTGCTCTCCACAAGCTCGTCCTCCTCATCTTCCCCGTCCGCAGAATCCTCAGGCATGGCTGAGAGTACCCCCTCCTCAGAATCCACGGTCGGGGTGGCGTAGTGGTGGCGGCCCGCCCTAGAATTGCATGCAGCTCAGCGTAGAAGCGGCATGTCTGTGGCTCTGACCCGGAGCGACCGTTTGCCTCCTTTGTTTTTTGATAGGCTTGTCTGAGCTCCTTAACTTTCACGTGGCACTGTAGTGAGTCCCTATTGTGGCCTCTCTCCATCATGCCCTTGGAGATTTTTTCAAATATTTTGGCATTTCGTCTTTTGGAACGTAGTTCTGCTAGCACGGAATCCTCTCTCCATATAGCGATCAGATCTAGTACCTCCCATACGGTCCATGCTGGTGCTCTTTTTCGATTCTCAGACTGCTTAGTTACCTGTGCTGATGAGCTCTGCATGGTCACCTGTGCTCTCCACACTGGACAGACAGGAAATTAAATTCAAACGTTCACGGGGCTTTTCCTGTCTACCTGGCCAGTGCATCCGAGTTCAGATTGCGGTCCAGAGCGGTCACAGTGGCGCACTGTGGGATAGCTCCCGGAGGCCAATACCGTCGAACTGTGGCCACACTAACCCTAATTCGAACCAGCAATGTTGATTTCAGCGCTACTCCCCTCAGAGAGGAGTACAGAAATCGATTTTAAGAGCCCTTTATGTCGAAGTAAATGGCTTCATTGTGTGGACGGGTGCAAGGTTAATTCGATTTAACGCTGCTAAATTCGACCTAAACTCATAGTGTAGACCAGGCCAAAGAGTCTACAAAGACAACAGACACGAGGGGGATGGAACAAAAAGAAAGTCCAGTTAAAACTATAGGAAACATCCTTGTTGGTTGATATGATTAAGGCTAATTCTGTAGCTGCTCTCTTCCTTAGTAAAATACTTGCTCAAAAGTCAAACAAGAGATATGAAGTTTATTCAAATAGCTGAGGTCACAGTAACTGAAGCTCTCCAAAATGAGGTGCCTGCAGAATTTAGACACTAATGGACAATTTTCTATGGAGAAAATCTTGTGTTGAGGTCATACTACAGGTATTATATCTGACTTTGCTAGTTAGGACTTGGAGAACCATGTTTCTACCTTTTTACTCTCTAACCAATTTTAAAAACCACAGAGCTGTTACCCACTTAATTTGTTAGAAATTAACTTTATATCCTCCATATTACTGAAGGAAAAAGATCTAGGAAAAGCAAATATCACATTGTCTGAACATATAAACTTTACGGTTTCAAATTCTGAAAAAAAATAAGTTATTTCCATTTCCAAAGAGAGCTCAGTTGGATCCCCATATTTCGCAATGAAATCAAAAAGTTTTTAAATATTTTATGTAGTTAATTCAGGTCTATATCAGTAATGCACTCTGTGAAAGCATTATTGTCCGTAAAACCTCAAATTGTTTTATATTGTGGCCAGAGTACCAAAACAGTTAACAGAACATTAAAAGGCTGATTCAAAAATCATATACAAAAGATTAACCTTCTGTTAAGTTTGGGCCAAGTCTCCAGGTCCTTTGGTTAGGCAAAATGCAATTAAAGCATAGGCAGTCACCAAATAATCTTATCCTTAGGCAACCTAAAAAGTAATGAACAAAAACTAAACAAGGATCTCAGGTTTTGGCACTAACACCAATCTATAGAGATCAAACTACTTTAAACCCTCTTTATAACAATATGCTAGTGTGTCTAAGGGCACATTGAGTCAACTTTCTTTTTCTAGCTGACAGATTTAACTTTCTTTACAGACCTAAAATTAGAGAAATAAACCATAATGGAATGTTGCAGTTATATTTTCTGATCCTAGACATATCCCATCTCAGAAAAAGTTTAGAGTGAATGTTTACATAGCACAGTAAGAATTTATCTGACTAAACAGCAACACTCATGGAAAGAGGGTATCAATTTAGAGAAAACTGGCTTGTCACTAACGAATCAGAGATAGCACACAATTTCATAAGTTTGACATCTACATGGGGCCAGGATTTCATCTTTAGAGATCTGTTGGCAGTAAGATCTTGATCACTCAAAAGGTATATTCTTTTATTTTAAGATAAAATAAAATAAAGATAGCTGTGATCAGCCCAAACTGAGCTAATTTCTCATTTTATATGCTACGGCATATTATAATTTATGGACAACAGCAAGAGTACAGAGATCAGTCAAGTGGCTTGGTTTAGACTGCCACAAAGCTTTGTCTGCACTAGACACACCTTTCCTAAAACTTCACAATATTGATACTAGAGATGCAATTCAACTAATAATTGTTGCTTGTTATTCCTAGATATCTCAAGCAGCAACAAACAGCATTTTAACAATAGTGTATTGTCTACATCTCTTTTGAGCAGTTAGACAAATTTATGGTTGAAATGCTGATCTATATTTAGTAGTAGAAACAGCAGGAATTTTTTAGGGAAAAAAGGCTAATGTAGACACTCCCTAAGTAATCTACAATAATTCATCTAAAAAAAATTTCTACTAAGAGAAACTGATTCAGGTCTCTGGAATTCTGAATAGACCTAAACCCTTCCAACTCTGATTCAAAACACAGTGCTTCTATGACAAACAAAAGGACTACTCTGAGGTACTAAAACTATGCCCCAACAGAGGCAAAGAATCAAGACTCAAAAGCAGCATTAGGACCATGGTAGGGTTCACTCTTCAGGTACAATTGCACTAAGGCCCTTATGCACTGAGGACAACTCTGTACTGTAATGAACTAACACCCTAAAAGCTACTGAGGGTAGAACCAAGACATGGGGGTCCAATGCACCTGGGTGCTGATGCACTCAGCTGGCCTCTATTTCATAAGGGTATTGTGCGACTAAAATTCACTGATTGTGAGGCACTCAATATACTGTTGAGGACCACATAAGCACAGAGAGACTGAACATTCCTCTGCATAAAGCAAAGACCATGTAGCCTCACATCTACGGCTTACAACGTTTATACTGATCATTCAGTCCCTTCTCACAAAAACAAAGCCTGACCTAAACTAAAACAAAAGCTCACTTATCTATAGTAACTTATTTTCCAACTGGTTGGCATCCAGGCATACGCTGCAGGAGTCACTTGCCTAAAGACATGCAGGCACAGGCATAAATACCACATACCCCATAAGAGATCTTCTAAGCTCTCTACAACCAGAAGCCCTTCCGGTAGATGAGCCCCTAAATAAGAAGGGGAGACAGTAAGTGTCGCTTTAGGTGGCAATACAGTTCCAGAACAAGTCTCCCCACAGGTAAGTAACCACTTGTTTCTCCTACATGGAGTTTCCCCCACAAAGCCTCAGGGTAGCAATGACATCCTTGAGAAGGTGGGCTGAGGAGCTCCAATAACTCGGACTATATCACCATCTTCCCAAAACTCATATCTGCTCTTCATGCATTGTCAAGAAGATACAATTAAGATAGGTGTGACTCAAATGCCACACAGAACCCTAAAGACTTCAGTTAAGGGTACGCAGCAACTACATTATTTTAAGTCTGTCATCCCTTTAGATGAATAAGCCCTAAGGCATTCAGGCACAGAAGGATCAATAGTTTGTAACAGGACTAGATGCTGAGTCTTCTCCACTTACACAGACTGAGCCAAGATCGCTTGACCATTACATTTTTCTATGAAGGCCACAAATACTCTGATTGGCTTTCTAAATGTCCTTGTACTAAGTAAAAGCTAAAGTTGTTCTGACATAAAGGGTGAGAAATTTTGCCTTTCCAGGACCGTATAGGGCTATGGGGTGGAGAGAGAGGCTTTGATATTAGCTTATTCACATGAAAGTCAAATATTACTTTTGTCAGATACTGGTGTAAGGGGCAAATACCACCTTCTCTTTGTGAAATATGGTTTAAAATTCATGAGGCTGTCTAGGACTGTATCTCTAAGACCCTCCTGTCAAAGGTAATGGACACCAATTTTAGTGAGTAGGAGGATGAAAGTCTAAGATCCATTAAATATTGTTTTGCCAAGAACTCTTTCCTTCACAGCAATATGGTAGGCAAAAATAGCGCCTAAATAAATCTCTACAATTGCCAGGGATAGCAGAATAGAAGGATGGTCCAGCAGACAGGGTCCTAGCCTAGAACTTGAGAGATGCAGGTTCAATTCCTTACTCTATCACATACTTCCTGTATGACCTTGATAAGTCACTTAGTCTCTCTTCTCCTCAGTTCCCTATCTGTAAAATGGGGGAGAGCTACCTCAGAGTGTTTCAAAGATAAATATTGTGACACACTCCGATATTATGGTAATAGTAGTAGTCGTCATATCTTTTACTTTACTTTAACTTTCTTTTTCTGTTAATGCTAATTGGAACCAAACAGAAAACCAAGTCAAGAGCTCTGCTTTGAACAAATTACACCTCTACCCTAATATAACGCAACCCGATACAACACGAATTTGGATATAACGCGGTAAAGCAGCGCTCCGGGGGGCGGGGCTGTGCACTCCAGCGGATCAAAGCAAGTTCGATAGAATGCGGTTTCACCTATAATGCGGTACGATTTTTTGGCTCCCAAGGACAGTGTTATATCGGGGTAGAGGTGTACTTAATTGCATTTGATCAGCACAGCACTTCTTAGTGAAAAGCCTTCTGCACTACAACAGAACTATCTTGGTTTCCTCACAAGATCAGAACATTTTGCATAGGAACCCAATAACCATGTTGTTAGAATAAAGGACTTGAGATCCAGACATATGACCCTGCCAGACTACTGGGTCAAGGGAGCTGACTTAAAGGGGGGGGTAACGGAGTGGAGTCGGGGGGGGGGGGGGGGCGGCAAGCACCCATCGGCACCAGGAGAAGTTGGCGCCTATGGTCTCAAGCCTATCAGGAGCTAGAGGGGATTCATTAAACAATGAATACTTGATTTGTGCACCACATTTAACCACACCTGAAAGTGTGATATCAGTAGACCTGCAAAGAAGGTGACAAGGGTGCAACATGCCATCAGACCGAACACCCTCAGGAAAATCTCTCAGGGACTTTTAACATGGAACTGATGAAGACCTAAATAAAGAACAGAGGGAAAGCAGCTGAACTCACCAAGCAGAGAAAGTGAACTGGAGTTGCAAAGGGCTGGAAGTACAGTGCTCTTCTGCACAGCCTATGTTTACAGTTCATTTCAGTGTTAATATGTTCTTTTGATCTCTGAATTAACAGAATACAGCACAGACAGGGACTGTTTGACTACACTGTTGACCATTACCAATATATATGTAAATACACACAAACATTATCTAACCATGTGTTTTAAGGGTTGAATTTAGTCATTTATCCTGCAGGATGCTTAACCCTTTCTGGTGATGTGTCACACAAGACAACGTCTCGCTAAAAGGTATGATTTAGTTCAGTGATCGGCAACCTTTGGCACACGGCCCGCCAGGGTAAGCACCCTAACGGGATGGGATGGTTTGTTTACCTGCCACGTACGCAGGTTTGGCTGATCGCAGCTCCCACTGGCCTCGGTTCGCCGTCCCAGGCCAATGGGGGCTGCGGGAAGCGGCACGGGCTGAGGGATGATCACAGAAAACCAAACATCTTTGCCCTACCCCCTGCCCTGAGGCCTCGCATCTGCCCCACCCCTTCACCGAGGCCCCGTCGGCCAATCACTCCGTCGCTCGTTCTCCCCCACCCTCGCTCATTTTCACTGGGCTGGGGCAGGGGATTGGGGTGTGGGAAGGGGTGACAACTCCAACTGGGGATGCCGGCTCCGGGGTGGGGCCAGGGATGAGGGGTTTGGGGTGCATGATGGAACTCCAGGCTGGGGGTTGGGTGTAAGGGTGTGTTGAGGGCTCCGGCTGGGGGTGCAGGCTTGGGGGTGGGGCTGAGAATGAAGTGTTTGGGGTGTCGGAGGGGTCTCAAAGTTGGTGAAGAGGGTTGGGTGCAGGAGGAAGTGCAGGCTCTGGGAGGGAGTTTGGATGTGGGAGGGGGCTCAGGGCTGAGGGTTGGGGTGCAGGAAGCGGGGCAGGCTCCAGGCGGCACTTACTTCAGGCAGCTCCTGGAAGCGGCTGGCATGTACCTCCAGCTCCTCGGCGCAGAGATAGCCGGGAACTCCGCAGGCACCATCCCTGCAGCTCCCATTGGCCGCAGTTCCCGGCCAATGGGAGCTGCAGGACTGGTGCTCGGGGTGGCACCCGCGCCGCGAGCGGAGGCAGCACACGGAGCCCCCCTGCTGCCCCTGTGCCTAGGAGCCTGAAGGACATGCCAGCTGCTTCCAAGAGCCACACAGAGTTGGCCTCTACAGCTACATGAACTTTTAGTGGCCCGGTCAGCTGTGCTAACCAGAGCCACCAGGGTCCCTTTTCGATCAGGCATTCTGGTCGAAAACCGGCAATGTGGCAACCCTATAGAAAACCCCCTTGGTAGGGTTTGAAGGACTGACTCCTGCAAAAGCCCCTGCTGGAGTTGGGGAGGAAGAGTGATCTCTGGGAAGCTTATCTGCATGCTTGGAGGGGCTTTTATTGTTTTTGGTATGTTTTCTCTGTAATGCTTTCACCTTAAGAAGAATGTTCCTGCTTATAAAGAGCTGTGTGGCAGCTTACAACTGTTGCCAATCATAAAAGAGCATTGCCTAAACAGGCCTGCTCCTGCACTTTGCTTTCTCCTCAGAGGCTGTCTGGTCTGCTGGTCAACACCACAGACAGTATAGGAAGGGAACTGTGCAGCCTGGAAAAACCTTGGTTCTGAGGCAGAAGAGGCCGTATCTACTCTATGAGTTTAGTTTGAATTTAGCAGCGTTAAATCGAATTAACCCTGCACTCATCCACACAACGAAGCCATTGACTTGGACATAAAGGGCTCTTAAAATCGATTTCTATACTCCTCCCCGACGAGGGGAGTAACACCGAAATCCACATTGCCATTTCGAATTAGGGTTAGTGTGGCCGCAATTAGATGGTATTGGCCTCCGGGAGCTATCCCACATTGCACCATTGTGACCGCTCTGGACAGCAATCTGAACTCAGATGCACTGGCCAGGTAGACAGGAAAAGCCCCGCGAACTTCTGAATTTCATTTCCTGTTTGCCCAGCGGGGAGTGCTGAGCAGCACAGGTGACCATGCAGAGCTCATCAGCACAGCCAGAATCAAAAAAGAGCTCCAGCATGGACCGTATGGGAGACACTGAATCTGATCTCTGTATGGGGAGATGAATCTGTTCTATCAGAACTCCGTTCCAAAAGATGAAGTGCCAAAACATTTGGAAAAAAATCTCTAAGGCCATGATGGACAGAGGCCACAACAGGGACTCAACACAGTGCTGTGTGAAACTTAAGGAGCTGAGACAAGCGTACCAGAAAGCCAAAGAATCAAATGGACGCTTACAGAAGGAGGGGTGACTGACGACTGTAGCTATCCCACAGTTCCCACACTCTCCGAAAACCATTTGAATTCTGGGTTGAGCTCCCAATGCCTAAAGGGTCAAAAACATTGTCACAGGTGGTTCAGGGTATATGTCGTCAGGCTCCCCGCCCTCCCTCCCTCTGTGAAAGCACAGGGGGAAAAAAATTGTTTCTCGCCTTTTTACACTGTCACCGTATGTCTACTGGATGCTGCTGGCAGACGCAGTGCTGCAGCGCTACACCGCAAGGCAAGGCAAGGGGATGCTGCTGACAGCAGACGGTGCAGTATGACTGGTAACCGTCATCGTTGTCCCGTGGATGCTCCTGGCTGGCCTCGGTGAGGTCGGTTGGGGGCGCCTGGGCAGACATGGGTGCTCCTGGCTGGCCTTGGTGAGGTTGGTCTGGGGCGCCTGGACAAAAAAGGGAATGACTCCAGGTCATTCTCTTCTTTAAGTTTTGTGTAATGGAGATTCAGTCCTGCCTGGAATATCATGCCAGCTGAAGGCTTCTGCCTCAGGCTGCTCTCCTAGTCAGCAGCACCGTGTGGTCACACCTACCACAGCCTACCCCTTGCTCCCATGGCTCACAATCAAACACAGACCTCTACATTTTGCTGCAAATAAAAAAAATAAAGCTGCCATTTAGAACTGTCCCCCAACATACATATCCTGGGACATTTTTATTTTAGCAGTGTCAACCAAAGGCCCACATACAAATGGAGATTCAGTCCTGCCTGTGCTTCTATCCTAGTGCTTATCACAGATTCCCATTTTCAGCTATAGGCTGAGCAAGTGCAGAATGGTAGTTCACTCAACTTTGCTATAAGCCAACCGCCAACCCCTTCCCCCTTTGATCTTCGCTTGCAGAGGCAATAAAGTCAGTTTTGTTTCAAATTAATGCATTCTTTATTACTTCATCACACAAATGGGGGGATAACTGCCAAGGTAGCCCGGGAGGGGTGGGGGAGGAGGGAAGCAATGGGTGGGGTTGTTGTAGGGGCACCCCCTAGAATGGCATGCAGCTCATCATTTCTGCAGGATGTCTGAGGCTCAGACCCGGAGCGGTCGTTTGCCTGATATTCTAGGCAGGACTGACTCTCCATTAGACAAAACTTAAAGAAGTCATTCCCTTTTTTGTCCAGGCGCCCCCAACCAACCTCACCGAGGCCGGCCAGGAACACCCATGACAGCAGCAGACAGTACAGTATGACTGGTAACCATCTTTGCCAACTTGAAAAGCAGCAGACGGTATAGTATGGCTGGTAACCGTCTTTGCTAACTTGCAAAGGCAAGGGATGCTGCTGTGTAGCACTGCAGTACCGCGTCTGTCAGCAGCATCCAGTAGACATACGGTGACAGTGAAAAAAGGCTGAACGGGCTCCATGGTTGCCATGCTATGGCATCTGCCCGGGCAATCTAGGGAAAAGGACACGAAATGATTGCCTGCCGTTGCTTTCACAAAGGGAGGATTGACTGACAACATTTACCCATAACCACCCGCAACAAACTTTTGGCGCCATCAGGCATTGGGATCTCAACCCAGAATTCCAATGGGCGGGGGAGACTGCCGGAACTATGGGATAGCTACCCACGATGTAACGCTTCGGAAGTCGATGCTAGCCTCGGTACATGGACACACAGCACCGAATTAATGTGTTTAGTGTGGCCGCATGCACTCAACTTTATACAATCGGTTGCCAAAAATCGAATTCTGTAAATTCGGAGTAATCCCGTAGTGTAGACATACCCAGAGAGATGCGGGTCTCTGCCCAATAGAGGTGTGGGAGCCAGAAGCCTAAAAGTGATTGCCCAGAGTGGAACTGCAAGTGCAGTTGAGCTGACTGTAACAATTATCATAATGATTGTTTCTGGCCTTGAAATTCTATTAATGTTTCCAGCTTTGACACCTTTTCTAAAACTGCAGTGCTCTTAAAACTTTTTCTCCCACTCTCTGCTACCAGTGTTGATGTGTATTTATAACATTATTACTAGTTTTTTATCTGATAACCTTAGAATGCATTATAGAAAGATGACTGACATTTGTGTACATTACTGATTTTAAAAGATGAATCTCTCTCTCTCTCTCTCTCTCTTTCTCTCTCTCTCTCTCTACGTGAAGCATTAATATAATATGAACTACTACCAGAATCCCTGAGAGGCTTATAAGTATTGTAATAGGTGAAGCAGATTTTACAGATGTTGTTATGCCTACATTTAATTATCCAGAGTCAACGGTTTCCTGGATATTGTTGCTGTTCAGAGACTTTGACTTCTACATGCTTCTCTGTGATCCAGACTTCACAAAATTTAATCTTTGCATACAGGATCTATAGCCACACCAGACATCCAAAATAACACAGAGTTCAGAATTAAATAATACAAAGTACAACTCTGAGGTTCCCCTCTTTAAAAGTAACCACACAATAAAAAAAAAAAAAAAAGAAAAAAAAGTTAAAGACTCCATTCCTCACTGATAACTGTAAAATAAACTTAACTTGTAGAATACAACTTTAAAAGATGACGAACACCCAGAGTCCACATTAAAATACATTGAACAAGCATTAAATCACTTTTCAAAAGTCAAGCCCAAGTTTCTAGGCCAATTTTTGAGACATGAATATTCCAAAAAACAGAAAACAGTTCTCAAAAAAGGAAACAGTACCCAAGATTTTTTTCTCGTATTCAAAATTCCATCTCTTACACATGCATTGTCTTCCCTCAAAAATAAATTATCACTTCTGCCACTCATCTCTAAAAGCAGCATACAGGAGAAGTTTCCATATTTCCATTCAAGTGGTTCAATTTCAGAAAAGTTTGAGAGTAAGATGGAAGGAGAGTCAAAAATCAACCAACCCAACACACACCTGTAACTATGGAGAGACTACTATATTTCCCAAGTATAATCTGTTAGAGTCTTGCAACCCAACCTAACCTGACAGGACTTGACCACAAGTATGAGGTTTGGGTCAGGTCATCTAAAAACAACCTAACCCTCTTGGGCTCAGGTCATCTCTGATAATCTCCTGCTGCCTGCATGTTTGGTGCTGCTTGCCTCACTCCTGCCAGCACCAACTCATAAGTCACAGCACCTCTCATTTCATAGCACACAGCGCAGCAATGGCCATCTGGAGCAGGGCACACTGCTACCACCACACCAACCCCACCATCAGGAGACATCCAGAGATGGATCATGGGCGTGGGGAGTGGAAAGTCCCACCAGGGCAAGCCTGACAACCAAGAGCCAGTGCCAGCGTTGACAGGTTCAGGGGGAAGTGTCAGATTTCAGTCAGGTCTGAAATTGACTTGACACGCTCGAATCAGGTTGGCTGTGTTTGAGTCAGGCTTTAAAAATAGGCCCAAGCAGACCTCTATAATCTGTATTAATGTTTGATAATAAATTATCAGAATTTAAACACCTAAGTGGTAGATTTTGTGACACAGTAGTAGTGCTCTGCAGTGCCAGGTGGTATATCAGGGTTAGATTTCTTGTTAGTAGGAGTGTTAATATTTATTTACATGCTTCTTACCTGTACATTTGAATCTTGACTTCCACTTTTTGAAGCAAATGAGCAGTCCTCAGGATCAATTGTGAGGGATACTAGGGCAGATGGCAGAAGCTCAGAAAAAGATCCTTGACTGAAATTTATGGCCTCTGGGTTTCTTTGACCATCCTTCACAGATTCACTCAGATTGATCACAGAATCTCTTATGTTGGAAATAATCTCATTATTTTCCGCCAACAAACGTTCTAAGTGGTCTATTTTCTCTTGTAATATTGAAAGCTGGCCCTGTATTAAAAGAAATTTAAAATTCTATTAATCCTCAGATCATCTCCTTGCAAATCTAAATATTTGGAATTCCAAGTGGTATTTCCTGACAAACATTTTATTGAATACACCATTATTTTGTGTTCACTTATAGAAACAGAACTAATTATGGAAAAGGGGTCCTAACCATCTTTATTGCTACATGGAAACTTCAGCACCTGAAAGAAAAACAAAGCAACAAAACATGTCTTATACTTTGCTATAAACTTGAACTCATGCTTCAGTGTTTAACCAACAATATAAAGGATATTCAACAACGACAAAATAGCTACACTGGGTTTCAAATACCAGATTAATCATGGCAGATAATTACAAGTTAGTCAGGAATTTCAAATTTAAAACTTTCCTTCATGCCTATCAAAATTTTCCAAAAACCTGGCCTTTGCATATACTACTAGCATGTCTTTATCTGAAGAAAAATCTGTTTTTATTACAGAGTTAGGTGAATTCTGAAATGGGCTTGAAAACAAGGCATAAAGTTGTATTTTTCCTATATGTGCAGATGGTCTTTCAATGTGACATTTCATAGTTTTTATTACCTTTCAATTTTAAAGATATAGCTACATAAAAATTGGTACCTGATTTCACTGTTTTAAAAAAAAAAAAAAAAAAAAAAAAACAGCAGAGGTATGAGGAAGAACAGAAGTGGTACATAATAGGGGGGAAAATATAAATTGCCTGATCCATACTAGCTAATCCTTTTACTTAGACTGAGTACGAGCAGTAGGATAATCCTACAGTTATACAAATTAAACCTGAAATTAAACAAGTTATTTCTATTTGGCAGCAGCCATGAAAGCTCTCTCAACCTGATGGGGTCTTCAGTCATAGGGTCATACCCAATTCTGCAGTGACCAACAGAGCTAGCTCTGGACATAAAGGCAACATAAGGCAAAGAAGCTGACTCTTCCTCCAGGAAGACAGGGGTGAGTGGAAACCAGGCAAAACAGAAGGACAACAATACATTTATCCATACCTATCAGCCAATAATCTTAGACTGGATGGTGGAAGTTGAAGCAAAAGGTGCTGTGCTTCTTACCAGGGTTCTAACCCTTAGACCACTCTGTCCCTTCCCTTAATTTCAAATCAGTTCCAGCTAGTGAGTAGGCAGTACATTTACAAGCTCCAATAATTTTTGAAAAAGATGTTTTATACAAATCACAAGAGGCTAGATGGCATCATTTGGGTTTTTGACATGTGGATATTTTTGCTCACTAATAACCCCTCCCCCCCCCAAGTTTTATCTCCACCCTAGTATTTTGGGTCCACAGGTTCCACCATCAATAAGAAAGGTTGAGGGACAGAGGGACTTTAAACAAATTCTTAAATAAAGCCTTGACCTATCCCAAAAGTATAGAATTCGAGTCATTTTTTACCCCCCAAAAAAAAAAAAATCTCTTTCTCCACATCAAAAAAAAGAATATTACAGGTCAAGATTTCTGCCTAAACTTTGTTCATTATGTTCAACACATAGCTAATACTGTCACAGAGCAACTGCCCTTTAATGAATCCTTTTAGTGATCTGCCTGTTTTAGCAGAGTTTATGATTTAACACTCAAATTTTTGCTGGTACCTTGCTGTTTCTATTTTATAATACAACTGCTAACAGACATCGTCAAAGGGATTCTTACTTGAATACAAACAAGCATTCATTTTTAAGATGAGTGATGAAGCCTCAATGTCCTATAAACAGGATCAGGGCCTTCAGTGGCAGAAAGGACAGATAATCCTCAAAAATCAGTGACAGAACTCCAAACCGAATGTTTTCTCTCACCATTCACCTGAAACATGCTCTTGCACATTCCTTTGAAGGCCCAAATTGTCTCCTTAACATGTAAAAGCAGTGCAGAGATCTATACTTCAATCTGAAGAAACTTAGGCTATGTCTACATTGTACACCTTACAAGAGTACGGCTGTGCTGCTGCAGCCACACCATTGTAAGGTGCACTGTGCAGCTGCTCTTTACCGCTGGGAGAGAGCTCTCCTGGTGACAAAATAAAACCACCTCCAATGAGGGGCAGTAGCTTCATCACCAGGAGCACAGCTATCCACACTAGCGCTTTTCGTCATTAAAACATCTGTCAACAAGGGGTGCATTTTTTCACACCCCGAGTGACAAAAGTTTTAACGGCGAAAGTGCCAGTGTAGACAAACTCTTAAATTTTTTCCAACTATTGCACTAAGCCATAGGCTTCTTGTTTAAATTCTGAGGCGTAGAGTCTTTTGTGTAATTCCCTGAAGAGTGTTTACTTTGAATGAGTTTGTACCAGGAGGACCATCCCTCATCCAGATAAGACAAAATGGCCTTTTTGACTACCCTATATAGGCATTTCTATTACTTTTAAACCTTACAATAGCAGTTCTTTGCAATCATATGGAAGACTTGTTTCATGATTTTATAAGCTTTTCCAGTTTGCCTCTTCATTTTTTTCGACTACATAATTTCTTTTGAAATAGAATCTGTGTTCATTCAGCCTGTTTAAGTTAACCTTCTCTAAATACTAAATTTTAAAATGTAACTTTCTTAGCAGAATACTTTGTTTCTACTCACTGCTTCACAAACATATAACATGGCTGTTGTCCTGCCAATATTCCACTTGTTTTATCATGTTTACAAAAGGTATCATGACAATGACTAAATTCCCATCCTTCCATATATTACAGATTGGTTAACCAAACAGGGATACAGGCCTACCCCACCAAAACAATATCCTAGATATCTGTAAAGGTTATGATTCCAAAACAAACAGAAAATTGATATGTATATGACGGAGTACTGTGGAGAAAAATAAGTGTAGTCCCATGCCCTCTGGTGGTACAAAAGACAAACATCTGAGGCCAAAATCTCTGCCTGGTTACAGCCTGCTTTAAAGCAAAATCCGGACTAATTTATACCTCAAGACAGGAAACATGCCCGGGTTCAAAGCATATATAAACCCGGGCAAAAGGTTTGTGAGCATGGATGGTAGGGGGGGTTGGGCTTAAACCTCTGGTAAGAGCATAGGTTAAGCTCTGCAGTGAAGTCATATCCTGAGAACCCCACTCAAGTCAGTCAATTCAGCTCTGTGTAGGCACTTAGATCCACCTGCATGGATCGAATTGCAGAACCAGAATCTTGATTTTTTTCCTATAGTTTCACTTTAAAATGGACATCCATATTTTAAGATAAAGCAGAGGGCAAAAATAAACCTATCAAAAGGTGAAACGCGTAAGAAAGCAATAGAGAAATTTTTAATATATTACTCTTTAGAGTTCTAAATTTAATGTAGATTCTATAGCAAAATGTTTCTTATTTTTGCTGTTGACTAGTGCAACACTGCAAGATTCTACTTTGCCTCTCACCTAATGCATTCCGGGGAGGGGGGGGGGAGAAGAGAGAGAGAGCAGACAAAAACAATATTATTTGCTCTCTATTAAAGCAGATATAGCAGCCACCATTATAGATAAGTCTGTATGACTGCTTCCATTCTAATCTTGTTTTTAGTTGCTCATAACTTTCTGAAATTTTCACTTTTCAAGCTATTTTCCAGGCTCAGTTTCTACTTGATAGGTTATTTTTAAGTGTTTGAGCAAATATGGTCCAACCATTTTTTTTTTTTTTAGTACAAGTGGAACTTGAGTACTTTTTGCTTTTTAAAAAGCTATCTAGTTGAAATGGCTTGGAGTAGACAGTTGAAGTTTGGCACAGAAATAGGTTTCTTTGGGAATTGAGTGTTCTAGTGATGTTTATTTATTTGATCAAGTTATGACTTTTTAAAAATCACATGTACAAAATGTACATCATTTTTCACTAAGCCCATAAACAGTGTAGCTACTGAAGGCTATGCTACCCATGCTTGGCTAATCTGACTGTATAATCAAAAAAGTTTACTTGAAATGTGCATGAGCTTGAGACATGAGCTCAGTCCCTGTGGTGAAGGTACTGAGGCATTATACATGGTTGCTTCACTTTACTGAGGTTTGCAATGGACTATGAGTTCCACAACTCCAAAGGTTTGCAAAAGAGAGACTCCTTCCTGTACAGCATTTTAGGCATATGTGCAAACCACTCTTGGGATATTCATTTGAAGAGTTTCAGATTATGGAATTTGTAAGTGCTGTTGCCATTTTTTTTTTTTTGGGGGGGGGCTGTTTTTTGGTGCAACCCAGCAGAGTTTTAAAGCTCTAGAAAATTAAGATCCTTTTTGTTGTCTTCTTCACTCTTAAAGCCTTTAGAATACCATACCAAGATGTCATTATGCTTGCACATTTCAGCACTCAAAATTCAAGAAATGACAATGTTAAGGTTATATGCACCAACCACCTTAACTCAGCTGTCTTGGGAATATGTTATACACTAAAGTTTGATATTCAAACTGTTTCTCAAATACAGAATCATACAATTTTTCTACATCCTATCACACAGACATGTACCATTTTATAGCACTGTATAATACTTTGTATGCCAGAAAGCTCATTGAAAATGCACAGTAACTGTACTGTAAAAAGTACAGTAGACAGCATACTACTGTAACAGATTCCAAACTGCTGTGAGGGGACCCAAAAGCTGAATCCCACATGCCCTTAGCTTACTGGAGGATGGGCAGAGTTAGGTACTTTCCCTGGCTTTGGACCTCTAGGAAGCACCCAGGTGCAGACTTCGTGTCTGACATCTCTTGGCAGTGGGTACCCCATGGTACAATATCTAGGGCCTGAAACAAGTACCGTCTCCCCGAACCCTCCCTAAAAACTATTGTACATTCCTCAGAATCCCACTGAAGACCTAAGCTTTCTGGGTTGCAGTTTACTTCCTCAGGGCTACCCAGTAGCAAAAAGAAAACACAGATTTTGCGCAGAATTCTAGAGCACCATTACTAATTACTTAGCATGAGAAATATACAGATCTAGACAAAATAATAAACAGACCTACATGCATTTTCCCTGCTTCAATTTCCTAACCACTCCAAATTGTAATTTGGGGATAGGCGAGAGTCCTTTAACGATCCTGCCTATGGCCCCTGCCCTCCTTCATGTGACTTCTCATCCAGAATATGCAATCTCTGGTCTCTTCTCTCTCTACCATGGTTACTAAGAGATGCTCTTTTACAACCTTCAGCTTCCCTTGTCAGGTGGCTCCTGATGGGCCTCAACCTGTGACCACCCTTAGCAGGTGACTTCATTTCCTGGCAACCTCTCCTCTGGTAAATCAGTTTTAAAGGGTAGGAACCAGACTTTTGTATCAAGGTATTTACACCATAATAGAGGTCCAACAATCAATCCATTGTCCCTGGTCTGGTAAGGGTTTTGTATGTGGTCTGCAAATGGCAGATTCCACAGAGAGGCATTCCATGACAACAATTTCATAACTACCACCAAAATTCATAAGTTGTACACAGACTCCCCGGATCGTCACAATCATGATAGTGAACATTAATTAATATAGGCCATTTAACTTCAAAACTAAGTTAACAGTGAACTTAGGTACAATTCAGTGTTGAGGCAAGCAACATAAGCTGTGCTGATGGTTGAAGAGTATGGTACATGGGTGCTGACAATATTACTAAAATACATACCTAGAAAAGAAGAAGAAGTCTAAGTCAAAAGAGAGATATTAATTTCATTATGGGCTAGTAATTAAAAAAATTCTGAAAAATGCTACATGTGCATATTTGAGAGTGTACCGGAACATGTAATTAAGTGCATATGCAGGATGGATCAGAATTCAGATTACTTGTGAAACCTTAGCTCCTGCATTTTCTGACAGGAGTACTTAACTGTGCAGCTTTAATATTTTCTTAGCATGATTTTTTACACAAAAATCTTTAAGAGCAGATTTTGTGTCTGGACTGGTAAACTTTCATGACGATTTTTCAGTAGCCAGTCAGGCACAAGAATATACATTTTAAAGGGATTATATATAGTATTGCAATAAGTATCTCCTCATTTTGTCTTTCCTCTTGCCATAAGTCTTAGGTTTTTGTAGATGAATATATACTCAGAAAATCATTCCTTTGACCAACTTAGTCACTTTAGAGCACTTCTAATACTGGAAGTCAATGCAGAGTTGTCATAACTATAAAGGGAAGGGTAACAGCCCTCCTGTGTACTGTACTGTAAAATCCCTCCTGGTCAGAGACTCCAAAATCCTTTTACCTGTAAAGGGTTAAGAAGCTCAGTTAACCTGGCTGACACCTGACCCAAAGGACCAATAAGGGGACAAGATACTTTCAAATATTGGTGGGGGGAAGGCTTTTGTTTGTGTTCTTTGTTTTGGGGGTTGTTCGCTCTTGGGACTGAGAGGGACCAGACATCTATCCAGGCTCTCCAAATCTTTCTGAACAAGTCTCTCATATTTCAAACTTGTAAGTAAACAGCCAAGCAAGGCGTATTAGTTTTTATCTTTGTTTTCTCAACTTGTAAATGTACCTTTTTGCTAGAGTGTTTATCTCTGTTTGCTGTAACTTTGAACCTAAGGCTAGAGGGGATTCCTCTGGACTCTAAGTTTGATTACCCTGTAAAGTTATTTTCCATCCTGATTTTACAGAGATGATTTTTACCTTTTTCTTTAATTAAAAGCCTTCTTTTTAAGAACCTGATCGATTTTTCCTTGTTTTTAAGATCCAAGGGATTTGGATCTGTATTCACCAGGAAATTGGTGAAGAGTCTCTCAAGGCTACCCAGGGAAGGGAATTAGCATTTGGGAGTGGTGGCAGCGGACCAGATCTAAGCTGGTAGTTAAGCTTAGAAATTTCCATGCAGGCCCCCACAATTGTACCCTAAAGTTCAGAGTGGGGAAGCAGCCTTGACAAGAGTTCATAGGTAAATCCAACAATTATATAGTTCATGTGGTGTGGCTTACTGATTCCATACTGACTAAGATGAAAGATCCACTGAATGATTTGTTTTCTTCAGATTTTCTGTCACTATACAATTGTGAGCAGAGTGTGTTGGCCTAAGTTTGACTAAAACAGCATGATGAACAATTCTCACATAACTGTGCCTGTGAGAGGAACCTTGCCCATTATATTTAGCAGAGAGAGACACACAGACACGTGGGCATTCGTCTGACGAAGTGGGTATTCAACTAGGAAAGCTTATGCTCCAATACATCTGTTAGTCTATAAGGTGCCACAGGACTCTGTTGCTTTTTACAGATCCAGACTAACACGGCTACCCCTCTGATACTAGACAGACAGACACTCCTTGGATACACACACTACTGCAGCACTCCAGCCTTTGCCTACAGTTTAACAGACTAACCTCAAATCAAGATAGAAACCTGTACAAGAGAGATTAAAATTTAGTCTCTGTAGAGTGAATCCTCAGCTGCATTATCTGGAAAGACACTATAGCAGCCATAAAACAAACTTGGAGAGAGGTGAAAGGAGAGAGGCTGGCCATGGAACCCTGCAAGGTGGGAGTGTCCCAGACCCTGGGCTGCAGCCTGAGCCTGTTTATCTACACTGCAATTAAACGCCCCACAGCCCAAGCCCCATGAGCCCAAGTCAGTTGGCCCAGGCCAGATGCAAGTTTTTAATTACCCCTGACTTCAAGCTACCTGGAAATGACAACTAACTACAGATTAGAGCAGTAAAAGGAAGGAGTTCTGAATCCTAGGACCAGAAAGGCTAAACTTTAGACAGGCCTAGAGAAGAAGAGCCCCCCAAAAATAGTAATATGGTGTAAAAGTAATATGCTACCTTAAAGCCTGCTGAACAAAACCTAAACTAGTCCACTTGGAGTCAGTATTCTGGGACTGGTGTGTTATGCTTGTGCCACTTTATTTTCTATGGTGATCTAACTGCTTTGGCATGCAATACAAACACTTGGGGCCCAAATTTTGGTTTTCAACTGCCTTTCCATAGTGCTCCAGCAGCATCAAGGGGTTACAAACCACATAGAAGCACCACCCAGAGAAAGGCCCCAGCATAAAGAGGGCTCACAAGCCAGTAAAAAGCTTCTAGGACAGCTTTACTCCAGCCCTCTCCCCTGCTCCTAGTGTAGGGGACATGCCAGAGAGAAGGAGCAGCTTTGCACTCTGGCTATTCTCAGCAGGTGGACAGCCCATGGAAGCAATTGCAACCAAAGTATAACATCTACTAGGAGCCCGGCCAAGAATACCAGGACATGTAAAGATGACAGCCACCTTTGTCATCCTATATTCCTGCAACTAGCTAAGTTTGGTGGAAACAAAACTGAAGCTATAATCTCTTAAAAAAAAAACAAAACAAAAAACAAAAAAAAACATTTAATCCACCACACACATCCAATACTCAGGAGCCTGTTACTTAACTCACCTTAGTCACTGTAACAGGGCAGTGATTTAAGCATCAGAATGTCATTAGCACCATCTTGTTGACAAGACAATTGTATCTAATTATTATCAGTAATAAATATTTATTTTATAGTAGTGCCAAATGACCTCAAATTGGGATTGGGGCTCCATTGTGCTGGGTGCCATTCAAACACAGAAAAGAGAATGTCTGCCCTGAAAATTTACAATTTAAATAAACAAAGGCCATGCCTACACTTGGAAAAAAGGGATATTTTAACTTATACTAAAACATATTAATCACTTTTTCCTAGTGAAAACAAAGTCCTTGTCTTCACTAGGAAAAAAGTGTATTTTTAGCATGTGTTGGCTAAGGTGTTAACAAACATTAAAATTTGAGTGTAGACAAGGCAAGTTGAAGTTTTAACAGGTAAACATGCTGAGATAAACATGGGGAAGGGAGCATATGGATACGGAAGGAGCTTCAGGTTTACATGTCAGCCAACCTATTTAGACTTAAAGATGATTTAATATAGGTAAAGAGGTTATATAAAGTTCAAGAAAATACAGTGAAAATCTGCTTTATGGTAATTCTAGTTTGATCTAACATGCAGAACACAGAAAGAACAAAATCCTTTCAAGAGATTACCTGCAGAGATCTAAGTTTCTCTACCTAGACCACAGCCTCAGCCACACAGGATTGGAGGAGGGCATAAAACTTGAAGTATCCATACTATTTCTGGCCACTGTGCAGGACGGGACACAGGGTTGGAAAAGTTAATTCACCACAGGTGAATAGGAAGCAAATAGAGAGACCTAAGCCATCAATTTCTGCAGCAGCTTTTGGTTTTTATAAAAATTAACTTTCTAGCATCTATGAAGATAAACTTCCAAATGTTAATAAAATACTATGTTTTGTGTCCCTGAGCCTGGACCTAAACAGTATACTGCTACTCCTTGCTTTTCCAAACTGCAGCAGCAGCATGAAATTGACAAGACACTGGTCAGTTTAACAGATGCTATTCTGAACCCTGACAGCAAGAGTGAACTGACAAAATCAGTCAGTTGAGGTGCCACTGGGATGGTTGCCCTTATATCTTGCTGATGACTTTTGCCTCACATCCTCATCTTTCATATCACTCTCAAGCTAATGTATCACTGGGATTAACTAGTGCCTGATAAGCGTCATAGCTTTCCCAAATTATAATAAAGTGCAAAACTATTAGTCTTTTCAGCTTTCACTGCTACTATTCAGAACCCTGTGGAAAGCACACAAAAAATTGACAAAAATAACATCAGTTTCATCTGTAACTGCTTGGGGAAATAAAATATAAGCAGCAGAAACAAGAAGTGAAGCTTTTCACTCAGAAGGACCCATATAGAGGATGGGTGTGGATACTATATTAAGAAAGAACCACCCTAGATGCTATTAGCAAGAATAGCAAAAACACTGTCTCCTCCCCACCCCCTCACAGCAAACAAGATATTTTGGGGGTATGTAGGGGGAACAGGAGTACTCTCTCTTTTAGGAACCAGAATGGGTTGGTGGGGGGAGGCAACTGTAAATTTAAATATCTGCTACCCAAATTCTAAAATAAGTGAGACACAGCACACTGGTAGGAATCCCAACACCAAGGTACTGATTGTGGACAATGAGAATCCCCACCAAATCTTACATGTCCTCATTTTTTTTCAGGCCCTGAAATTACTGTATAATGACATAAAAGAAAATGAATATGTTCTTTTTCTGACTTTTTTTCTGGACTTTAGACGTTTACTTTGCAGTATCTGCATCTTTCTCTCCCCTCCCCCTTCCTTCCAGAAAAGTTGGTGGTTAGACTCTGATCCATAACTTACATTTATTTTAGAGAGAGACTATAGGTTTGTACCCTTCTTTCACACCCAAGTGGTGCCAATGTTTTGTTTTTTACCCCCTTATTCTTTTTAGTTTATTACTATTATCATTTTAGCAGTAACTGAACAGTTAAGACATTCTACTCAAGAAATAAGGCGTTTTATTTTTAAAAAAATAAAACATTTGAAGATTCACCTGTTTACTTCAAGCTTCTTGGGGTCTTAATGGAAATTTCTGGTTTGTTTCTGAAAATAGTGGAAAAATATAAAAATGCTGTGCCTTTTACTTGACCTTTTGTACTTTATCTTGACAGATTACTGTAAAGTCAACAGGGATATTTATCTTTCCACAGACACATATGCTGTCAGTATTCTGCTATTTTACAAAAGAGTGAGGGTAAGCGGTTGTTTTGTTTTAAGAAGCAGTTTGCAAAGCACAACATCTTATTTGAAAAGTATTGTTCCTTTTAGTCATATCAAAAAGAAATATTAAGATGTATTTCAGGACTCTATACTGGTTGTAACATTTAAATTTTCCACATTAAAGCAACAGGAATACACAATTTCTCAACCACTCATGTACCAGTTTGGATTCTTTTTGTTGGTTTAGTTTTTTTAAACTGAACTGCAAGCCACATTTTTCCTTTCTAGATAAATATCTCCTAGATCAATGTAGCACAATGCAAATAGCGTTTAAATTTCTCTCCCACACAAATAGCAAGAAAAAGTGAAGGGCTACAAATGCCTTTCTGTACTTTATAATCCTCATGTAACATGCAATGAGGTTATGAATAATAGTCAGTAAACAGGGGCAAAAAATGACCAATACAGATCAATTTTTCTTTAGAATAGACCTACCTGTTGATCCAGATAACTGAACTGAAGGATAAAATAAACACACAATAATAATCATATCTTTAACAATTATTTGAACTTCTGGATTCTGAGAACTAGCACTTAAGAATAAACCTTACATCTTTGGTTCCGCTTACTAACTGCGCTGAACATGAGTTAAGCTGTCAGGTCATAGAAAAGTCTTGTTTGCCCCGTTAAGATGAACAGCACATAATTGAGCACCATACAGCTAATCTCCAAAGTATGACAGATGTTTTACATTACCTCAGTTACATATCTGCTGCAAATAAAAACAACATTTAGAAGACACTATGGCATTATGTCCTCCTCTCAAACAAGTGGTTTGCACCTAAACTAACCCCTATAACAACAAAACTTATCAGGTTCATTTTCCTACGGAATGCCACAACAGTTATCAACAGACAGGACAACATCTCCACTGACAAACTGTTTTAGTTTCATTGATACAGAAAGCCTCTTGGGAAAGAAGACTGGGTTTTATATGTTCCAGTTGACTCCTTATTTACCTGCTACCCACACCACCATAAACCGACAAAGTCAACCACATGTCAGATGTGTGCATGCACTCAGCAGGGGCAGCAACAGAGACACTGTTGGTCCTGCGACACAACTGCAGTTTCAAATGCACGTTTGTAAAACTAGGGTGGGTAGTTCCCATTGCACCGATCTCTTCCTTCCTCCCGTATGAGCACCACAAATACGGAAACTCAGCCCAGCCCGCACCCCCGCGGAGCACGCTGCCCCTAACCTGACCGACCGCCAGTCCCAGCACCCAGGTGGCGCTAAGGCGGGGATAATACCCCAAATGCAGGAGGACGCCCCCCCAACAGCGCCCAGGAACCTTGGCTGGAAACTGCTAGACCTTACCTGCACCCGGGCAGCTAGAGGGGAAGGGAGCTGTCCCACCTCCAGCCAGCAGCACTGGGGGGAAAGGAAAGTCGAGTAACTCGCCCACGCACCGTTTAAAACCATTACCCAGAACTCGCCCCCTTCCGCCGGCAGCAGCGCCCTCCCGGTGCCCTCTGCTCCGCTCACCTTGGGGAAGGTGCCCTCCCGGCGGGGGCTTTTGGGATGGTCGAAGTGGCCCCTGTCCAGCATCAGGTAGAGGGAGAAGATCACGACGCAGAAGATCGCGCTGCCGAACACCGTGAACTGCCTGCTCAGCTTCATGTCCGCGGGCAGCGGGGCCCCGCCGCTCCCAGCCCGCAGCGCGCTCACCCGGCCGGGGCTCTGACAGCGCTCGCTCAACTTCTGGGGGCGTTCGCTGGCTCCGCCGGGCCCGCTGCCTGCCCCGGCTCACAGGGAAAAGTTTCCTCCGGCCCGAGCTGTCTGGGAAGTGGCAGCTGGTGTCCTCACGCGACGCCCCCAAGTCCCCGAAGTTCCCCCGCGCCGCCGCCGCCTTCCCAAGAGACGCCGAGAGTTTCCGGGAGCGGAGCGGAGCGGAGCGGGCTCTCCCCTACCCCCGACTAATTATTGCCGAGTACAGGAGCGAGGGGCAGCGCTGCGGGACCAACCCTGCTGCACCCCAACTGCTCCGCTCCCCCGGGCTGCCTCTGAGCGGCGCCGAAGTCCGCCGCCGCCGCCGCCTCCTGGCAAGAGCGCCGCTACCCCGCAGCACAGACCTGGCAACAGGGACGGCGCCGCGCGCACACTGAGCTCTGGGAGCCCCCAACCGGGCAGCACCGGCCCCTGCTGCTGCCGGAGAGCAACGCGCTCCGCCCCCCGCACGCAGCGAGTCCGGGCGGGGCCTGCGCGTGACACGCCGCCACCGCTGCAGCAGGGCCGCCCCCAGCGCTCTGAGGCAGGGGACGGGCGCTGAACCGAGCGGTGGGCGGAGGAGCGACTGCCCCTCCGACCGTTGGGGGCGCGGCCGTTGCTGCTACTGCTGCCCCTCGGCTCCGCGGAACGTACTTGAGTGCGTGGCGGTTGCGGCTTCTGTAGGCCGCGCGGGAGCACGAGCCGTTGGTGTGGCGGCCTCTCGCCCCCGCGGGAGCACCGAGCACAAAACTGTTCTCGCAGGTTCTTCCCCAGCGGCCCTACGGCGCGATAGGAACCAGAGCAGCGGCTTGTGCTGCCTCGAGTTAAGCTGCGGCGCTCTCAAAAGGTGGGGCCAGGACAGGGCCTGGGCGGGGCCTGAGCCGCCGTCTCTTGGTAATTTACAGCGTTGAAAGTAAGAAAATGCCTGGCTCGGCCTGGGCTCAGGTGCTGGGACCCCCCTGGCCGTGCTCCAGCGCAACAGGCACCGACCAGGATTTCCCCTGCAGGGACCCCCGTGGTGATGATGGCAGCCAGCCTGGCTCCCTGCGTGCTCAGGGCCCCACTGGGGCAGGCGGTGGGTAGCCGCAGCAGCTGGCACTGTGAGCGGCTTGGGAAGGGAGAAGACAGGGAACACAGGAGCTGTCATTTTTTCTGGACCTTGTATCCCCATCTGTTGCCCCGCCTTGAGCCCTTGTTCACCTGGATGCATTGGCTGGTCCTGCTGCAGTTTCAATTTAGATCAGTCTTTTCACAATCTGGATAAGCCACCAAAACAAGCTCTTCTACCTCATTGAAATGGGGCCACGGTGCAACTAAGGCTGCCCACTGTTAGGTCACCCCTTTCCCCCATTTCTCCTTATAAGACTTTGGTTTCGATTGCTTATGACTTTGCCCATCTTAAATTGTTCAGCCTAAATTTTTCCGTAGTAGTAGGCTACCTCATGCTGATATTTTTTAGGAAAGGTTCAGCTATTGGAGTTGAGCCATTTCTGAGACTGTTAAGAAGGGAAAATGCACTGATTTGTCCATGCTGAATTTTTTTTATTTTATTTTTTTAGACAGTTTCAGTGAAAAACTCGAATGCCTCCATGCTTTGGAGTAGGGATGTGAAATTTGGCAGGACAGTCACCCTGGCGTCATGCATATGCCTTTTGACATTCTTGTGAAAATTCTCCCTCATTATAAGCTTCTGAAGAACCTCATGCTCTGGAGAGCCTTGTTAGAGTTTGGTAGCTAAGTTCTCCAAAGATTCTGTCTACCCTGAGTATGCCCCAGTACCTCACAGTTCCTACATGCCAACTGGAGCACACATACACCATCCTTCCAGAGCATCTGAACATGCTTCATCCCAGGGCTCAAAGAGCTGTGCAGCCCTTTCCCTAAAATTGCTGCTTCCTAGCTGCTGCAGGCTGCTGTTGTGCTAGAGGGAGTGTCGCTCTTGGGCACTCTTCTTTTGCCAGCTGCGTGGGGGCAGAATGGAGGAGAAGGAAAAAGCTGTCTGACTTGAATGCAGAGGACTGAGGAATGGTAGATGGGGTAGAGCAAAGAAATGCTGAGCAAATGGACAAGAAATGCTGAGCAAATAGGAGCCTTGGGGTGGGAGGAGAGATTAGGAAATGGGAGCAGAAGACTGGGGTGAGGAATAGGAAGAAGGAGGGTGTGACAGATTGGATCACAGAAACCCCCTTGGGAGCTGCCATCTAATGTGCAAAGACTACCTCTGCTCCTGTTTTCCCTGCCAGCTCAGGACTCCAGCACCCTGTCTTGCTGAGCCAGACACTCCCATCTGGCTCCAGACACAGACCCAGGGTCTGAATCACTTGTCCCAAAGCTGCAAGTTTACCTGAAAACAACTCACAGTAGTGTGCTTGTCTTTAGCACTCAGATGCCCAACTCCCAATGGGGTCTAAACCCAGATAAATCCGTTTTACCTTGCATAAAGCTTATGCAGCGCAAACTCCTAAATTGTTCGCCCTCTATAACACTGCTGGAGAGAGATGCACAGTAGTTTGCTCCCTCAGGCATTAATACATACTCTGAGTAAATTACTAAATAAAAAGTGATTTTATTAAATACAGACAGTAGGATTTAAGTGGTTCCAAGTAGTAACAGACAGAACAAAGTAAGTCACCAAGTAAATTTATTTAAAATGCGCAAATCTATGCCTAATCAAACTAAATACAGATAATCTCACCCTCAGAGATGCTTCAATAAGTTTTTCTCAGACTGGACACCTTCCAGGCCTGGGCACAATTCTTTCCCCTGGTACAGCTCTTGTTGCAGCTCAGGCGATAGCTAGGGGATTCTTCATGTTGGCTCCTCTTTCCCCTTCTTCCACCCTTTTATATATCTTTTGCATAAGGCGGGAACCCTTTGTCCCTCTGGGTTTCCACCCCCGTTCACTGGAAAAGCACCAAGTTAAAGATGGATTCCAGTTCAGGTGACATGATCACATGTCACTGCAAGACTTCATTACTCACTTGCCAGCACACACATATACAGGAAGACTCTCAGGTAAATACAGCCATCTGCAGACAATGGGAGTCATCAAGATTCCAAACCATCCTTAATAGCCCACACTTTACATAACTACAATAGGCCCTCAGAGTTATGTTTTATATTTCTAGTTTTAGATACAAGAGTGGTACATTTCTACAAATAGGATGATCACACTCAGTAGATTATGAGCTTTGTAATGATACCTTACCAGAGACCTTTTGCATGAAGCATATCCCAGTTACATTATATTCACTTATATTTTTATAAAACCGTATAGACTGCACAACGTCACAGAGGGAAGTAAGAAGAGAGAGAGAGGCAGGAGGATAAGAGCAGTGGGAATGGGGAAGAAGCTGGGAGGGACAGCAACAGGGGAGGAGGCAAGAGCAGAATGGTTTGTAACCACCATAACACACACACACACACACACACACCTACAGAACCTGGAATTGAACTCAGGCATCTTGAATGTTTTCCAAATAGCTATGAAACTCTCTGTCAAAGCATGTCTCCATCCCCTTCTAGTCGCAGATTCACATAGAGGATAACAAGCCTACTACTGCTGCCGCTCGCTCTGTTAGCTCAAGCGATAAAGGCTGTTCCTGTGGATTGAAAGATTCCAAGCCTGCCAGTGGTGCATGTGGAAGAGGCCACTGTAGTTCCATGTGCTCAAATTTTTGTTCTTTCAATTTTTTTTAAAAACGCTTAGGAAATTACATATAACTATGGGCTGGTATACACTACACAGTTAAGTACATGTAAGGCAGATTACCTCAACCTAATTGCCAGTGTCTACACAATAGCCTTGTTCTCACTGATGTAAGTGCCCTACTACATCAACTTAATAACTCCACCTCAATGAGAGGCATAGGGCTTATGTCGGTGTAGTTAGGATGATGCAGTGTCTGAGTAGATGGTGTGATACTTACATCTGCTGTTGGCTGTCTTGTCAGTTTCACGGCAGGAGCCATGAAATTGACAAGAAAGTGGGGAGCTAGAACCCAGCTGCCCTGGTTCCTCTGGAGAGCTGGGTGACTGGACACCACTCCAGTCTTGGAGCCGCGGTAAGAGGCCTGGGTGGCTTCCCATCCACTTCTGGGAAGAAGCTAGGGTGAAAAGCCCTGCAGCTAGACCCTACAGGGAGCGGGCTGAGAAGCCTGGGCTACTTTTCCCTCACCAGGAGCCAGGGCGAGAAACCCGGCTGGCTTTCCCTCACAGCCCCTCTCCCCACACACACACATGCTCTCAGCCAGGAGCAGGGGCAAGAAACCGTGAAATTTACTAGGCTGGCCGGATCTCAGCAGAGGAGGGGGTCCAAAAAGCCCTGGGCAGCTTCCTCCCCCCACAGGATCCCCCGGTGACTTCCCTCTCCCCTGCTGAGTGGCTAACCCTGTTCCCAGCAGGGAATTAGGAGCAGCAGCCCGCAAGGAGCCCAGGAGGCTGTGGGGCAGCCAGGCTCCCGACAGGGAGCTGCAAGAGAAGATGAGAGCCCAGTCTTACGTCAGTGGAAGTGCTCCTGGTGAGGACACGCACCACCGACCCAAGGAGACTAGTGTGGACATGCACTACCTCAGTAATTACTATACCACTATAGTAGGTCGACTTACATTTCTAGTGTAGACATACCCTCAGTTAAAAGACCATTAAAGTTGCAGAATCAAGCACTCAAGATTTGGGAAAGGCCATAATTAAGGTTGCTCATGTAGCCTTAATTAACCGTCTTGTGCATGTGCATTATAATACAGTCTTTAATTACACAGTCACTTACTACTTTTTCCCCATGTCACCCTTGCCTCATTCAGTGCACAGGACAGTCTGTGCCCTGGGAATAAGTCGGGAATGTGTAATGAATGAGGCTGTTGTCTGTTAGACTTCTGCCTCGTATGTTGAGGAAGTTGGAAGGATATGTAGTGAATGAGGCCAGAAAGTGCAGGAATTACACAAGATGGGCTTATACTTAAGGTTGTGAAATGCCACCTTGAAAATTTAGATTCTATTCCTATTTCTATCACTGAGGCCCGGCCACTATTGCACTGAAACTGCAATTTTCAGATGGCCACTGTGTATTTGTTTTCTGCATGTCCAACTTGAGAACCTGCCATCTGATTTGCAGAAGTGCTGAGCACTTGTATTTGCAAATTAAGTCAAGGGGAACCTTGTTTTAAACATCCAATAGAACATCAGAGTTAGGAACACATTGGGAGTAGAGGATGTTTGTAACTCTGGTATGTTTGTAACTCTGAACAAAATGTTATGGTTGTTCTTTCAAAAGTTTGCAATTGAACATTGACTTAATACAGCTTGGAAACTTGCAGAAGGAAAATGCTGATTTTAATCATCTTAATTTAAATGAAAGAAGCACAGAGACAGTGTCCTTACCTTGTCCATTTTTTTTTAATTTTCCCTTTATTTTTTAATAGCATATGTTTAACATAGTACTATACTGTATTTGCTCCCCCCCCCACCCTTTTTTTTTTTTTTTTTGGTCTCTGCTGTTGCCTGATTGCATACTTCCAGTTCCAAATGAGGTGTGTGGTTGACCAGCAAATTCATAACTCTGGTGTTCGTAACTCTGAGGTTCTACTGTATAAGTACGCTGAGGGCTTGTACACACTAGTGCTTACTTCAGTATAACTTAAGTCATTCAACAGTGTGAAAAAGCCACCTCCCTGAGTAACGTAAATTACATTGACCTATGCGCCGGTGTGGACAACGCTATGTTGGCGGGAGAAGCTCTCCCATCAACATAGCTACCGCTGCTCGGGGAGGTGGAGTAATCATGCTAATGGGAGAGCTCTCTCCTGTCGGCACAGAACGTCTGCACTAGCAGTGTTACAGCAGCGGAGCTACATCAGTACAGATGCGGCGCTGTAGTGCTTCTAGTGTAAATTAGCCCTGAGAAAATCAGGTCCAAGTCTTCCCAAATTGGGCACCCAAAGGTAGTTGACATTCTTGACTTTAATCACTGTGTCTCAGTTCTATTTTGTGCAGATAAGGTAATTAAAGTTTGTAAATAAGTAAGATAAGATCATAGAAAAAACACATGAGGAAGCTGATAATTCAGTGCGGATTTTGGATAGTGTGCAGTAAATAATGCATGTGATACTAAAAGACATGTTAACTAGTCACCCATTCAGTGAGCACCATCTGTCCGGCTCATTGAAGGAGGTAAGGGTCTTGTGAAAAAAAGATATATGTGATCATGTAATTAAAGACTTTATCATAATGCTTATACACAAGTGGGATGAACTAAGATTGAACAGATTGAAGAGACCTGTGAAATGCAGGATTATATGTGCATGTTCAAATCTGTATTATTCTAGAGATTTATTAATAAACAGTGAAAACCAGTTCATCCATAGTTTTCTTACTGACCAGTGTGATATCTAAAGTTATAGTTTCTAGAGACTAGTGGGAAATGTATCTGTAGCTATTAAGAAACTGCACTGTACTATATACTCCTGAGAGCATTCTGTGTCAAAAAATTAAAAATTCTGCACACAATCTTTTAAAATTCTGCACATTTTATTTGTCAGATAAACATGGAGGCTCTGGCATGGCATTGGGGAGTACAGGCCACTGGTTGCACAAAGGTGGGAGATCACTGTGCAGCTCCCCACTCCCCCCCCCCAAAACACAGACTCAGCCGTGAGTCTGCACCCAACCCTGACATAGCAGAAGGACCAGCCATGCCCCTTTATGCCAGGTGCACCAGGTGTGAGCAGGCAGGCTCAGCAAGGCAGGATGCAAGTGTGGAGGGATCCAGGTGTGGGTTGAGAGGGTTCTCTGTGGGGTAATCTGGGTGCAGGTGGCTCAGTAGGGGATCCAGGTGCGGGGGCTTGATGAGGTGTTCTGGGTGCAACGGTAATGGGACTCTTCAGGGGGGTCCAGATGAAGGTGGTTGGGGCTCAGCAGGGGGGGTCTGGGTGTGGGGGGGATAGAGTTCATCGGGAGGTCTGAGTGGGGGGGCTAAGTTGGGGGTCCAGATGCTGGAGAGTGGGGCTCAGTGGAGTGGGGATCCAGGTGCAGCTGTTTGGGGCTCAGTGGGGTGGGGATTTGGGTGCGGTGGCTCATGGGGGTGGTGCAGGATGAGTGGGGCTCATCGGGGGGTTCTGAATGTGGGGGATGAGGCTTGGCGGAAGGATCTGGGTATGAGAGGGTCTCAGGAGGGGTGAGGCTTGGCAAAAGGATCTGGGTATGATGGGGTCTTGGATGCACAGGGCTTGGGCAGACGGGGGAACAGCTCCCTGTACAGGGAACCCTCACCCTGCAGCTGAGGAGCGATGGGTGCAGGAAGAGGGGCAGGGGAGATTTGCAGAGCTTCCTGCAGCTGGGGAGATATCTGGAGGTGGGTCTGATCCGGCCTTGGATGCTGTGCAGGGAAAGAGGAAGTCCCAGCCCCACCAGGACTAGCAGCTGAGCCTGCCACAGGATAGGAGCCACCAGCCAGGTCTTCCCCAGTCCCACCCCCTGCCCCTTGGTTCTTTACCTCTTTGCCTGCTTCCCTGGGCACCTGAAACATAGTGCTGGAGAGGGCCGCATGACTGCTCTTGTGGCTTCCCTTTGCTTCCCCGTCAAAAAGTCATTTTTCTGCAGGGACGCAAAGAAATCTGCGGGGGACATAAATTCTGCGCATGTGCAGAATTCCCCCAGGAGTAACTATAGTATGGACTATGGGGGTGTAAACTGCAAAGTGCACCAAAGTGTTTTGCTCTAACTGCCCTGTAGTGAGTCGGTGTGGCTCCCCTCCTGTCCAGAAGAGGGAGCCCACGTGCCGGCACCAGAGTGGGTGGGACCACCACAGCCTGTCCCCGCCCCCCGGAAGTCAAGGGGCGGGACAGGAAGTATAAAGGCCGGCCGCCAGAGCTCAGTTGGTGCCCAGCCACCGCAGGGAGCAGACGTGCGGCCGGGAGCTCCTGGCCAGGAGACCGTCGAAGACCGGGGCTTGGACCCTGGCTGGCCTGAGCTACCCCGGGCCCGCTACGAGGAGGAGCCGCCGGAGCCCGTTCACGCCCGCCACTGGGAGAACCACTGGGAGAACCCCTGGGAACCGGACCCCACTAACCCTGAGGGTGAGACTGGACCCGAACCCCTTCGCCCCTGCTGCTATCCAGAGGAGCCGCCTGAGGACCATTGGCCGGACTTCCCGGCAGAGCTACCGGACTTGCCGCCGAGCCCGGGCAGACAGGAGCCCATGGAGATGGACTGGCCCGATCCCGGCGTAACGAACGAGGTAGGCTTTGAGGGGGATCACGGAAGTAGCCCGGGGATAGCCGACCCCGGTCCGGCTGCAACTGAGTGTGAGCCTATGTCAGTGTGTTGCGGGCTGGATACCCCACTGACCAGCAGCGGCAGCAACCGCTGTTAGGGCCCCGGGCTGGAACGCAGTGGAGTGGGTGGGCCTGCGTTCCCCCCTGCCACCCTCCGCACGGGTGGCAGGCTTCCCCCTCACCCGACGCTCGGCTACAGAAGCCTAGGCGTACCTTATCTGAACTATTTGTTCGCTCAGCCCCTGCAACAAGGGCCTGAGCCTAACTGTGTTTGCCCCGCCCTGATCCAGGGCCTGGGCTCCGAACTATTTGCTCGCTCAGCCCCTGCAACAAGGGCCTGAGCCTAACTGTGTTTGCCCCGCCCTGATCCAGGGCCTGGGCTCCGAACTATTTGCTCGCTCAGCCCCTGCAACAAGGGCCTGAGCCTAACTGTGTTTGCCCCGCCCTGATCCAGGGCCTGGGCTTTGGACTATTTGCTCGCTCAGCCCCTACAACCAAGGGCCTGAGCTAACTGTGTTTGCCCCGCCCTGATCCAGGGCCTGGGCTCTGATCTATTTGCTCGCTCAGCCCCCGCAGTCAAGGGCCTGAGCTTTAACTGTGGTTGCTCCGACTCTGCACTAAAGAGCCGGAGTTCCGGGACTAACTGACTGCTTGTTCCCACAGTAGTGAGTCGGTGTGGCTCCCCTCCTGTCCGGAAGGGTCGAGCCCCGGCTAGGACCTACTACATGCCCCCATGTGGAAGCTGTTGGTGCAAACTAAAAGGTAGCTAGTTCATATTAAAACGAACTAGGCACCTTGTAGTTCATGCCAGTAGCATCAACACTGGGCAGTTAAAGCAAAACACTTTGGTGGCTCTACAATTCACACGCTGTCTGGAGTGTAGTGTGGTGTACCCATAGCCTAAATAACTTTCCTCAGGTATGTAGATTATCTTCCAAGTGAGGTAGGGTGGAGGAGAACAAATACACAATAAAATACCTGAGTGGGTTATACAAGAGTATATAGCATTGTAAGTATTGTGGATAGTAGCATGGTATAAACAAAAGTTATTAGGAAGCATCTACCACCAAAATTTCAAAAATCTGTTTCCACTGTGCTAATATAACAGTGCCATTAAAGGGTAGCAGTAAAGCAACAGTTTCCATGTGGTAAGATGCATAAGCCTTCTTTTTCAGTAGCTGAGTGGCTATATGAACAGATTGCCTCAGTCTTTAGCCAGGATGATGTGGTATAAGCATAGGCTATTACTGCCAAGCTACATAAATAATGACCCATGGCTGCTTATCTGAAAACCATAACTGCCTTCAAAGATCTTATATTAACCTGGCAACAGTTCTCATTCATCTTCACTCCTCCTCCTGTTTCTTGTATTAAATATTTATAATTAACACTTACCCTGCCTTCTTAAGACCAATTTTACAATAAGCAGAAGATATAAATGCCACACATTAAGTGTGTTTGATGGTTAATTAAATGCATGACTAGAGGGGCGAGGGACAGAATTTCTAGTTTGCGTAGGATCTGTTCCCAGAGTTGGTACTATACATTATTTTATTGTTTTGGACACACAAACAAAAATCACTGCCTTTCTGAGGTTTCTTTGAATACTGATTTAGGTTTTTTAAATATTTGATAAATGCAAAGGTAACCAAGTAAATGGCAGCACAGAAGATTACATGGCAAAATTCTAAGAGGGGGCATGATTATAGATAGTGACTTCTGTATACTTAAGCAGATTGCAAAACATTCATTAGAAGAATTCACATCACTTATAAAACACTTTCCAGATTGCAGGTCCCTTTGGCCCGAACATATTTTGATCCTATTTAAGCATGTCCAGCCTTGGAAAGTGGACTTGATATAAGATGGCGTAGGAAGGAGCTATTATTTGAAATAAAATTATTGTAGGCTGTTTTCCCTCAGCAAGTCTTCACGTTTCTTGCCAGACTGATTTATTTTCAATGCATCAATTTTTTTTTTCCCCGCATACAACTGAATAGTATTTAAGGTGTTTGGCAGCTACTCGTCAACAGTTTACTTGTGGTGGTTTCTGGTGTTACTGTGATGTATTCTCAATTAGATTAAATATATAGGTGCATTAGTCTGCTTCACAAAAATTGAGCTACAAGGATTCCTGAGGGGAAACTTTCTAATAGTGTATGAGTCTAGCTGGTTTTCTTTAACTTGCAATACAAGCTTTACAAATTACATTATCCTCACTCTAATACCAATTTCCAAAAAGTACTCTTTCCAAAAATGCTTAAAACCTATTTCCCGAATGTCAGTCAGATAAATCACTTATTTGAATCAAAATGAAATCTGTGATACTGGTAGACCAGGTGCCAGCTCATGTCAAGGCCCTTAGGCCTCACTGAACACTCACAAATGCATAGCTGGAAACCAGTCTGGCTCACCTGTGTGTTAGCATTGTTAAAATAGATGTTAAGTCTATCAGAACTTGTTTAGTCTTTATGAAATGCTTGTAGCATGCTTCATGTATTGATCTCACTTATAACATGTATCCCATGTATTACATTGAGTATTTGCATGGTAAACCTCCATAACTGCGTAACTCAAAAAGGAAAGAAGCATTAATTAATGTAAAATGCTGATCCTGCAACAAGCAGGGCTACTGAAACCAAATGAGCCTTTGTGAAACATCAAAAGACAAAGATTTTGTTGATTTTCCCGCCCCTCCCCCCCCCCAACATACACCCATGAAGAGGAGATGGACACAAACTCATTTGAACTGTAGGGGAAGGGAATTAAAATCCCTGACCAGAATGAACTGTATCACTGTGCTGCTTGGGATTTAGAGGGCTATATTTCTAAGCGTAAGCAAGGGATCCCCAAGCTGCTCAGCTTGGGTTAGCCCTAAAGGACATAGAAAGCTTGCATATCACAGCAGCTTCTATTACCTTTTGGAACCTAAGACTCTGAGGCCTGGTCTACACTGAGGGGGGAAATCGATCTAAGATACGCAACTTCAGCTATGAGAATAGCGTAGCTGAAGTCGACGTATCTTAGTTCGAATTAAAATTACTTACTTCGCGTCCTCATGGCGCGGGATCAACAGCTGCAGCTCCCCTGTTGACTTTGCTTCCACCTCTTGCACTGCTGGAGTTCAGCAGTCAACGGGAGAGCAATCGGGGATCGATTTACGCGTCTACACTACACGCGATAAATCGATCCCCGATAGATAGATCGCTACCCGCCATAGTGTAGACGTACCCTAAGTCATTTGTGTGTGTATATTTACCTGCCTTAACCTTGTAAATAAATCATTTCTTTTTCTTAATGAATACATCTTTAGTTAGTTTGTTGCAGATTGGCTACAAACCTTATCTTTGGTGTGAGATCTGAGAGTAACCTGATTATTGTTGTGATTTTTTTATGTAAGGGACCATCTATCACAAATGTAAGTTTGCCTGGTGCCAAAATAGACTGGAGTACCCAAGGGATACTGCCTGTGACTCCATGGTTAGGCTGCTATAGTGCATGAGGAGTTCACACTTGTTACTTGGTTGGTGAAATCTAAGTATAGAACTCACATCCAATTTCGGGTTTGTGCCCTGGTTTGTAACAGTCTGTCCTGAGGCTGGAACTCAAGTTTGTGAGCCACTCCAGATGGCTTGACAAAAACAGGCAGACATATATACATATACCTCACACACCCAGGAAACAGCTTAAGCAGTGCCGCATTGCCTACTGCTAATATCACATAAAAATACTTAACCTACATTGCATTTGTTACTAAGTAGATTAAGGAATACAGTTTCAAGCTGGAGCAATTCACTTTCTAAGCATTCAGGTCCGGTCTGCTCTAGAATGTTAGTAATTGGCCAAGCGAAGCAAGATCCTACAGTCAACTTCATGGCATTTCCCTGTTCGCTTGTATGTAATGAGAAATCTTTGAATGCTGCATCCAGGCACTTCCAGAGATGCAAGGCATCAATAGGCAGAACCTACTGATTTTGCTGGAAACTGGAAATGCCTGAATGAGAGGAAAATCCAAGCCTCCAGACTAATTGGTGCTGGAGGCAGAGAATCTCTCTGGCTCTCCCTGCTGCTGCCTACCCATATCGGAGGGAGCAGAATAACTTGCTGAGTGGGAAGATTTAACTCCAGACTATAGTCAACAGAAATAAGAAGGTCTTAGAGAAAGGCTTTTTTAAAGGAAAGTGGGATTCAAGGTGGAGGTGGTGGGGAGAAGAGACCTGAAGTGGGGAGGAAGCAGGGGTCCCATGGAAAGAAGGAAAATAGTGGTGATGTGGGAAGTGGAGTTGGAGGGGAATGTAGGGAAGCAGGGACCCAGTGTGAGGGAGAGCAGGAACAAACCTTAATTTTTCTGCTCAACCCCCTGTGCAGATAATGAGTCTGAAAGAAGAGTCCCATATACAGGAAAAGAAAAGAAGGGTTCTATTGGGGGAAGGGTGTGAACGGGCATCAGGAGGGAAGGGGATGGGGCTCAGGTTAATGAATCACTGAAGGGTAAAGGACAAAGCAACTCAAGTATAGGAGCTAATGAGTATCTGTAACGCCACCCAGACCCCCACCCCCATCATCTCCATTTTTCTCCCTCACTCCGGACAAATCCTCTCCCCCACTAAGTTGCTGCAGGCAGCGGAATCTCTGTGGTGTCCCTTGCTGATGCCTATACACATCACAGGTGGAAATAGCTCACTTTCGCATAGGTTGTACAGCTAGGCCTAAAGAAGGTACAAAATGTGTGACCGTCAAGTTACACTGTTGTGAAATGGAATGCTATATGGCCATCTCTAGCATTTTTTTGCTGAGCACCAGGTTTTCAGGGGGTACTGGAGCTAGTGTCATGATTATATTAGAATCTCCGGCCCCCTCACGAAGTTAATTCCTGCCTGAAGCCAGCAAAGTATTTCCCTTTCGTTCACTATTCTCACAGCAGGGAAGGGAGGAGGACGCAGCAGAGAGCCCAGCATAGATCCACTCCCTCCTGAAAGAAAGAATGACAGAACAACACTTCTAGGGTGACCAGATGACAGGAAGAAAATATCGGAACATAAGTGGGGGGTCACCGGCAGAGCAAAAAAGACCAAAAACCGAGTGCTGCCGGTGTAACGACACAAACAGTTCCCTCTCCCAATTCCCTACCTGTGGCCCAGTGCTGCCAGCAGTGGGGGGGGGGTGGGAGAAAGCCGAGAACAGCTGAGTGCTGCGGGTAATCAGAGGAGATTATGCACCCTCCCTTAGCTATGCATACCTACAGTTACCTCTGGTTTTCAGGAGAGGAGTGGGGGGGGGGGGGAACAACTGAGAACAGCTGAGTGCTGCTGGCAGTCAGAGGAGAGGGTAAAAAAAAAAAAAAAAACCCAGAAAACACCCGGGCACTCCCGGGGGGGGAAAAAAAAAAAAAAAAGGCGGAGTGCAGCATCCCGACCCGTACGTGGGACAAACACCTAAATATTGGGACGGTCACGATTTTATCGGGACGTCTGGTCACCCTAAACACTTCTGCTTCTCCCCCTTTCCATTGTGGCAGACACTCTGAACTTTCCAGTCTCTCCACATTCAAAACATTTGAGCAGATCCTTAATCTGGGTCCCTTCCCTCCCATGTTGCTGTCTTTTCTTATGCTCATTCTGCCTCCTGTTGCACTCAAATCTTCTGTGCAACAGAAACACTCAAAACACCACCTCTCCTTTTCTTGTGGCTCAGTGTTTCTTTTGCTGCTGCCGCCACTGCTACTCCAGCAAAAAAATTGTCTTTGACCACTTTTGTTGTTAGACCAGCAAAAGAAAACATTCTCTAGTCTCTACTATGCCTGGATGAGAGGGGGTGCACAGAATCCTGCCAACTACACCAATTTCTAACTAGCCAGTCACCACTGCCTCATGACCAGTCATGGCTATATGGTACCCTGCCTGTTTCCCCTTTTCAGAGCCTTTTAAGAACTCCACACAGTGCCTGGGGCTGGTTTAATAACCAACACACCACTCCTGCCTGGGGCTGGTTTAACAACCAAAACAATTCAAAACAATCCTTAAGGTCCCAAACTAAAGTACATCACCACAACACAAAAATTCATATTCAGCTCTGGCTTCTTTTAACATACACGGGGCTCTTCTGTCCCAGTATACTCTTCATAAACTCACTACTTTCAGTCCTTCCTAGATGGAGCTCAGCCTTCTGACTTTGTCTTTCAGGCCCAAACCCTTCTCCCAGTCAGTAGTCTCCTGTAGGAACCTCCTATACACCACAGCTCTATACCACAAATTCCTCCCCAGTTTCCTGTTCCCCTCTGATTCTTTAGAAACCAGCTGTCCTCTGTCAGGTCTCATCAAGAGACTGTTAATGGTCCCATTCCATCCTGTGAGATTGAGCAACACTAATTGTCATGTGAGCATGCGCACACGCACAGGATGGGTAGGGGGAATTCAAAAATCAAGAGATCATAACCACAATATCTTTTTTTTTTTAATCATCTCAATTTTCAGGGGCACTCATGATTTTGGGAGGTCCAACGTGATTTTTGAGGTTGCTAATACTGGGAATAGTCTACAACAATCAGAGCCTTGTGCAGCTACTAACTCACAACTCTGTGATTGTCATTAACTGTACAGCCTGCAGATATCTGCAATAAGATTAGCTGAAGACATTAGTAGCTAGTCAGAGCACAGGGCAGCGAGGCAAGGCGTTGTCCTCTAAGTCAGTGTAAAAAAAACAGGCAATGAAGCAGGATCCAGAATAATGTCAGCTCATCAGGATAGGCAAATCCTACCTAATTTTGTGGCAGTTGAACACTTTTTAAGTATAGACAGTTGTTTTTATTGTTCTTTCTTCAGAGCTCTCATTGGTTCACATTACTGCCTGCCCAATTGTTGATTTCATCCTGAATGTTCTAGCCCAGAAGTTTTCAAACTTTGGGATATGCTTTTCAAGCCAAGGGGGAAAGTACCTGGTTTTATTACATTAAGACTGATGGAGAAGTGGGTCTGATTGCTGTTCCTTCAACTTCAAAGCTCTAGGAGTGGGCCCTACCTGGCTCCTTGAAAAGGAGGTACTAATTACCCTCCTGCCTGTAGGAATGGCCATTTCTCTGTGAAACTAACAAGTGGTATGGAAGTTATTCTATTCTCCCTTCCCCACAGAATAGAGGATTAGGAGTTTTTCCTTTTTTCCTCCACCCAGCAGCATGTTCAGAGATGAGTGTCTCTCAACTCCTTATCTTTTCTCCTCAATTTCTTTGGCTTCTGAGAATTATGCCTCATTTCTCACATACTGGTTACAGAGCACAGTGCAACTCTCAGGAACCATTGAAGTGGATCAGTCAGGGAGAACAGAAGCTTCCTATTTCCTACAACACCACCACAATTTTGAAAAACAGAAATGATTAGAGAGAGGATCCTCCCTATTGAAGCCTCTTGTTTACAAACTGAAAACAGGCCACATATTTGTTTATTATGCAGTAAATATAATGGTGACACACTCTCTACCATGTAGATCAGAGAACAGCGAAAAATGTTCCAGAGATCCTAACTCAGGGGTTATAGCTGGTCTGAGGGAGCATTTTCTGTACAGAAGTGAGATGGGGAAGGGGGAGGCAGTGCCAAGCAGCCACAAAAATGTTCTTGGCCCTCTGATTTATCCATATTCAATGCATATCTTGGAGTTTCTATGCACTTGGGAGATTAAACCTTTCACCAGTTCCATAATAAACCCCATCTCATGCTCAGACAGAACAATTCCAAGAAGACGTCACAAGTAGATACAGAGTTTTGTTGTTCTTATGTGAGAGAATCCATGTAGGGATAGCATGTGGCTTAAAGTGTATAGCAACTCATACTAATAGCTAATCATGACTCTGTGTCTCTCTTGCTGTAAATATCAGATCTGATGACTGGCTTTTACTATTTTTTGTTCTATAGCAAACCAGGCTTACAAATCAGCTGCTGACTCCCATAGCCGCCTCCCTCCTTAACAAATCACTGAACCACAATATGAGGTTACTGTACATATTGTAACTAGGGACATGAAAGAACTATGTATAGCACAGTGATCTGAAATGAAAATACGGTCAAGAGTGTAGGCAAGCAGCTTCAGTTTAATTTCAGATCTCCCAATGCTTAGCACAGAACAGCTGTATCCTGAAGATTGTACATTTGACCTATAGATAGGAGTAAGAAAGGATTTACCAGCAAGAAGATAAATATAAGTGTGTGCCAAAATATTATTGTAGGAGGTAGCTCTCTCTATAAAACTAATATAAATGACCATGATATAAGCGAAAATAGGCATGTTGTCTTTCTGATGTAAGAGGGTCCCAGCCACATGAAGCAAAACCTGTAAATAACTTTTTGGGATTTCTGGCAAAATAGAGTTACTCTCCTAGAGGTCAGATCAGAGTTAGACACCTAGTCAAATAGAAGTATATCCTCTGAGTTCGGGTGATGTGCCCTAAGAGCCTGATCTAACCTTTATTAAGGTAAAGGAAAAGACGCCACTTGACATCAGTGGACTTTGGATGACCCTGTCTTCCTCAATAGTGGAAAGAAAATAAGAAAGGGGCTAGACTTTCCCAGTAAGGGAAACTGGGCTCCTACAATAGACAGCTTCTCTTTACATTTTATCTGAGAGAAGACAGGATAAGGTTGGGGAAGGAATGGGAGTTGAGTGCCTAACTACCAAACTAACAACTGTTTGAAATGAGCCACCCTGATTACCACTACAAAAGTGACTTTTCGTCCTGTTGATAATAGCCCACTTTAATTGAATTGTCTCGGCCCCCCACTTGGTAAGGCAACTCCCATCTTTCCATGTACTGTTATAAATAAATAAAACAATATAACAGTACATCTTCCTACTGTATTTTCCACTCCATGCATCTGATGAAGGGGGTTTTAGCCCATGAAAGCTTATGCCCAAATAAATTTGTTAGTCTCTAAGGTGCCACAAGGACGCCTCGTTGTTTTAACTACCATTTGTAATTTTTGAACATTGCACCCTGGGTGTTCCCAGTTTGCCCACAAAGACAACCAGAGATTTTCTGAGTGATTGAAAAATCAGAGCGCCACATTCAAGGACAAGAAAATCTAAAAGTCTAACTCTGTGTATCTTGCACCTTCTTCCAGCGTGCTCACACTGCAGCTGTATCAGTTAAGTCTCCTCTAGATTCACACCTAGTTACCAATGTGTAATTTGTTTCTCTCCTATAAACCTTTATACATTACCTGTGAATTTGGCTCACTAAGTGTGAAAAATACAATTTATTAAATTAGGTTTAGTAAAGGACCAGTAAGTGTTTTTCAGTGAATTTTTAAGTGATCTTAATGAATTTCTGATCCCTTACACACAGATTATTTAAATTTTCATAATGACTTTGTGTTTCACTCTTTATTGTCCTTAATTTTTGTATTTGTAAAGCATGATTACTTTCACATTAAACTGCAGTGGGTTATTGTCGCTCTTCAAACACTGGAAACAAGATGTGAGCAGTAGGGAATTACAAAGCCTCTCAGACTTCACTTGAAAACAAAACAATAGGAAAAGTATAAATATTCATGGTGTCTTAAAACTTGTGCAAAATTAAAGGTTTTTTTTTAAACAATACCCAAATAATTATTGAAAAAATAAATGTAGGTTTAGTATCATCCCCAATAACCTCTTGTAGGTATCAAAATAAAATTTGGAAGTTTTCTCAAAATCCATTTGCAGGGTTCATAAATTTTATTGTAGAACTTTAGCATCAGTGTTGGCATCCACTTGTCAACAAGGAGCTTGGAGAAAAATATCTTTTTACTAATAAATGGTAGATTCCCAAGATTCCCATACACTGGTAGCAGAGTTTAGTAAATATAGTTTACATGATGTTGTGGTCTGTGTGACAGACCATTTCAGTGTTTACAGGGGATCTTGTGTGATGTTGGATTGGCCCGGGGGTTTCTTCATCAGTTCTTTTTTATTTTTTGAATGAATTAGTGCATTAATTTAATTGTCAGAATTATTTATATTTCACACATTTTAGTGATGTTTCATACAATAAAACTAGTCTCCCATTTCTTCTGGATTGCAAGAATTTTCTTAAAGTTCTGCTCTACGGAATCCAGTTTTTATCTAACAAGATGATAGTGTTTGAAGGAAAGTTCCTGGGGTATTGTTTCTTCTGTGGAAGAAAACCAGACTTGGTAATTCTAAAGCTTTGTCATCATCATCCATGTTAAACTGAATCATTTAAGGCTAACAGTTAATTGTTTCTATTCTAGTATCCTGACAAATTAAGTGAGTCTATTGCCACAAGCTGTTATAAATTGCTCTATGATTCATAGGCGTCAATTAAGATTATACTAGGTCTATCTCCACCAAAAAGTTTTGGACACTTTCTGACACCCCACCCCCCCAAAAATAAAGGAAAAAAAAGTTGGCTTCCCCAGATAGCAGTGTGAACTATTTATGCTGACCAAGGTTATGCCTACACTGCAATCAATAGGTGTTATTTGCAGCTTAGGTAGGCATATCTGTGCTAGCTTTAATCGAGCTTGCACAATTAAAAGTAACAGTGCAGATGTGGTGGCACAGGCATCAGTAGAAGCCTGCCCAGTTCCTCTGGGTACACATAGAGCTAGCCTGCACTATGGCCCATGCCACTACATCTTCACTGCTATTTTTAGCGTGGTAGCTAGATTAAAAGTAGTGCAGGTAAACCTACTCAAACTGCAAATCAGCCTAAGTCAGATCCATGACTTCCAGCTGTGGCTTTACCCCTCTTCCTAGCTTTTCCATGAATCACATAACATGTCATAACCGAACAATGGATGGGTACCATGAACATAGAATTCATCTTCTTTTCCTAGTGGGTGGCCTGTTTCTATCAGCTGTACAGTATGCCAGCTGTTGCCCATTATCTGTACTGGGTCCCTCTTTCACCATTAAGTCTAGAACATAAAGCTCCTGCCTTAATCCTCCCTGGACTTACTCAGTACATCTGAATTCTTGGGGTCAAATAACTTCACAGCAAATGGTAATGAGCAGGACATGAAAAAAAGCAGCATGTTTGGCTTCAAAGCTGTGTTGAGAACTGAAAGTAATCCATGACAAGCCATATGTCTGAAAGTCTTGATGAATGTGTATTAACCCACATGAAAGCTTATTGAAGTTTCAAAGATCACCCAGCACAAAATTCCAAAAGGGAAAAAGAATATTTGGAAATGGCTTAACCAGCTCATCTAATGATGGATCAAAACTTACAGTGCATACTGATATGTTTTTACAAAATGGCTCCAGTTCATTTCTTCTGTTTCTTTATTAAATTGTACCAGGTATTTCCTTTTTTAAATTGTGTACTGACAACATGGAATTTCATTTTGCAGATGTTTTGTAACAAGCATTTCTGCTTTAGTTAAAAAAGAAAAATATATGAACAGCAGAAAAGTAACCTCTAGCTTCAGAACAGAAGCTGATACTTACCAGTGCTTGTTATGGGGGAGAGAGCACAAAAGAGACAAAAAGCCAGTTGAAGAGGAGGTAGAGAAGACAGAAATGATATGACATGAGAGCAAAGGATGAAGCAGCTCTTGAGTTTTTGCATGAGCATTGAGGAAGGAACAGTGATCAGAACTGTGCAATTGGAGAAATGCCTCTAAAACACCAGCAACCAACTTCCTGCACCCCTAAAAGCCCTAAACACAAAGTCCCATCCCTAACAAGCACAGCATACTTAATGAAATGTAGAGAACACCATCTTTACTGTTGATTAAGCTGAAGGTGTGTGGGACACATAACAGAGTGGTGGACACATAGTTCCAGGTAGAATGTGTATGAATTGGCAATAGCCTTCTTGTGTACACAATGGAATAAAGAAAATCAGTTGACACAGAGGAGCATTTCTTTCTAATATGTTGATAAAGGAACAATGCAAAGAGTTGTCTTACAGCTGAGAAACAATTCTGGGAACTGCAAATTTTTTACACAACCATTATTTAAGTTGGGGAAAAACAACAATGAATGGGGGTGGATAAAGTTGCCTATTTGGACATCAAAGTAAAGAACATTATCTAAAATGTATTTTGATCAATCAGATAAAATATCAGTTTAGTTTTTTTAAACTAATATTAATTAATACAAAAGAAAACAAAAAAACCCTCAGAGCATTAAACATGATAATTGTCATGTTAAAAGCACAAGCTACAAATAGAACTGTGAAGTTAATAGCACCACTTCAATCAGTTTTATCATTAGGGGGTCAAATAGCTGAGAGAGAAATATTTTAAACTGATCCTAGCTTACTTTTTCTTGGGAATTTTTCTATTCTAACATACACCATAGTTCTTACCCCTGCAATACAACCAATGGACCTAATGCTAAATAGGCATCCACGCTCATGTAAGGCTTAAATGGAGTGGAAATGTACATCACTGCCACACAGAGTGACTCCGGAGCCCTGCACCTCTTCCAGGACTGTGGAGTAGACTTTCATGATGCCCTTTCATTTGGAGCAAAAGCATGAATATCTGGAGAGCATTACTAGAGCATTCAGTCACACACTGAATCCACAAGGTTAAGACCACATGCTAGAAGGGACTAGTAAACCATATCCACAATTCCCTCTCTCCGCATACAGTAGCAGATTCTGTGTGCATGATGGTCCTGAGTCACATGTTGGAACCAAAAATTCTGCCCTGTCATGCTTCAGAATATTTTCCTTGGAGCACTGTCCTTTCACCTGGCCTATCTATTTAACAATCTTTAGATTTACTGTGTGAATAGTCATTACACATTGTTCACCGTGGTAGAAAATAACTTCACCTATATTTGGATCTTCATTTCTGTTGGTGTTTTAGATTGGTATTCCTATTTTATAGAAAAAATAATTCTTTGTAACTTCAAAATGCAAACATTCCTGAGAATGTGTCAGATGTTTTAACGTATGGTACACAAACTAATTAAATCACATATGTCTAAGAATTTGCTGTTCTTGGAATAATTTTGACAATATGGAACACAATTTGCATTTGTTTATGCCTGCTGTTGCTTAATGCCTATGGAAATATAATGTCTTAGCATTGTAAGGATATATTATAATAGATTTTCAGATTATATTCTGTGTGATATTTCTTTTGATCTCTCTTTCCGTGTAATTGAAATATACTTTCTGGAGAGGATATTACAGATCAGTTTCACTTTGTAAGGAACTCCCTCTTCTCATTTACTCCCTTTAACTGTAAAACAACATATAGAGGAGAAGCTTGTGAAAATTTGTTTTACTTGTACCAGGCATAGAGCAGAATTGCTTTCTTACAATGCAAATTCATATGTACAATTATTATTTATTTGTATTACAGTAGTGCGTTGAGGTTCCAGTAATGATGGAAGTTCTATCATTTTGCTAGAGTACAGAGTAAAAAACAATCCTTGCTCTAAAGAGCTTGCAATCCAAACAAAGAAGACAAAGAAAAAAAGTGGTAACCAACAGCTCAAAAGTACATAGTATGTTGATCATATTTCCCCGAACCAGCCTTTCCTGTATTCTATGTACTGTATATGCCACAACCAACCCATAGTGGCCACCTCTCACCACGCCCACCTCACAAAAATTGCTAAAACTCAATCTGAGCGAATAAAACAAAGACAGTCAGAAAATCAGACTGGCCAAAAGTGTCTCAAAGCCTGCTTATGGTTCCTATCTTCTCTGCTCCATGTGGAAGGGCATGGGGGTAGCTCCTTGCAATGTCTTCTGGGAGATGGTGCCAGCATGGCCCGTTCCTCCCCCTGCAGACACTGGCAAACAGCTCCAGGCTACTTGTCAGCTCCCTGTGTTGGGGGAGATGGAGAGAAGAGAAAGGGCTCCTGGTGTGGTCTCATGAAGCAATATTCAGAGTTTTTACATTTGAAACCCCAAAAAACCCCAAAACCAAACATCCCCTTTGTTTAGAACAGGCCCATTTGCCAACTTCTGCTTTGGAGGAGCTGTGGGGTTTGGAACATGTGTTAATAGTATCAGACAGGGGAATCTTGTAGCTTCACATACAAAGTTACACATTTTATCAGGACAATACTGATCAGCAAATTATGCTTTTTCAAATGATACCTTACATGGCATACCTTGAACAATTACTATTGTGGAGGAATACACCACTGGATTCACAAACTACACAAATACTCTTTATCTTGTTCAAGTTGTGGGTTTTGCTCACTTTGTTCCAAAGCTGCACCAAGACTCTGATGCAGTCAGTCATATAGCCAGGAGGCTGCAAACTAATACATTGGCCTCTTAGAGGCCATCATTCTGCTGTTTCAAACAACAGAGATGGGTGAAGCTGGAGAAACTGCAAGCAGGGTGTAAGCATGGACACTCAATAAAGGAATATGAAGATAGACCATTTCTGGTCAGGGGTTACAGGACAGGAGGAGGACAAGGTAGTATACAGGAATGGGTGCCCAGTGGGCTTATAGGAAGGGATGTGAAGATCATATCTTGATTTTTGTGGCTGCACATTTATATTGCATTAACCTTGAGACAACACATTAAAAAAGCTACCACATGCTCTGCCCTATAACTCAGAGCATGGTGGCTGCCGTGCTGTGTAGCACTTATAGAAGCATGTGGATGTGTGAATGCCTAGTATGTTAAAGGGGTGAGGGGGGAGGGAAAAAGGTTGAGCATGGTGTTAGCATGCAGAGAAGACAAGGCCTCTATCTCTTGCTCTAATCCTCCTTCTGAAGGGTAAAGGGTTTCCTGGTCAGTTTCCTAACTCTCGATAGATGAGGAAGGTCTTTCTTCTCCCTCTTCCTTCCTCTGCTTCTGGTAGATGAGGAGAGGAAGGGGACTCTCACCTCTGCCTCTCTATGAACTTGAGGGGGCGGAGTCTCTCCCCCCTACTTTTGGTGACTGAAAGAGTCTCCTCCTTCTGGATTTCTGATAGGCAGGTGTCAAACTGAGACTTGGTCCACACTGGGGCAGCCAGCCGCAGCAGCCAACCTGGCCCTGACCACTGCTCCCATGGCTGACTGCTGCTCTAGTCCTGACGCTCCTGGGCAGAAGCTAGCAGCTTCTCCAGCCCCACCACTGTGGCAGGCTGAAGCCAAAGAAATCATAGAGATCTGATTAAAAATCAGAGAATCCATGACTTCAGTGACAATCGTATCCTTAGAGAGGACTCATTACTGGATGATACATTTCCCAGCCCCCATGAGGATCTGGGACAGCAAGTGTAAGGATACAAAGAGTGCACCCCCTACACACATACACAAATGGAGAAGAGATAGAAGGACCTACTCTGCCTTCTTACAGTGAGTGACTATGGTGCCACCTTTCTCCTCTTATTCACTTAACCTTGCAGTAACAGTGAAATGCAAAAAGCAACAGAGTCCTGTGGCATCTTTAAGACTAACAGATGTATTGGAGCATAAGCTTTCGTGGGTGAATGCCCACTTCGTCGGATGCATACGAAAGCTTATACTCCAATACATCTGTTAGCCTTAAAGGTGCCACAGGACTCTCCGTTGCTTTTTACAGATCCAGACTAACATGGCTACCCCTCTGATAAGTGACATGCAAGTTGAAGAGCTTACAGTTTTGCAAAGCAAGTATCTTACAGCAGGAGCATGTGTGATAGAGTATATCTGCTCTGTACTGAAACCAGGAAAATCTGGTAATCACAATAAAACAATTGACAAAAGAGGTAGTGTTGGGGTATATTTACATATCATTTATAACGACCTTATTACAATTCTTATATGAATATAAAATGGCTTCTGCAAGACTGATATCTGTTTTAGTTTTACATTAATGTATTCCTTTTAGTTTATAATTTAACTTTGAATCAATTTTGGACTTGTGAAAAATGCTGGATTAAGAGCCCAGCACCCTGAAGCCTGACATCCAAGATGGGATAGCACAGGTAGCAGCATGGCAACATTCCCCCTAAGTGCTGCAGCCACTCTGTCTCAATCTTGCTCTGACAGGCCCATTCAGTCCTGAGGCAACAAGGGCACCAACTCGTGGGAGAGATTTGTGACGGACATTTGGAAGTACAGTAGCTGAGACCATCAACTCATTTCATGTAAGGTACTAAACAGTCATCTGCTGTTTCAGAAATGCAGCCACTACCAATTGAAACTGAATTTGGACTGGTAGATTAAGGTGAAAAGCTCCATATCTGATTACTAACATCTTGAGCCAAATCGTATGAATCTTTTAACTATTGTGTATATAATGTGTCTTTCCGTTAATAAACTGAATGCTAATTAATCCCCTAAATTAAAGTATTAATTACAAAAAGTCTGCATCCATAACTAACACCCAAAGTTCAATAATTAGTGTGAAAAGCAGAAATGTCATCTGCCCTTCAAAATGGCTTTGTACTTAGCTGAAAAATATGGGCCTGCAATCCAATCCAATAGGTGCTGATTAGTGCCGCTCCTGTTTGTCCTTGACTATACACTCATTAACAACAGAGAGCTGAAGTCCAAACAGGCTATAAATGATATAAATTTGGAGGGTCTTATATAGCTCCCTCTCATCCTATGACTGTTGTCCACCTCCAGGAACTCAACACTGTTGTCACATCGAGGTCATGATGGAGAACCCTTTCAGCATACAAGCTTCATCTTTGCCTGTCTTGTAGGCTCCCTCGCCACTGATGATACCATGCATGAAATCCCAGAGTATGGAGCTGAAGTACAGCTTTCCGGACAGTGAGCAGATGTACTGTTAGAGACTTCAGTATCTGCCATGGCCCTCTCCTGGGAGGTGGGATATTCAGAAATTGATGTCTGTCAGCTAGGTTGGATGTGTGCAATTACAAGGACCTTTGAGGCTTCAGAGGTCTAAGGCATCTGGTGATCAACATAATTGTGGCCAATTTCTTTAGAGTGGAGAAAACCCTCTGCTGCTATAAAGTTTGGACCAAAATTCAAAAGTTGTATCTGCTAATTTCGAAGTCTTGAAGATCAGCAAAATTGTAAGCGAGGAAAGAATTTTGATAATTTGACAACATTTTGTCCTTATGTATCAATGAATCATTTAGAAGAATTACATAACACCCCATTTAGTTTTCTACAATCCTCACATTTCATGACAAAATATTCATGGTTGCTTTAAAAAATGGCTTCAAATATTAATATTTCTCATCTGAAAAATTACTTATGGTTGAGAAACATTTGATTACTTTGTTTCAAGGTTTGTCTATAAATATTATCAATTTACTTTAAGCACCACCTTTTTAAAAAGAGGAAGCCTGACCCTAGAGTGAAAATACAATTTTATGTTTATACTCGTATGCTCTGTTATCAAGATATTGAGCATAAATGGGTGTATTTATTTGCATGTGCAATTAAGGTAACTGGTGCAAATGAAGAGATGTAATTGCATGTGTATTTTGGCTTCACCTACCTCCTGAAAATATTACTCAAAGCATGAAAACCTTTATACATCAGTTGATTAACTCCTGGTGGTTCTAAAAAGAGCTTCTTGTTATGTCACCTAAGGTCATAAATGTTCTTAGTTATATCAGCAGTGAACTAAAACAATTGAAACCTCTGTTCTTTGTATCTTTAAAAAAAAAAAAAAGAGCATAGATTTCTATTTTTAGAAGCCAGGAACACTCCATCATCATTCTTTGCTAAAACCAGAATTGCATACTGGTAATCTTTCATATAATATGATCTGATGTTTCTTCCAGAAAGAAAAGAGTTTTAGCAACAAGTTCACACTGCATGGAATACTTAATTTTCATGACATTTGCTAATTTTTTTTTTAAATTAAAGTTTAGAACACAAGACAGGCATGTGGACTATTTATAACAGAATTCAAAGGGGTTGAAGTTCATCCTTTTGCTGCAAACTATCTTAGAGAGAGTTTGTTGTTCTAAGAAATACAAATATAGTCTCATTCCAAGTTCATTTTTGTACTTTTAGCAGGGCCAGAAAGTTCCCAGCAAAGTCCTGTTCACAGCGAAAATATTCTTTCCATGTTTCCTAAAATAATTTTCACTTTGTCTTTATGTATTTTATTTCTATCTTTGTGAATGGTACCATTATGCCAATTGACACGTAAGGCCTGATTCACCACTCTTTTACATCAATAAAAGCAACAGAGGGTCCTGTGGCACCTTTAAGACTAACAGAAGTATTGGGAGCATAAGCTTTCGTGGGTAAGAACCTGACTTCTTCAGATGTGTCTTGCATCTGAAGAAGTGAGGTTCTTACCCACAAAAGCTTATGCTCCCAATACTTCTGTTAGTCTTAAAGGTGCCACAGGACTCTCTGTTGCTTTTTACAGATTCAGACTAACACGGATAACCCTCTGATACTTTTACATCAATGTTATCTTTAACTTCAATAAGATATACTGGCATACAGTTGGTGCGAGAGAGTGGAGAATCAGGCCCCCAGTTTGCAAAGTGTTTTAATCAGCAAAAGAAGCAGATATGTCTTTAACTGTTTTAACCAAAGGGTATAATTATCTGGATTTTGGGTGTGTTTAGATAGTCACAATTAAACATGCAAAACAGAACTTTATTACTAAATTCTATTTTGTGGGGTTATGACAACCTATTAAAAGCCATAACTCTTTTTCTTCCGACATCCATCCTACCTCTGCAGAACTGAGCTAATTTCTCTACAGTCCAAAGCACTTGGGACCCACTTCTCCTGCCACTGTGAAGGAAACACTGATTATTATTTCAAACTGACATAATAGTTGAAACTAGCAGTATATTTCTAGAACCACATTATCCCATTCAAAGACTGGAGCAATTCCAGAATAAGTTGAAGGAAGTAGAGGACAGCATAGTTCTGATCACACGGGATGTGTCTGTGTATAATTTAAAACTCATTTGTCTAGCTACTAGAACTTCAAAGAACCTAGAAAAATCTCAGTGGAGTTATATTATCTAACTTGAAAATAGCTGGAATTTCCCAGAGGTCAAATGGAAAGAATTTCAATAGAAGAAATTCACAAAATCTTCTGGTACAAGTAATTGGAGTAGATCCTTTCAGTCACAGCACAGAATTTGAAAGGGTGCCTGCAGACCTTGGCCCCGTCCCAAGTGTAGAAGAGATACCTAAGATGATTGTTCTGAAGCTACTGCACTTTTAAGAGATGAGAATTTTGCACCATACCAGGAAAAAACAGGCATAGATACCCTCGAAAGACTTTTTTAATTTACCCACACATTGTAGAAAATAATGGACAATTAACAGACTTCAAAAGTGGGTTTGCTGCTTCTGAAGATAACGCAATGGTCATAATATTGTTCACCCAATACATATACTAATTCCTTATTGTGATTTTAAAAAGTTTCAACATAGGAGGATGAATTCTTCTCTTGTTCTTTCCCTTATCCCATCAACTGGGGTCAGGTCATTGTACAAGCATCCACCATCTTCATCTGTCTGAGGTGGCACTAAGGTCCACTTGCTTTCCATCTTCTTTGTTACAATCCATCCATCGCTTCCTCGGTGTCTTTTTTCATACCATCTTCTCCTGGCATACTATCAGCACCATGTCCCCTTCATTAATCCTCCGCATGCATCAGAGCCAGCACAGTCATGCTTCCTGGATTTTGTCAGCCACACTACAGACTTGGACTTCCATCCTAATACTTTCATTTCTAAATCTGTCTCTTTGTCTAACTCCTCTTATGGCAAGACAACATCTCAGACACTATTGTCCATACAGCATTGCAGGGCGCAACAAGATTCTATATAGTTGAGCTTTTAGTCTCAGTGGCATACACTTGTCATATACAATCCCTGAGATGTTATTCTACACTTTTCCAGCATTCCCCAAGCTGGACCGTACTTCATAGTCAAGTTTGCAGTCTTCTGTAATCCAGACACCAACATACTTGAACTGATCAGTCTGGGTTAGTCTCACTCCATTAATCTCTATGACCAGTTTCCCTGTGGCATCTCTTACCACATGACCTTAGTCTTGGTCATCCTCATTTTCATCCTATAACAGGTCACTGGTCATACCCTTGGTTTACTATTTCCTCTAGGCCTTTTTTTTTTTTTGAGCATGTCCTTATTGCTATTATCTGCATACAACAGCTTCTCACCATTTCCCATTGAGATCTTCCTGCTGACATAGTTCATCAATTTGATAAACAGCAGTGGAACTTATGTATTGGGACCAAGATAGATTAGCACTAGTCCTAGGGAAATTCTCTTGTCTTGCCATATGGCTTTAACCACTCTGCTCATCCATTTTCTGCCTCTCACCCAGGACTTTCACCGGGTCCACTGTCAATTCATCAGGTCCAGCTGCCTTACTGTTCATTTCCTGGATTGCATTTCTCACCTCCTTTTCTGTTATGTCAGGCTCAGGCATAGCACTAGGATCATATGTTTGCAATTCTGCCCTATCAGGATTTGCTTCATTTAAGATTCTCTCAAAGTATTGTTTCCACCTTTCCTTCCTTTGTTCAGGTGTTACTAGTTGTCTCCAAAGATCATCATTTACAATACCGTCCTTCTCTGTGTCATTTTTGCAATACTATACATCTTTTTGCCAGCCAACTGTGGGTTGTTTACAAGTTCAGTATATAAGTAATTTAAGGCACTTTTTGGCCCTTTTCACTCCCCTCTTGGCAGTTCACTTTGCTCCTTTGTATTGGTTATGATGTTTTCATTTATTCTCAATGGATTCATTTTTCTCTATATGCACCATTTTCTTCTTTCAGATTACTATTTGCACTTTATTGGTCTACTACCTCTCCTCTTTCCCTTGTTTTCCCCCCATCTGCATCATCTACAAACCTCTTCTACCACCTTGATCCATATTTGCCAGAAGATCTTGTGAAGACCAAGACTATAAACACGGTTCAAAAAAGAAGTAGATAAATTCATGGAGGATAGGTCCATCAATGGCTATTAGCCATGTTCTGAAGTGTTTACCAGAAGCTGGGAATGGGTGACAGTGGATGGATCACTTGATGATTACCTGTTCTGTTCATTCCCTCTGAAGTACTTGGTATTGGCCACTTTCAGAAGATAGGATACTGGGCTAGACAGACCATTGGTCTGACCAACTATGGCCATTCTTATGTTCTTTTAATGTAGTGCCACTCCTCTTCAGTGGATGTCAAATCAGTTTTCAGACACTTATCCTGCACAGCTTGCAGAAACTTCTCAGCCGCCCTTCTCATTAATTTCCCATACTTTCAGGGGAATGCACAAGGGGGAGCAAATAGGGACACACACACACACACGCAATAATCAGCAAAACTTCTCTGTCCCTGGGGCCGCAATGGGGAGAGTGAGCTCCTTCGGCGCTGGGTCTGTTGTGGGGCACAGAACATGCCCCTCCAAAAGCAAGGAAATTAAAATTCCTGTCCACACTCCTGCATACTTTAATCTTGTTTCTTTTGAGCTTAATTCCCTCCTTTCCCAACACTACCACAATCTCTTGATAGTCCATAACTATACTCCTCACCAACATCACATCAATCTGGTTTTTGTTTCCACCAGTGATGTAGGCAATAAAATGACTCACCCTCTTCTGGAACCATGTATCAGCTATTATCCATTGTTTGACGATACACATCTAGTAGTGCTTTCTCTTCCTCATTCATGCAGCCTAAATTGCATTTTTCCCAAAACATTTCATAATCTCTTCTATTTTTGCATGTGAGTGGATTCAGATTACCTGTATCACCAGCAGCTGTTCAGGGGTTTCTGTGTCCACTAGTGCCTGAAAGTCTTGGTGGAAACTCTCCTTCACATCCTGGCTGAGGTGCATACACTGTATCACAAACATGATGTACCTTTTAACTAGGGTTCACATAGCCATCAGTCTGTCACTAACCCTTAACTTCAAACACCTTCTTCCTCAGCTCTCCTCTCTCTGGCACCCAGACTCCATTATGCCCCCTTTTGTCACCTGCATAGGAGACTTTACAATCTAAGCTCAACTCCTTCATTATGTACCCCATCCATCATCTTTCCTGTAGACACAGAACATTGATACCTCTCCTTAACATTGCATCAGCTACTTCCATACCTTTACCCATGAAACTGGATATATTCAATTTTGCTACTTCTATGATATGGGGCTTTTTTGGCTGTGCAGGTCACTGCTTTAAGTCTGATTCTTTGCTCTGACCACTGGTCCCTTGACCCTCTAGAGGGCAGTTCAGACACTGGCCACCAGAAATCCTGTTGGGCTGGTGCTACCAGGCTTAGGGTGGGCAAACTGCTGGCATAGGGCTGAAATCCCCTCCCATTGTTAGTGGTAGTCCCTAGCAGAGAATCATACAGGCCAGTCTCACCTCTCCTTATAATGAGTGTCAACTACAGCCCTTTGGTAACTTGCCACAAGAAGAAGAAATCTGCTTGCACTAACAGTCACTTTGTGCCAGTAAGAACTCTGGTATATCATTGGCATCCCCTATATCCACCACAGTGTGAGGGTCTTTCTCCAGTTAGACTAAGTACATGCCCACTCTTCCCCACCTTGTTGGGATTGACTTGGTGAACCATCAACAGGAAGTGCTGGTGCCACCACTATCCAACACCAGGCTGCTTTTAACCCAAAGACCGGGAGTTGAGATCAGACTTTTCCTTCTCCTAGCTAGGATGTCCTCCTGGGCTAAAGAGTCCCATCTGTCCTGAGCTAATGCTTATGTTAAAGGCACCTGATACCCACCTTTCAGACTCCCGATTTCAATGAAACCACCTGTGGCACCTGAAGGCCAGTGAAGAGGAGTTTTGCTGTCAGAGGCTATCATAAATGCCAGCCCTTTATAGATGGTGGGGGCTCATCCTCAACCCCTAAAGGATAAACAACCCTTCTGGGAAGCTGAATTCTTTTGAAGCTTCATAAACTGGATCTATTCTGCAATAATAGCATGAACGTCTTATGCTTCTAGAAATATTTTTAAAGCGACTTTGTAAAGAGTATCGGTGACAGGGCAGAACGACCCCGCACTGGTACCGCAAGGGTTAACCCTTCCTTCCTAGCAGAGGAATCCATGCTCCGGAGGCTCTGCTGGGCATACTCCAACTGGAGAACAGGTATAAAAGCCTGCAGAGCTGCTCCATCTGCATTGACCGCTGGGGAGTGACAGCCTGTGCTCCAGGATCTGGAAGCCAGCCAAGCCAAGACATGCCCAGACAGAGCACATCACAGCAGAGGAACAGACCCGAGGACCCCTTGACACGGAGGACTCAGAGGTTATGGTAGGAAGTGACCCAGGGGAACTTTAGAGGAAAATGGTGTTAGAGCCGCAGAGGCTCAGTGTGTTTCGGGCAGATCCCCACTGAGCCGGTAGCAAGGGGAACTTGCCACTACCAGGGCCCTGGGTCGGGACCCGGTGGAGAGGGCGGGCTCAGGTCCCCCTATTCCCCTCCCAGCCACCTGTGCCCCCGCCTTCCCCTTCCGGGTTGAGGGGGGTGGCCTAGCACGGGAATCATATGGACTCCAGCTGCTAGGCCGAGCTACCCTGCCTGAGAGGTGTGATTATATGGATGTTGGGCCACACTGCCCAGGCACTGGGGTGACTTCCTTGGACTCTGGCCATTGGGCCACACTGCCATGACACTTGAGGCACATGGACTCCAGCCGCTAGGCCACACTACCCTGCTTGCGAGGGGGATTGTATGGATTCTGGCCATTGGGCTACACTACTCCAACGCTGGGGCAACTTTCATGGACTCAGGCCATTGGGCCACACTGGCCTGATGCGAGCCACATGGACTCCGGCCGCTAGGCCACACTACCCCACCTGCAGGGTGAGGGGTTATATGGACTCTGGCCACTGGGCCACACCTTCTGACGCTAGGAGCGATTTATATGGACTCCATCTTTTAGGGGTGATTGCGTTGAGACTAACTTACTAAGGGGTGATTGCGTTGAGAGAGGCTATTAGGCTGCATCAGGGCGCCCACAGAGAGGCGAGCACGCGAACTTGGGAGTGGCGAGGTTCCAAACCCCAACCCACCCCTGCCCCAAAGGGGCAGTAAAGTGCCAGGCCCCTCACAGTATCAAAGATATATTCAGTGGAAGGATATTCATAGTACTACAAGGGCCCCAAGTGGTTCCTCCCTTACCCTCCTCCCCGCATATGGCCTTTGGGAAAAATGGCAGAGAGGAGCCAGCCTCAGACTCCAGCCAGTAGTAACAGAAGCACCCACAGCAGGGACTTCTAGATACTCAGGAAACATTATACAGTTTTGACAGGACTTTGGGGCCTGTGCTGATCAGCTGTTTGCTCCTACCCTCTCCCTTGTCCCCAACACTCTTCACCTCAGCTTTGCTCCACACTTGCCCCTCTTACTCTCTTCTCCCCTGTCCATTTCACGCCTTTCCTCCCCTCTTTCAATTTAGCTGATATCCCTCTTAACTAAACCCACTCTCCCGCACCCCCCAAAAAGAATTATGAAGCTAACATGCCATTTACTGCCATTGCATTATTCATTCTGCTTGTGTGTTATTCCCCTTTCCCACGTGGTATCTGTCTTGCCTATTGAGATTGTAAACTCGTCAGTGCAGGGACCATCTGCTACTCTGTGTTTGTACAGTGCTTAGCACAATGGGGCCCCATTCTTGGTTGGCCTTTAGGCACTGCCAAAATAAATAAATGTGGAGACTAGAAAGCATTAAATATAAAATTAAAGTATACTTTAGAATAGCTGATTGTTACAATTTTTTGTTGTACTAGGTGTAGCAGAAGAGGGCTCTTAACCTGAATGTTAAGAAAATTGACAAAAACCAATTAGGACTGAATGAGAAAACTACTACTAAGTGGATTTTTGTGCTTTTTAGCACTAGATTGTGACCCAAGATGGATTCGGATTAGCAAAAATCACAGCCATTTGAAGTCTCTCCAGTGCTCATTTTACTTGAGTTTGTGGTCTTAAACTAAGTCCACAAAGGAAAAAAAAAAAAAACCCAAATGCACCAAATGTATATCCAGTACAACTAGCACATTTGGAAGTCTCAGCAGAGATACCAAGGTATGAATGGTTATGAAATCTGAACAATATTCTCCCCACTAAGTGATGCGTTCAGCTGGGTCTACACCAGGGGTCGGCAACCTTTCAGAAGTGGTGTGCCGAGTCTTCATTTATTCACTCTGATTTAAGGTTTCGCATGCCGGTAATACATTTTAACATTTTTAGAAGGTCTCTTTCTATAAGTCTATATTATGTAACTAAACTATTGTATGTAAAGTAAACAAGGTTTTCAAAATGTTTAAGAAGCGTCATTTAAAATTAAATTAAAATGCTGATCTTGCGCCACCAACCTGCTCAACTCGCTGCCAGCCCGGGGTTCTGTTCACCTAGGCTGGCAGCGGGCTGAGCAGGGCCTGCGGCTGGGACCCCAGACCTGGGAGGGGGGGTGTTTCAGGGCAGAGGCCTGGTGGAGGGGGTTCAGGGCAGAAGGCTGGGGTGTGTGAGGGGGGGGGTTCAAGGATCAGGGTAGAGGGCTGGGGGTGTGGTGGGGGGTGCAGGGCAGAAGGCTGGGGTGCTCAGCTCATGGGGGTGCTCCCAGCCCCCTGCAGCTCATGGCAGGGGGCTGGAAGGGATATGCCCTGTTCCACCCCCTTCCCCCAGGCTCTGTCCCTACCTCTCTCTGCCTCCTCTATGGATCTGGGTGCACGCTGCCGCTCTTCCCCCTCCCCCTCGCTAGGGCCATTAACTGATTGGCGCAGGGAAGGAGAGGAGGAAGGGCAGGAAAGCAGCATGCTGGGGGAAGAAGCAGGGGAGGGGGGAAAGCTTGGCTGCCGCAGAACCAAGCTTCTGCCTCTTGACCCCACAGGGGAGAGCAGTGGGCGGGGGGGCTGAGGGCCGGGACCGTGGCAGGGAGCTGCGTGCCACTCAAAATCGGCTGGCGTGCCGTGTTTGGCACGCGTGCCAGAGGTTGCCAACCCTTGGTCTACACTATGAAGTTTTACCAGCAGAGCAGGCCTTTTGTTAGCAGAACCTTGAATGCATCCATTCTCGATTTTTAAATCCCGCTGCCAAAATCTTCAACTTTAGCTGGCAAAGTTAAACCAGTTCCTTGAGTGACATAAGCACTCAACTGCCATCTTTTTAACTGGCACAATGCCTGTGTGGATGCAGAAGTACCTATGCTAGTACAATAGGTCATCCAGCAACAAGCCTACAATACAGCTGTCTCCACAGCAGTGACCACTCCGGCCTTTTTTTGTTGTTGTTTAAGTCTCTGCTGCCTAGGGTCACAGTGACTAGAGACTCCCTCTCCTCAATTGAAAAATTAAAGTCCTCAGCCTATTTTGGAAATGCCTCCTTTTCTGCTAACCCATCTTTGCAAGCACATCTGTTCAGACACCTTACCGTCATGGTAAATAGGACCTAGATTTCCTCAACCTGTGTGGGGAGTAATGTGTGCAGGCACAACTCTGGAATTCCTTCAAGAAGAATAAAGATGTACACTAGAAAATTACAAAGGGCATAGAGGCCCAGGGGTACAGCAGGGACAAGGGTCAGTGCCAGGCATAGGAAAAGGAACTGTAGAAGGTTTATTAAAAGATATCCCCCTATGATGAGATGCTCAGTACCATACTGAACCAGAACCCCACCACCTTCTCGCCAACAACAGTGGACATCTTGTGAACTTCATTGAAGGGCACCCTAGAACTGGTAATCAAGGGAGATATTACTGAAGACATTGGCATGGATGATGCCAGAACCAAGAGCCAGGTGCTCTTTGTGACCCAGCTAGATGCATTGGAAGGAGACTCCAGTGTAATTTAATAGGACTGGCCCATTAATACAGGCCATTTTCTCTACAGTCCCTAAAGCATCATCACCCTTCTTTTCTTCCTTCCTACCCCCTCCATGGTGGCCGTTCACGTGTAGGGAGAAAGAAATTCTGTTTTGAACTAGCTGATTTATTTTAAGAGCATGAAATGAAATTAACAGGCAATAGGCCAAGATAGGAATACAAAAACAGGAACACAAATTTTGCAGCAAAGACAAAACATACAAAGTATTGCTTTTAAACTACAATGAATCCAGTGAGTGAGCACTCTAAATACATCGTCTTACAGAATAAGATTTCTCTAAACCAATAAAATGCAATATCGTGTAGTGTCATAGTAACAAAATAAAAAGCACTTGCAATGCTTTTTAAAGTACTATGCAATGCAAAAGCACTTCTTAGCTACCGTGAAACTGATGAGTGAGTTTCTTCGGTACATAATTTTACAGAACATGCTTGCTTCAAACCATCCAAACAAATAAAATGCAACATCATTGGAACAAATAGAACTAATAAAATGCAATATCATGGGGGTAAATAAAAGGATGTAGAATGATTTTTAGTCTACACTTTCATGCACTGAATTCAGGAAAGAGGGAGAAACTGTGATAAACTGATGGGTGCCAGGACTCCTCACTTCTTGCAAAGGCCATTGATCTTAACACACGCAACTTTGGAGTTTGCTGCTAAAATTTCACAGAACTTTTCTAGCAAGTAGTATTTAATCTTTGCCTGGATGTTTCTAATCAGAATTTTCTTGTTTCTCCGGCCATAATAGGACACTTTCCCCATGCCATTCTGTAAGGCCATCATTTTGAAGAAGCTAGCAATGAGCAGCCCCAGCTGACCACTAATCCTCTCAAGCAGCTTCCTTCTCTGGCCCTTGGAGACCCACATCATTATATCCTCAAGGACCATGATGATCTGTAATAAGTTAAGTAGTTGTTACTATTCTATACCAAAAAGTTACCAAGCCCCCATGCCCAGCCAGCCCTCACAGCTACCAGGGTTTAAAAAGAAAAACAAACAAAAAAAACCACACACAAAACCACTCCCCTGTACTCACCATGCAGCGTGCTCTTAAAGGCTTCTGAAGCAATGGGAATTGAGAGACATAGTAGTTTTATACACCTTAGATGGGAAAATGTAGACTGTTATTGTCTGCTGTCTGGCATCCCACTCCCCAAACACACACACCTAACAATGGCTTTCTATTTGTTTCACTAACCTCAGCTGGGGTATCCTTTAGGAGTATCCCTTCTACACCTGCTGAGCAACTCAGTCTGAGGAGGAGAGAGAGAGAGAACCAGACAAGAGAAGACATGGTTTTCAAATTGATCCAGACTGCCCAGCACAGAGTCTATGAGATTCAAAAATGGTGGGACCATATGCTTGAGGAGAGAGAGAGGAAGACAGAGATTGAGAGATGCACCAAGACATCCTGCAGCTCTTAAAGTAAGCTGTTAGAGCATATTATTGATCAAAGCACCCAAGGACCAATACACAGCTTGGAGAACAATTCCTTCTGGCAGGGGTGGAGCATCATACCTGGTGGTCAGAGCAGGAGAAAGGACCTAGCGCTCAGAGCAGGAGTCCTTAGCCAGGGGCCAGAGCCAAGGGTCACAGCCAGTCAGGAATCAGAGCTGAGGGTCAGAATCAGGTTACCTAGAGTAAGGAAAAGCAGGAGCAGGACTGGACAGGACCAAAATGGGTACAAGGCTAAGAACAAAGAATTATCCCAATCATGGTTAAATGCTTCAAGCAGCCAGCAGCTTCTCATTTTAAGAGCAGATCTGCTAATCCTCTCAGACAAGTGGGCAGTTTGGCCAATCAGGAGGCTGAAATGGGGCCCACCTGCGCTCATTAGACTGCCTGGGGTTAACCTAGCAGGTGAGCAGGCTAGCTGTGGGTCCTTACTCAGACATAAACTTCTCTCTTCTGTAGGGTCTCAATCCTTCCAGCAGCAGTATCCCTGGCATTGAGCCCCAATGGACAATAATGAGAATTGCCGTGAACATACCCACTGCCTGATGTGATGTAGCTGCATGCACCTTGCTATTTATTTATATATTGTAAATGATGTTTAATAAAGTTCTATTTTATGAAAACATCAATTTATTTTCTTTTCCTTACAATGCAGAGATGAAAATCCCCCAAAGCAATGACCCTTCCTCTCATCAAAAACACAATTAATAAACCAGTTACTGTATTTGCATAAGCCCAAAGTAACATGCTGGCTCCTGCTTACTGTCAAACTGTGCTCGTAAGTCTTCTCTAAACCGCACAGCACCTGTAGTATACAAGTCACCAACCTTGTCTCAGGCTGCTCCAAATCAACAGACAGCTTGGAAACCTCATCCCTCCACCCTGGCAGTAGTGTTTCCCTCTAGCTTCACAGATGTTATGCAGTACACAACATGCAGCAATAATATCAAGAGTATTTTCCAGCCTTGTCATGAGACACCTACGCCTACACTATAGTCTTCCAAAGGCACATTCCACAACCGTCTTGCACTGGCCCAGGTGATGTTTAAATCTGTCTAGGCACCTGGATGGTATGTGGCTTCATGAGCCAGGGAAACAAAATACTGTGTCCCTGAGAATCATAATTGGCACAGCAACCCCATTAATGTCAATAAGACAGTCTGGGTAAAGTGTCCTTGATTTCAGCTTTGCAGAAAGTCCTGTATTCCTGAGATGTGAGCATCATGAACTTTCCTTATTCAGACAACATTAATATTAGTAAATCATTCTCAGCGCTTGCATTGCCATGGAGATGTATTGCTTTCTGCTTATATACTCAGAGGCAAGGCAGTGGGGAGGGGCATTCAGATTTAGGATATGAGTCCCATCTATTGCCCCACCACAGATCAGGAAGCCCATTGCATCATATCCATCTATCACTCCCTTGATATTGCCCAGCATGAAACCCTGTGCAACAGAATATGTTTAATCACCTTGCACACCTGGATGACAACTGGCCCCAAACTGATTGCCCATTGCCCATTAGCAATCTGGGGTTGCAATCTTCCAGACAGTAACTGCCACCCATTTCTCCACTGTCAGAGGAGTTGGTCTCTGTGCACTGTAGAGCTAGGGTGAGCTCAGCACACAATCTTATGATGTGGCCATCTGTACCTGAAAATTCTACAACCACTGCTGATTGTCCCAGGTTTGTATCACAATCCAATCCCACAATTCTGTTCTCATAGTACAGGCTCCAAACCACTACTCCACTGTGTGCAGTTGGTCAGTGAATACTTGCCAGCATTCCAGCTTCTTTTTCTGTCTTGCACTCATGCTCAGTGTCCATGCTGTGTGTCCAAACATTTTGGTTCCACAGATACAAAAGAATCTCTTTCTCTGTTCCTAAAATGGACAAGACAGCTCCACTGACCAGAAAAGCATCCATGTTTCTGATGGCAAGAAGGAAAAATGGCATAACAAAGAGTAGAGTATAAGATGGAACAGAGGGATTTACGGAAACTCCCATAATTCCCTAGGAGAAGTGATGCTGTCCCCCAATACCTAGCAGCAGGATCACAAAACACTGCAAAAATTTTCTACAAGATAGTGTGCCAACAATGGCATGGGGGACACTGGAATGTCTTCCCAGAATGCCCCATGTCTTTTGCGCAGATAACCTGTTTCTGTGAGGACATGCTGCACCAGTAAAGGCAGCCAAATGTGATTGCACTCTGTCAAAAGAAGCATGTTGGTTGCAGTATGCTGGCAGAACTTCTGTCAATTAAACTTTCTAGTGTAGACATGGCCTTCATCAAGGCTGAAATACATTGGTGAGGCAGCATAGGGAAGTTACACACAGGGCCGTATTTGGGGCCACCAAATTTCATACTGCCCTAGGCAGCTGCATATGTGGCAGCACCAACCCTGGCAACCAACCCTATCCCTCGGCCAGCCCCCCCTGCAAGGGACAGGGCTGTCCCTAGGGGGGTGAGGGGCCCCAGACAACTCCCTCCGCCCTGCCTCTTGCCCTTCCCACCTGATCCGTCCCCCACCTGACCCCATTCCATCTCTTCCCCCAGCTACCTGCAGGAGCACCGCCAACTTTTTTGCCGCCCTAGGCGGCGGAAGGTCTCGCCCCCGAAATACTGACGACGACCGGGGCAGCCAAAGATCCGGCCGCCACGGTCACCGCCCCCCAAATGTTAGCGCCCTAGGCGACCTCTTAGATCGCCTAAAGGGTTGCGCCAGCCCTGGCAACCCGGCTCCAGCCCACTCTACTCCACCAACTCCCGGTGGTGGGAAGTGGAGAGACGCGACCCCAGCCCGCTCCGCTTCCCTTGCCCTGGCCCCAGCCCTGTCGCTTGGGTTGGGGAAAGGACCGCCCCGGCTCTCACTGGCAGTGGGAAGCGGAGCACAGCGGCTGGGAGCTGGCAGAGTAGAGTGGGCTGGGGCTGGGCTGCTCCGCTTCCCACCACTGCCAGTGGGGGGATCCCTTTCCCCAAGCCCCCTCCCCAAGCGACACTGCTGGGGCCGGGGCGAGGGAAGTGGAGTGGGCTGCTCTCTGCCCCCCGCTAATCCCCCAGGCCACTCTGGGCCTGTGGGGCCCCCAAAAGTGGCCCCCCCAAAGCTCCTGCTTCCCAGACCCTGGCGGGGGAGGCCTGGGGCTGCAGTAGGGCACCCAAATGGCTAGGGATGGCCCTGGTTACACAGCTAGTAACCCTGTTCTGCTGAGAGAGGACTTCATTCTCCAGGATGCCCAATCTGTCACCCTTCATCAGCATTAAAATTAGTTGTCAAAAATTAAGAGAAACATAAAAAGATAAAGAGGGAAATGTTAACTTATTGATAAATTTCCTTCTTTTTTCACTCTTGGTTTGTAATGCTGATACTATAAAAATGCCAGTGAATCTTACTACCTAGTGAATCCTAGCTATTCATTGGCTTGCATTGCATAGATGTCATTCTATTAAAAGCCAGTCAAATCACACAGTTACTTCATGCCTAAAGCAAGCTTTTAAAGAGATGTTCCTTTGCATACATATTCTTCTACAGGACTGGAATGTCAAACTGACAAGAATGTTATTTAAGGAAAGTCTGGTGTTAAAAGGAGAAGGAATATACTGGAATATACTGTGTTTGGACCTGGGGTCATGGAAGGAACGTTAACAAAAGGAATGTCTGCTATGTTTGCATTCATAGACGAATCATAATCCAATCTGTCAATATCATCTTAAATACAATGGAGTGGTTACGTTTTGAGACGAAACTTTTGCACTTTTGAATGCAATTCTGCAAACTGAACAATGAGTTTCAAAAGGTCAACAGAAGCAGTGATGGCTTGTAATTTGGATGTAATCCAGATACATTACTTTATTACATGATAAATAATGTATTAACATACTGCATAGACCTGTGTTAGCTTTGTGTGTTTTCTATTTCTTGCCTAATGACTTGCATTTATCTTGCTCATCTGTTTTGTTTTCTTTCTTCCATCATCAAGAACAGTACACCAAGAAAGTAGATATTCAGTACTTTCTGGAAAAACTGAGTTTACACAAGCAGAGGCCTAAATAGGAAAGGTCAAGCCTTCCACTAAAATTTTGTAGGACTAAATTAAAAGCAGAAAAAACAGCAGCTCTGCAGTCTTTCATTCCTATCAGCTCTTCTCTGCTCAATAAGAAAATGACAATGAAAAAATAAAGAATTTAGCAATGCTCAAACACTAGCCCCGTACTCTATGTTGGCTGAAGTTATATTCAGGACAATCATAGATGCAATGCTCCCAGGGCCGGCCTATAACATTTTGGCACCTGAGGTGGGGAGCTCAAATGATGCCCCCATGCTCCCTCGCTTGGGCCAAATCTTTGAAAGGTCTCAATTCTGCCTTCTTCCTGTTCTACTCCTTTCATGATACTGCTCTGCTACCTACCGCAATAAAGGAGAACTAACAACTTAAAATGCCTTGTTCAAAAATTTTAAGTAACACTTAACTTTCAAACGCCGGAATAGCAAATGTAACTTTTCTTGTCTGCATAGTAAACACTGGCATTTTTATCTGTTTGAATAATCAAAGGGTGCTTTCCATGCCTCCTTGGTTGCAAAGATTTGAACTGCTTCCTGAAAGTTCCCAGTCTGGGCCAGCTCATGCTCTATTGAGATGGTTGCAAGGGCGACCAGCCTCTCCTGTGTCATTGTGGAGCGTAGATGTGTTTTTATTAACTTCAGCTTGGAGAAGCTGCGTTCTCCACTGGCAACTGTTACAGGAAGTGTTAGAAGTATGCGCAGAGCAACAAAAGCATTTGGAAAGAGGGTGATCATCTTATTTGTGCACATATATTCCAGAACAGCCTTTGGAGTTGATCCTGCTGAAATGTATCTTGAAAGGGCTTTCAGTTCATCACCTAAATCACTTGCATCAATATCCCGTATGTTATCATGTATCAACACTGTCTCTAGTGCCCTGCATTGCTGGTGTAGGTCTTCTTCAGGTATAGTGAGGAGTTTTGGAATATCATACAACATCCCAAATATACTGCTGTGTTCCTTGAGCTGCATGAAACGTTCTTCAACAGACTGTATTGCACAATCTAGCACCTGGTTAAAGAATTCAACTTTGAATTGTTGTTTGGAGTCTCTTATGGGATTATCCCGTGCCTCGTAATCAAAATGTCTTCTTCGGTGACTCTTGTATTCTTGAATGGGTGGGAAAATAGCTTCAGTGTGAAGTTCCTCTGCCGATTTCTGTGCACCCTTCAGAACATTTTGAAATCCCTCATCTGACAAGTAGGTATGACTCTGCTTTGTCCAGTTGTTCCATTGCTCCAGATATATCAAGGTCAACACCTTGGAGTTTCTTGCTTACAACATTTATTTCAAACAGTATGTCATGCCACAACACTAAGCCACACAGAAATTTGAAGTTATGTACGTTTCTGGTGATTCCATTTCCCTCTGCCACTGTTCTCCCATGAACAGTTCCTGGCATAGCCTTATCCTCCATAATGACAACTAGGGCATCATCTATCTTCCCAATTTGGTGTTTGACAGGCTTTATCGCCTTCACTCAACTTTCCCATTGTGTGGCACTCAGTGGTTTCAGTGTCAGAGAGGATGTTCCCAGATGTTGCTTCAAAATTTGCCATTGATGAGTTGATGCAGAGAAAAATACATAGATGCTTTGAATTAAATTAAAAAATTCAGCAGCCTCACTAGAAGCTGATGCTGCATCACTGACCACCAAGTTCAATGAATGAGAACTGGATGGGACAAAAAAAGCTCAAGGGTTTAACTCTCGGATCCGTGTCTGCACTCCTCTGTTCTTTCCTCTCATGTTGGCACCATTATCGTAGCCCTGACCTCTCATATCAGCTATCGCAGTTCCCATATCTTCCAGCTTTTTAAGAAGCACATTTGTCATACCAGCTTCTGTAGTATCATCAATGCCAATAAATTCTAGAAAATGCTCTCTGACAGTCACCATTGCAGGGACATTTTCACTGGGTTCTGTTGTTGTTACAAAACTCACCATTAAAGTCATTTGTTCCGTATGGCTGATGTCAGGTTTGCAGTCCAGAATAACAGAGTAATATCTTGCTGACTTCAGATCTGCCACAATCTTCTGTTTGACTTTTGTTGCCAGTAACTGTATGATCTCGTTTTGAATTGTTTTTCCAAGATAGTGATGTGTGTACATTTCTTGGGTCGTGACTCTTCTTAGATGCTCCTGGAGTACAGCATCAAACTCAGCCATTAGCTCCACAATTTTCAAGAAGTTTCCATTGTTTGGCACATACAGCTGATCTGAAGTGCCACAGAGTGCTAGGTTTTGAGTAGCAAGCACTCTCACAATGGCAATGAGTCTTTTCAGAAAATGTTGCCAGTAAAGATACTCTGATGTAATCTTCTCTTGATGCTGGTCATCTATGGTGGCCTTTAACCTTAGTCTCATCTCAAGCTCTTTCTACCTCCGGAATGTTCCCTGGTGATTTGCTGCCTTCTCATGGCATGCCAGATTTCTAGCCAGATTTTTCCAGTCCTTTGTTGCTGTAGAACCCAATGTGGATGGAACATTAGACTGGAAGAGTTTGCAACAAAAACAGTATGCAGCATTCTGGGGTTTTGAGTACATAAGCCATGGCCTCTCCACTTTGTCACCATTGGGGATTTCACACCAGTAATGTGTTGGATGGAAACGTCTATTTTCATTGTCTTTGGGGAACATGAAGTTTTTCACTTGCTGTGGCCCATGCAGTACAAGGAAGTCCCTCAGGCTATTGCTCAAGTGGGTCCACAGTCCTGGATCATCTAGACTTAAGGAACTAAACTCAGCAGCAGCTGTTTCTTGCGCCGCCACCACACTCTTCTCTGATCTACACATTTCTTCAGGAGTGTGCATGGTTACATCCATTTGAGATGGAGATATGGATGCTGCAGTAGCTGCCAGGTCACCTGCACTCTGACTAACTGGAAGATCAGGCATCTCCTCAC